>NC_091196.1:29511682-29581682 GCF_040958095.1 Procambarus clarkii
AGCAAACCTACAAGTGTCTTCTTGCTCTCTATTCTCTTCCCCTCCCTTCCCCCCCCCCCCCCTCACTCTCTTAACTTCTCTCCCTCTCTCTCTCCCTCACTCTCCTAACTCCCCTCTGTCTCCTCATCTCTGCCTCGCTCCCTATCCCAATATACATATATTATTTATTTACTTGGGTGTGTATATCTGTGTATGACGGGGAGGTAGGTGGGGGGGGGGGTGTAGTTCCAACCCCTATGTGGTGGGGTCCGGTTAGGGGTGAGGCAAGGGGGTGGGAGGGGGGGGGGTTCAACTGACAGAGAAATTCTTTCGTCAACCAGGTTGTCATCCCCCCCCCCCCACCACCACCATTTCTCTCCTTTCCTAAGCAACCGACCACCCACTCCATCCCATCGCCTCTACACACACATATGTACGAGGCAAACGACCAAAGTTATGCAATTATCGACGCCTATAAGGCAAGTACACGCACTTGCCTGCACAAGCAAGGGCTCCTCATCACTGCACACACACACACACACACACACACACACACAGAGGCAGTGATGTGGTGGAGGCTGATTCCATACACAGTTTCAAATGTAGATATGAAAGAGCCCAGTAGGCTCAGGAATCTGTACACCAGTTGATTAACAGTTGAGAGGGGGGACCAAAGAGCCACAGCTCAACCCCCGCAAGCACAACTAGGTGAGTACAACTAGAGGCGTACACACACACACACACACTTCATGTATTTATGTATGTAGGTTAGATTAGCATTTTAAAAGCACTACAACTCCCCTTCTGTGGTTGATTGTTCAATAAATCACTGAACTATATGTTTAACAGATCTCTCACCCTGTCCATGGAGGACTGAAGAAAATGTATATATATATGTTGGTTAGCATTGTAAATGTGTGGCCACGTCTGTGGTAGAAACACACGAACGAACACTCACACACACACACACACTTGGACTTGGACTTGGGGTCAGTCCTTGGACTTATACTGTTTCTGATATATGTAAATGATCTCCCAGAGGGTATAGACTCGTTTCTTCTCAATGTTTGCTGATGATGCAAAAATTATGAGAAGGATTGTAACAGAGGATGATAGTAAGAGGCTACAAGATGATCCTAGACAAACTGAGTGAATGTTCCAACAAATGGCTGTTGAAGTTCAACCCAAGCAAATGCAAAGCAATGAAACTAGGCAGTGGAAACTAGGAAAGAAAAGACACAGGATACAGAATAGGAGATGAAGTACTTAATGAAACGGACAGAGAGAGAAAGATCTAGGAGTTGATATCACACCAAACCTGTCTCCTGAAGCTCCAGTTCATTCACAGTTGAGAGGCGGGACCAAAGAGCCAAAACTCAACCCCCGCAAGCACAAATAGGTGAGTAGAAATAGGTGAGTACACACCAGATATCCGCCACAAACACGAGGCACTAACCACGTATCCCCACTAACCACGTATCCCCACTAACCACGTATCCCCACTAACCATACAGCCCCCACTCTTTGCCCCCCCCCCCTCTAACGTGGTGTGGTTGAGTTAACTCAGTCGCTCGGTGCAACAGGGTGCTCTCAGGATCAATCTCGGCCCCTTAATGAAACACTTTAGATTATTTTATTTAATATTAAATGGGGACTCCAGGCCGGGACTGCATATTCAAGCTTTGACTGTACATAGGTAGTATATATGATGTTTACATAGGTACCAATAGAGGCTGCTCTATACGGTATTTGCCAAGTTCACGTTAACTACAGGTGTGTCATTTTAGTGATGAGAGACTCAGGTGTGTCAGGTTTGGAGGTAAACTCTTATAATCCCTCTCTCTTTCTTTTCTGTTTCATAGAATTACACTGTTTTTATGGTTCATTTACCCCCGCCCTCATTATTCTCTTTGGTGTCTATGCATTTGCTCGGGTTTAAGTCTTGCAACCATCTTTCTGGGCAGTGCAGCAGCGCATCCAGGCTCATCTCTCTCTCTCAACCCTTCATGTTGGACTCTCATCAGCTTTACATAATCTGTAAAAACATGCATTTGAATGATTCAGTTTGACCTGTGAGGTCATGACATCTATCATTAAGAGAATTGGCTCCCAGCGTCTATCCTTGTGACACCAAGTTTGTGACATCTCTCTGATTATTTCTTATTACTAACTATTACCTATTGCTAACTAGTAATTACCTATTACTAACTCAAGAGCTATCTCCTCTCCTTCCCCTGGTAAATTTCCAATTAAATGAACCGTGTTCTCCAAGTTTGTATGGAAGCATTTTGTACGCAAAATGGCTACTGTACAAACGTCTGGCTTCCATAACAAATATACAGTTATTACAACCTTTCATCTCCCGTTTTATCATTGTCATTTGGTTGTAGAAGTCTAATGGGCTCGTTAGACGGCAGGAAGTTACAGGAGGGCCTTAGATAACGGGGCATTAGAGGGCTTTAGAATTTCTTGCATTCCCTTCAGGAGTTGGGGAAAAGAAATGGTTGCTGAATTCAATTCTATCAAGTGTAAGGTGATGAAGTTGGTGTAAGCGAGACAGGAGACCAGAAAACATCTACAGTATATGGGGAAGACAGCTACATTTATCGAAAAGAAATATTTGTAATTGGATATCATTCCTACATACTAAGACCGGCATAACACACACACACACACACACACACACACACACACACACACACACACACACACACACACACACACAGGATAACATCAGCAGCATACGGAACGCTGACAAATATAAGAACATCGTTTAGAAACCTAAAGCAGGACTCCTTCAAAGCAATCTACACAACACTTGTTAGACCAATGCTGGACTATGCAGCACCGGCATGGAATCCGCACTTTGTGAAGCATAACACAAAATTAAAACCAACCCCCCCCCCCACAGGTTTGCAACAAGACTGGTGCCAGAGTTAAGAGGGTTAAGCTACGAGGAGAAGCTAATGGAAGTAAATCGCACAACCTTAGAGGGGTAGAAGCACAAACGAAAACAAAACACACACACACACACACACACACACACACACACACACACACACACACACAAACACTGCATTATATTCCCCCACTTGCATCTGGCATAACTACTTGCATTTACGACATTGAGTAAACCACTGATTCAATATCCTTAAGCACTGATTAGAAGCCTAATAAAAATAAATAAAAAATAGCCACGATGCATGAAAGTGCGCAATTTAGACTCAAATAAAATAAGCTTTCTTGTGTATTCTTGTGTATTCTTCCACTGTAATACAACCCAATACAATGTTTCTTTTCATAAAAGAATTTGGAGCGCTGAATAAATCTGTCACTAATTTGAACGCGGGGCAAAATATGAAGCATATACTTGGTATGGCGAGCAAATGATAGATTGTGTGGCACAAAATATATATTTAAGTGCGTGTGTTAGAGAATATCAGAGACTGAACGAGGTGTTAACCAGATTGTGTAGTTAGCTGGTGGTGGTGGTGGTAGTGTTGTCAGCCACCACAATCTCAGCTGGTGGTTGAAATTGAAATTTGAAATAAGTTTATTGAGGTAAAATACACACAAAGGGATGAGGTAGCTCAAGCTATTCTCACCCCGTTTCAGCTGGTGGTGGTGATAGTGGTGGCAGGGACATCAACAAAACACACACACACACACACACACACACACACACACACACACACACACACACACACACACACACACACACACACACACACACACACAACAGAAGGTGTCATCAACCAGTCCGCTCTCTTGATTTTGTACATCCTGAAAAATACAAATTCCTAACCTATTCAGAAATGAACGATCCCATGCCCTCCCCCCAACCTAACCAACCCTCTCCCAGTACAGAGAAAACGGGCATTTTTGGGAGCCGCTACTTTTCATTGTACTTTTGTCATTTGAACCGTGTTATAATGAACAAAACGAGACGACGTACTAGTTGCGTGACCGGGGTTCGCATCCACACACTATTACCCACCACCTTGGATCACAGTGTACCTAATTACCTCTTGTATAGTGTTGACCGCACCACAGTTGTCTCTGGTAAACCACAGGTACAGTTTACACTACCAGTTAACACTACCAGTTAACAATGAACTAGAGGAATAATATAGTTTACCCAATAGGACCACCCGGATATACTTACCTATTTTAAAAAAATGGTACTTTGTTCGTTACGATATTCAGCTCTGAGAATTGTTAGTTGAATATATCGTTAGACAAATAAAGTTATACTCCCAACGTGATGTTAAGTTCATATGCGAACAATCTTGAATGGTCCCCAAGCCAATATGCAACTGAAAATTCCTCACCCCCAGAAGGATTCGAACCCAGATAGCCAGGAGCGCTATGCACCTTGGCGTTCATTGATAGAATTGGGGTTAATATGCAGGCGATGAGTCACAATAACGTGGCTGAAGTATGTTGACCAGACCACACACTAGAAATTGAAGGGACGACGACGTTTCGGTCCGTCCTGGACCATTCTCAAGTCGATGGGGTTAATATATAGTAGCATTAACCTGCTCCTGTGTACACTATGTACTCACCTAATTGTGCTTGCGGGGGTTGAGCTTTGGCTCTTTGGTCCCGCCTCTCAACTGTCAATCAACTGGTGATGTATGTATTTACGTATGTAGGTTAGCATAGCATTTTAAAAGCACCGAATCACCTTCTGTGGTTGATTGTTCAATAAACCCTTGAACTATATGTTTAACACATCTCTAACCATGTCTATGGAGGACAGAAGAAAATGTATATATGCTGGTTAGCATTGTAAATGTCTGGCCACGACTTGTGGTAGAAAATAATAATAATAAAAAAAATATCACATTGCTGTAAGACACACAGACACACACAAAATCATCAATTACCGGCATTTGAACGTGCAGCCCATCCTCTGTTGTTATAGATTCAGCTACTGGGAACAAAAAGTTCCAAGTAGCACGGGCTATGGTGAGCCCGTAGTGGACTTACCTGGCACAGGAGCGGGGCTGTAACTGGGCACGGAGCCCTGAGCCCATCCTCCTGTTTTGGTAATACTTATAGTAACGATGAGGACCATAGTACATATACCGACATACAACGAAATTAGAAAGTAGAAATCTGAACTATTGAGTTGGACAAACTGGAAAACTATTTTTTACTTGAGTTGCTTTGACTAAACTAAACTAATCTAACCTTGCTAGGCTACACGATATCTGAAGCCTAATATAGTACATATGTGTGCTATACTATGCCTAAGAAGATTTAAATTTGTTTTTTAGCTATATTTATTTTAAAAGAACTCCTTACTAGTCAGTATGGTCCAGAGCTTGGTAATGGTCCAGGGCTTTTGGTAGTGGTCCAGAGCTTGGTAATGGTCCAGGGCTTTTGGTAGTGGTCCAGAGCTTGGTAATGGTCCAGGGCTTTTGGTAGTGGTCCAGAGCTTGGTAATGGTTCAGGGCTTTTGGTAGTGGTCCAGAGCTTTAGGTAGTGGTCCAGGGCTTTTGGTAGTGGTCCAGAGCTTGGTAATGGTTCAGGGCTTTTGGTAGTGGTCCAGAGCTTTAGGTAGTGGTTCAGGGCTTTTGGTAGTGGTCCAGAGCTTTAGGTAGTGGTCCAGGGCTTTTGGTAGTGGTCCAGAGCTTTAGGTAGTGGTCCAGGGCTTTTGGTAGTGGTTCAGGGCTTTTGGTAGTGGTCCAGGGCTTTTGATAGTGGTCCAGGGCTTTTGATAGTGGTCCAGGGCTTTTGATAGTGGTCCAGGGCTTTTGGTAGCGGTCCAGGGCTTTTGATAGTGGTCCAGGGCTTTTGATAGTGGTCCAGGGCTTTTGATAGTGGTCCAGGGCTTTTGATAGTGGTCCAGGGCTTTTGGTAGTGGTTCAGGGCTTTTGGTAGCGGTCCAGGGCTTTTGGTAGTGGTCCAGAGCTTTTGGTAGCGGTCCAGGGCTTTTGGTAGTGGTCCAGGGCTTTTGGTAGTGGTCCAGGGCTTTTGGTAGCGGTCCAGGGCTTTTGCTAGTTTTCCAGGGCTTTTGATAGTGGTCCAGGGCTTTTGGTAGTGGTCCAGAGCTTTTGGTAGTGGTTCAGGGCTTTTGCTAGTTGTCCAGAGCTTTTGATAGTGGTCCAGAGCTTTTGGTAGTGGTCCAGAGCTTTTGGTAGTGGTCCAGGATGGACCGAAACGTCAATTCTTTATTTTCAGATTTCGGGTTGAGTATAAAACCACTGGGAATAATTCACAAATTATATAAATACTAGGTGACCTAGCCACGACAAAATGAATAAAAAGTGAGTACAAAATATTCATAGTTTCTGGACTCAGGTTATACCGTATGCCAATATCATGAGATATACCTGAATGAAGTTGGTATATCTTATATAGAACTCATATAGTCCTCAGGCTGCCACCAGGGACTATATAAGGCTTACCTTAAACGTCTTATTACTTTAAAAAGTTGTATACAGGGTCTCTCAGTCAACTTATGAAATCCTTATTGATATCCTGACTGACTCCTGATACGATATCACACATATCCCGCTCGCACCCTTGTCTGTGGTCACTATATCATTGTCTGTGGTCACTAGGTTCCTGGTTCACCAGGCAATAACCGCCCCGCTCCTGTGCCAGGTAAGTCCACAATGGGCTCACCATAGCCCGTGCTACTTGGAACTTTTGTTCTGAGAAGCTGAATCTAAACCAACAACATGGAATAAACGTCCACAGAACCCCAGTACCAGCTATTGATAGTGGTAATGGCTCCAGAGGGCTTCCACTTACGGGCTATTCATGCCCGTGCCACCTTTTGGGTGGCTTAATCTTTATCAATCAATCAATCAGGCAATAACACTCAAATGGCCTTCGGCGGTGGCGACGACAACGTGACTCTTATCAAGAGGGCGAACTCTCACCGTTTTCATTACAGCAAATAATGCAAAAGTCACGTCGAATAAGTGACATGCAACGGACTCGAACACTGTATGACGTGATGCAATCACCTCATAGTGCTACAGCCCCGCTCCGGTGCCAGGTAAGTCCACTACGGGCTCACCATAGCCCGTGCTACTTTGGAACGTTTGTTCCCAGTAGCTGAATCTAAAACAACAACAACACGACCTCATAGTGATCCCAACATTGGCTACATTAGGTCTCTCATGACCTTCATAAAGCGTCGTCGATGGATAAGAGGACTAGTATTTACGGGCTCACCATAGCCCGTGCTACATCGACACTTCGTTCTGAGTAGCTAAATCTAAAAAAAAAAAAAAAAACATCAGAAGAGTACAATTTTCTATGACCAAAACAATACAGATTCATTCGTGAATACCAATGAGACAGTGTCAGACCACGGAGGAAAATTGAAACAGGAATTTCCTCAAGTACTTTCGTATATTAATACATCTTCAGAAGGAGTCACTAATACCAATGAATATACCTCATATTTCGTACGTTCACACATGCTAAACGTAAATAACACGTTTTCCAGACGGTCCTTCATGCAGGGGTGTGGATGAGTGTTAAGGAGTCACTAATACCAATGAATATACCTCATATTTCGTACGTTCACACATGCTAAACGTAAATAACACGTTTTCCAGACGGTCCTTCATGCAGGGGTGTGGATGAGTGTGAAGGAGTCACTAATACCAATGAATATACCTCATATTTCGTACGTTCACACATGCTAAACGTAAATAACACGTTTTCCAGACGGTCCTTCATGCAGGGGTGTGGATGAGTGTGACTCAAAGCTGCGTCACTGTGTGATGGACCGCAAGTATGTTAGCAGTTGGTGAAGCAGGCTACATTAACTGTTGAAAAAATACTTAAGATGTTGCTAAGAAGGCAGCCTGGCATAGCTGAGGGGACAAGCTTATATATACGAATAAATATGGAAGAAAGAGGTAGACGAGGATGAAAGCAAGCAAGCAGGTAAGAATGAAGTGAAGAAAGAATGTAGAGAAATAAGCAAGAATGGAAGGAAGGAAAGAATTATCAGGGGAAAAGCGTCAAGCCATTACGATTACTTAAGAATGGAATGAAGCAAATAAAAATAATGAGAAAAGGGGAAAATGTTTGAGAAAATATATAAAATGTACGATAAATAAGAGAGAGAGAGAGAGAGAGAGAGAGAGAGAGAGAGAGAGAGAGAGAGAGAGAGAGAGAGAGAGAGAGAAATAGAGAGACAAAGAGAGAAAGAGACTTAGACACATACACATAGGCAATCACAGTAAAAATAGATGAAAAGTGAATCAAGAGAGAAAAAAAGCAAGGAATCATTACAACAAGAACAAACTACAAACAAGTAATCAAGCGGCGTGAAAAGGGGCCTCTTCAGCACAAACTACCAAACAAGCGACTGTCTATTGACCAAGGCCATTGAACCCGACTCGTTATCAGTTCAAACTCATAACCACTTGGACGCGTGTCATTTTTTTTTTTGGCCCCAACAGGCGGATGTTCGCATATAAGTTGATACTGGACTAAAGAAGATGTGTAAGCGTCGGACTCTAGCTCTTAAGCCCCGCCTGTCCAGTTATCGGTTTATCAGGGTCAGCTGTCACGGGCTGCTTCCTGGGGGTGGAGGCCTGGTCGAGGACCGGGCCGCGAGGGACACTAAAGCCCCGAAATCATCTCAAGATAACCCTCAAGCTCAGTCGATTAAGGCAGTTTTTTTTTTTCTACCACAGTCGTGGCCAGACATTTACAATGCTAACCAGCATATATACATTTTCTTCTGTCCTCCATGGACAGCGTTAGAGAAGTGTTAAACATACAGTTCAAGGGTTTATTGAACACTCAACCACAGAAGGTGATTCGGTGCTTTTAAAATGCTAAGCTAACCTACATACGTAAATACATAGATACACAGATTTACGTATGCCCTACATAAAGTGTTTAGATGTGTCTTTTACATAGTGTCATTAATGTACATTCACAAAGGTGAAATGTAATTCTGATCAGCTTCCATATATACTTTATACCCATACATATACATACACACACACACATATACATACATATATACACACACACACATGCATTCACATACATTTGTCTCATTTACTCTGACAGGGTGAGATAGCTGATAAAGAAACTAGTGTGCAATTAATCACTTAATCACTGAAGGTGATGAAGGTGCTTTTACAAGCGATTAAGGCAGTGTCTGGGATGCTCCCGGACGCAGGTTCGAATCCTCGTCACGGCCCTTGTGGATCTGTTCTGTTCCTGATGTTTACGTGTAGTTGATTTCGAGAGTTCTACTCTTTGCAGGCGATGAGTCACAATAACGTGGCTGAAGTATGTTGACCAGACCACACACTAGAAATTGAAGGGACGACGACGTTTCGGTCCGTCTCCTAAATTTCTCCTACTCTTTGTTGGTAAATTTGATCATTAAGGTTGTTGCTTCTTGCAGTGGCTCGCAGACCCACAAATCCATTCTGTTCTATCACGATCCTTTTATTCGCAGTTTAAACGTTTTTTTTTCGATATTCCTACTACGTTTCCCCTCAATGTTCTCTCGTTTCAATATGTATATCACTCTGAACATAACTCTTTTTTTTAAATTTTAGCGTTTTCTTTTGGAATTTTGTATGTCGTTATCATGTCCCTCTTTCTTCCTCAGGTGTGGTAAGGTTGTAGTTCATTATTCTTATTTCAGGGACAAGGCAAGTTGCATGTCTTGAGTCCTACTTTGTGCTTTTAAAAGTGACCTTGCTTGGGCGAGGAAAAGATTATAAACAAAATTGATTGATGATTGATGAAGATTAAGCCACCTAAGAGGCGGCACGGACATGAGTAGCCCGTAAGTGATAATAATGAACACATGTTGTTTTAGATTCAACTACTGGGAACAAAAAGTTTCAAGTAGCACGGGCTATGGCGAGCCCGTAGCGGACTTACCTGGCACAGGAGCGGGGCTGTAACTTGAATGAACACTTTAGTGATGAAGGTTTAGCCACCTAAGAGGTGACACGGGCATGAATAGCCCGTAATGAATAAACACGGAGCCTCGTAGGCGATATAGCACCCGGGAAGGGATCTTATCTTATCTTGAGATGATTTCGGGGCTTTAGTGTCCCCGCGGCCCGGTCCTCGACCAGGCCTCCACCCCCCAGGAAACTGCCCGTGGCAGCTGACTAACACGCAGGTACCTATTTACTGCTAGGTTACAGGGGCATAGGGTGAAAGAAACTTTGCCCATTGTTTCTCGCCGGCGCCCGGGATCAAACCCGGGACCACAGGATCAGAAGTCCAGCGTGCTGTCCGTTCGGCCGACCGGCTCCCCATCTTAGGGCAAGGAATAGAGAAATACAGATGAGGTGAAGATGATTGATAAAGATTAAGCCACCCAAAAGGTGGCACGGGCATGAATAGCCCGTAAGTGGTGGCCCTTTTGAGCCATTACCAGTATCAATAGATGATACTGGAGATCTGTGGAGGTGCGACTGCACCCTGCGTGACGGGAGATGTCTCCCGTGGATGAGGTGAAGGAAAGGTGGCGCTCTTAAATGAATTCTTTCACCTTTGGTGTATAAGGCATGAATAAGGTATAGAGCACGGGCATGAATAGCACGGGCTATTCATGCCCGTGCCATATCTTGGGTGGCTTAATCTTTGTCAATCAGTCTTTGATGTATACAGTATTTTGAAGACTTCCTTCTCGTGTAGGCCTTTTTATAAGATACTTGTAGTATGTGTGTTGTATTGGCGTCATATAAAGTTAGGTTAGGTTAGGTTAGGTTAGGTTAGGTTAGATAAGGCTAGGTTAGGTTAGATTAGGCTAGGTTAGGTTAGATTAGGCTAGGTTAGGTTAGATTAGGCTAGGTTAGGTTAGATTAGGCTAGGTTAGGTTAGATTAGGCTAGGTTAGGTTAGATTAGGCTAGGTTAGGTTAGATAAGGCTAGGTTAGGTTAGATTAGGCTAGGTTAGGTTAGATTAGGCTAGGTTAGGGTTAATGTTCAAGGTTGTTTTTTGGTTAGGGTAGGTTAGGTTAGGTTGGCTAGGAAAAGTAAGGTTTGGCAAAGTTAAAGTAGATTAGGGTAAGTTAGGCTTTAGTTTTCGCAATCAGGGGCCTGACAGCTGAGTGGACAGAGCTTCGTATTCGTAGTCATGAGGTTCCGGGTTCGATTCCCGGTGGAGGCGGAAACGAATGGGCAGTGTTTCTTTCACCCTGATGCTCCTGTTCGGCTAGCAGTAAAATAGGTACCTGGGAGTTACACAGCTGCTACGGGCTGCTTGCTGGAGGTGTGTAACAAAAAGGAGGCCTGGTCGAGGATCGGGCCGCGGGGATGCTAAGCCCCGAAATCCTCTCAAGATAACCTCAAGAAGGCTAGATAAGGTTAATTTGGGCCTAAGTTGACCACCAGGATTTCTGCTGTGATATGATCCAATCTATCGATCTATCAATCAATCTATCTATATGACCCAATCGGACATATTCCTTGGGCTGGACGGTAGAGCGACGGTCTCGCGTCATGCAGGTCGACGTTTAATCCCCGACTGTCCAAGTGGTTAGGGCACCATTCCATTCCTTCCCCCCCCCCCGTCCCACCCCAAATCCTTATCCTGATCCCTTTCAAGTGCTATACAGTCGTAATGGCTTGGCGCTTTCCCTTTCACCCTCTCCGTAGGGTGCAGTCGCACCTCCACAGGTCTCCAGTATCATCTATTGATACTGGTAATGGCTCCAAAGGGCCACCACTTACGGGCTATTCATGCCCGTGCCACCTTTTGGGTGGCTTAATCTTCATCAATCAATCAATCGCTTTCGCCCTGATAGTTCCCGTCCTCGACACCACTATCATGCCACTACTTCCACACTTATAACTTAGCACTTTTTTAAGACTTAAATCAAACCACCATTTCTCGGTAAATCTCTGTTTTAAGTCTGTTTAGGTCATCATACCTTGTGTAGCTTCCGGGGATCAACGGCCCCGCGGCCCGGTCTCCGATCTGGCCTCCTGGTTGGTATAGGGTTCATACCGACCCATAGTCTCTCTCTCTCTCTCTCTCTCTCTCTCTCTCTCTCTCTCTCTCTCTCTCTCTCTCTCACTCTCACTCTCTCTCTCTCTCTCTCTCTCTCTCTCTCTCTCTCTCTCTCTCTCACTCTCACTCTCACTCTCTCTCTCTCTCTCTCTCTCTCTCTCTCTCTCTCTCTCTCTCTCTCTCTCTCTCTCTCTCTCTCTCTCTCTCTCTCTCTCTCTCTCTCTCTCTCTAGACACGGATATGAGCTGGGGTATCTTTTTATGTAACTTCGTCAGTATATCTTAAAAGTAAGAATACAGATATCCTCTTGGTTCGCTGCTCCTAACCTCTTGCTACAGTGATATCTCTCGCCTCTCACCACGTGAGAGTGTCTACAAGATCGAGCTGAATTAGCTCTTGGACCCCCGCCTTGCTAACCATCGTATATCCCTTTCAATCACTAATACTAGCTATAACTATCCACTTAATGATATCTATTTTACCCCACCTAAATCACACAATTATTTTACAGTGCACTGACCCATTAAAAACAACAGAAAAAAGCATCAATGGAGGCAAAAACAAATACGCTCTAAATCTAACCACACACACACACACACACACACACACACACACACACACACACACACACACACACACACACACACACACACACACACACACACACACACACACACGCGCAAATTCATTAAAAGATTTCGCGGATATTGGACAAGGTGAGAGGGTAATTGATGTGTTTAAGCCAGGTGTGGCTTGCTGATGCCTAATACGAATATTTGTTTAAGGACTCGTGATGCCACTCAGGCCTTGGGGGGAAGTTGGACATTCGCAGTTTAAAACAAATGGACCGAAAAAAAAGAACTATTAAATATTTTACAACAACACAATTATATATATATATATCTCACACTGCTTCACTTATTTTACGTGCTGGATATAATTATGTTTATTTTATTGTTAATATCTTACAAGGAGATATCATCGAGAGAGAGAGAGAGAGAGAGAGAGAGAGAGAGACAGAGAGAGAGAGAGAGAGACAGAGAGAGAGAGAGAGAGAGAGAGAGACAGAGAGAGAGAGAGAGAGAGAGAGAGACAGTATCTGTATGACAGAAAAGCAACTATCATTGTTTAGTTTTTATGATGGCAGAGACCTCTAGAAAGGCTGTGTTTTGATTGCCAGCTGACGGCAGCTGTCAACTGGTGTACGCATGAATCAACCGGTGTTTAGTTTGCTTGCCCGTGCCGCCACGAGGGGGCAAGAGTGAGGGGAAGTGCCCTTAAAGTCCGGTTTTAAAATACTGGTATTTCCAGTTCATGGTGTTTATGGTGTGTGTGTGTGTGAGAGAGAGAGAGAGAGAGAGAGAGAGAGAGAGAGAGAGAGAGAGAGAGAGAGAGAGAGAGAGAGAGAGAGAAATATATAATAGACATACTCCTCTGAAACGAGATAGTACTTGATACGAAAAATTGTCAGTACATTAAACAACCGACGCTTAGAAAGGCAGGGCCCAAGAACTAACACCTCGATCCAACAGGAACAAGTAGTAAATACACACACACACCAAGGTTGTCATCGACATGATGGTCAGATGGTCATTAACTAAACTACCCCTTCCCCCTCCCCCCATTACAGGTCAAGGCCCCCTTCCCCCTCCCCCATTACAGGTAAAGGCCCCCTCCTTCCTCCCCCATTACAGGTCAAGGCCCCCTCCTCCCTCCCCCATTACAGGTCAAGGCCCCCTCCCCCCCTCCCCCATTACAGGTCAAGGCCCCCTCCCCCCCTCCCCCATTACAGGTCAAGGCCCCCTCCCCCCTCCCCCATTACAGGTCAAGCCCCCCTACCCCCTCCCCCCATTACAGGTCAAGGCCCCCTCCCCCCCCTCCCCCCATTACAGGTCAAGACCCCCTTCCCCCTCCCCCCATTACAGGTCATGGCCCCCTCCCCCCCTCCCCCATTACAGGTCAAGGCCCCCTCCTCCCTCCCCCATTACAGGTCAAGGCCCCCTCCTCCCTCACCCATTACAGGTCAAGGCCCCCTCCTTCCTCCCCCATTACAGGTCATGGCCCCCTCCCCCCACCCCCATTACAGGTCAAGGCCCCCTCCTCCCTCCCCCATTACAGGTCAAGGCCCCCTCCTTCCTCCCCCATTACAGGTCAAGCCCCCCTACCCCCTACCCCATTACAGGTCAAGGCCCCCTCCCCCCTCCCCATTACAGGTCAAGGCCCCCTCCCCCCCTCCCCCATTACAGGTCAAGGCCCCCTCCCCCCTCCCCCATTACAGGTCAAGGCCCCCTCCCCCCTCCCCCATTACAGGTCAAGGCCCCCTCCCCCCCTCCCCCATTACAGGTCAAGCCCCCCTACCCCCTCCCCCATTACAGGTCAAGGACCCCTCCCTCTCCCTCCCCCCCCCCCCCTCCAGATGCTCAATCCAGCCACCGCCACACAGGTGGACATCACATGGGGGGCTATGACTACCACACAGGTGGCTATAGCTGGCCCTTTGCGGTTACCGTAGGTAGAGGAAGCGGCCGCGGAGAACACATCTTAAAAAAGATGCGGTTGGGCAATACTGCCGTGATCTGAGGCTCAAGGCAAGGCTCACCTCACCTCACACTTTTCCTGAGAATAACATCTTGAGATTCCTCTTTTTTTTTGGACTTTAGATAGCGATGAAGGGTTTTTAAACAGTGGGCTGCAGAGTGTTTTTATCGTTTCTCCAGGCCTTTTCACGGCACTTTGTTGAGACGGTTTTAAAGGAATACTGAGGCACCGGACAACCTTACCTTCTTGAGATTATCTTGAGATGATTTCGGGGCTTACCGCCCCCACGGCCCGGTCCTCGACCTCGCCTGGTTGAGGAGGCCCGGTCCTCAACCAGGCCTCCTAGCTCTACCAGACTAATTTAGTCTTGAGTAAAACTTAGAAGCCTTAGATGTGGGTCCAAGGCTTATATTGCTTTACTTTAATATGTCATATTATTTTCTTCATTTTTTTACGTGTCCACCGCCCGGGTCCAAAGGTTTTGTCATTGGCAGATAATATTGGGATTTTCGTGTGTATGTCTGAGTACATCTTAGGCGTTTGATATGTAAATTGTATAGTAGATAGTATAGTATAGTGGATAAGCACCTCCAAAGGATACCTGATCAACCAGGCTGTGACTCATACGTCAGGCTGCGAGCAGCCGCGTCTAACAGCCTGGTTGATCAGTCCAGCAACCAGGAGGCCTGGTCGACGACCGGGCCGCGGGGACACTAAGCCCCGGAAGCACCTCAAGGTAGCCTCAAGGTAGGTAGATATGGCAAGGTACGCAGATGTGTATTACTATAAACACACACACACACACACACACACACACACACACACACACACACACACACACACACACACACAAAGGGGGCCTCGTAGCCTGGTGGATAGCGCGCAGGACTCGTAATTCTGTGACGCGGGTTCGATTCCCGCACGAGGCAGAAACAAATGGGCAAAGTTTCTTTCACCCTAAGTGCCCCTGTTACCTAGCAGTAAATAGGTACCTGGGAGTTAGTCAGCTGTCACAGGCTGCTTCCTGGGGTGTGTGTGTGTGTGGTGTGGAAAAAAAAAAAAGTAGTTAGTAAACAGTTGACTGACAGTTGAGAGGCGGGCCGAAAGAGCAAAGCTCAACCCCCGCAAAAACACAACTAGTAAACACACACACACACACACACACATTCAACATGTGTGAAAAACACATATGTTGAATAAAGACTAAAGACAACAAAGATTAACATCTGCGGCGTATGCAAGGCTGGCTAACATCAGAACTGCTTTCAGGAACCTGTGCAAGGATTCACTCAGACCCTTGTATGCCACATATGTAAGGCGGAGTATACGGCCCCAGCATGGAGTCCGTACTTTGTTAAGCACAAGACGAAGCTGGAAAAAGTTCAGTCCCAGAACTAAGAGGCATGTCCTACGAGGAAAGGCTGCGTGAAATGCACCTCACGACACTGGAAGACAGAAGAGTAAGGGGAGACACGATCACTACCTACAAAACTCTCAGAGGAATTGACAGGGTAGATAAAGATAAACTGTTTAACACGGGTGGTACGTGAACAAGGGGACACAGGTGGAAACTGAGTACCCACATGAGCCACAGGAACGATAGAAAGAACTTATTCAGTGTCAGAGTAGTTAACAGATAGAATGCATTAGGCAGTGATGTGGTGGAGGCTGACTCCATACACTGTTTCAAATGTAGATATGATAGAACCCAGTAGGCTCATGAATCTGTACATCAGTTGATTGACGGTTGAGAGGCGGGACCAAAGAGCCAGAGCTTAACTCCCGCAAGCACAACTAAGTGACTACAACTAGGTGAGTACACACAAAAGCTTAGACTAACAGCTGTCCTGAGACCTAAAGAGATTCTGGTGATGTAGGGAGGGGTAAAAGCGACAAGGGTAGGGGAAATAGGGTGGGCATTGAGGGAATAGGGGGGGGGGGGGGACGGAGGCGTCAGGGAGGAAAGGTAGGGAGGGATTGGGGTATGGGGGAGTGGGGAGGGCGGCACACACATCTACCTATAGGTGTGGTTAAGATTTCTCTCGTGTTTAATCTTGTTAGGCTACCTATGGCGCGCCGTAATCCCCCGCCCATCCCTCACAAGCCTAAAATGACCACACCCACATCTGTTGACTAGTAGGCCAGCCCACACACACACCTGTACCCGTTGGCCGGGGCTGTTCAACAGCTGCCTGAAAAGCCACAATCGCTACCCAAGCCTACCAAACCCGTTTATATGCCCGACAGACATTGCCCCAACCCCCACAACCAGCTGTCTCAAACCGCACCGGTCCTGCATGATTAGCGTACGTGTAAATGGGATTCCATCTTGACCCCGGGAGGGAATATACGAGAGATACGCTTGACACCCCAAAGGCCCATATTAGCGCCTCTGACTGACCCGCGGTCAGGTTAGCGGTCTGACCCTCATTCATATCGGTCACCACTACCACCATCTCATTTTTTTTTTTTTGGGGGGAGTAAAGAGGAAGGAGAGGCATAGGTGAAGGGAAGTTATAGAAGTGGGAAATACAGTCGCTCCCTCTTGTCAGGGAGCTGTGAGTGTGTGAGAGGTTCTTCACATGTGTTTCACCATATATGGATGTCCATAGATGAATACTGTGTAGCATTCATATATACACACTCCGATGCTTCCACACATGTTATTCTGTTTAAGGCTCTTTATTTTATTATTATTATTTATCGAGTTGTCATACATATTTATCGAGTTGTTCATACATACACATATATGAACTGTTCATATATATACATATATAACTCATCTGGGGATTATATACTGTGGGGCGGGGTTTTCGTCCAGAGAATCGAGGCTCTTGGGCCACCAGCTGTGGGAGCGGGGCGTCTCATCTTGGAGTAATCTTTCAAACATTGGGTCCTCTAACATTTCGATGGTGTTCCACACCCTGATGGCTTGGTGCTGCAGTCTGATGTTTAGTGGCTGTATGTTCAGGAGTTCGTGGAGCTCCTGGATTGTCTGATCATATGGTGGACGGTGTTTTGCTGCTCTCCTTAGCGCCTTATTTTGTACTGCTTGCAGTTTCTGCATGTTAGTTTTCTTTATGGTGTGTAGTGGTACTGGGGGATATTCTAGATGCGGCCGAACTAGAGCCTTATATAGGTGGATCTGAATGTTAGTACTGAGGCTTCGGAATCTTCTCAGTTTTCCTAATGCTGCTTTGGCTTTGTTTAGTCGGTCCCTTACATGAATTTGTATCCCTGTTCTATTTATCATAAGTCCCAGTATTCTGCCTACCTCCGCATATTGGGTCGGCTGGTTATCAAGGATAATGGGGTCCGGGTTTCTTTTCGCAATGTGTATTATTTGGAACTTTTGTTTGTTGGTGCTAATTTTCCATTGCTTCTCAAAGTTGTTTATGAGTTCAATTGCTGCCTTGGTCTTGTCGGCTAGTAGCGGCTTTGATGGGCCCGGTTGGCATATTATTTGGGTAACATCATCAGCGTATGTGATGTATTCTCCATGTTGGGGTTGGGGTAGGTCAGCTGTATATATGTTGAATAGAGTGGGGGAGAGGCAGCTTCCTTGTGGTACTACACTTTTCAGTTCTATTACGTCACCCAAGTAGCTGCCGATATTAAGCCTAGCAGTTCTATTGTCTATAAAGCTGCAGAGAGTAGCAGTAAATCTCTCAGGAAGCCCTAGTTCAGATATCTTATATTTTAGGCCTGTGTGCCACACTTTGTCGAAGGCTTTCGAGACGTCTCTAAGCACTATATTACACTGATTTTTTCTCGACACTGCGTTGGCTATATGCTGGTAGATCAGGGCTATAGCTGTATGGGCCCCTCTGCTATATGCTGGTAGATCAGGGCTATAGCTGTATGGGCCCCTCTGCTATATGCTGGTAGATCAGGGCTATAGCTGTATGGGCCCCTCTGCGGTGCCTAAACCCATGCTGCCTGGTGTTATACTTCCCTTCCTCTTCCATGTACTTCACAAGTCTCTGATTGATAATTTTTTCGAATATTTTGCCTGGTACTTCGAGGAGGGAAATTGGCCTGTAGTTTTCAGTTTGGGTTGGAGGTTTACCTGGCTTGGGGATTAATCTTATTGTGGCATTCTTGAAGTATGTGGGGAATAGTCCAGATGCAAGAGCTGCATTTAAGATACATGTGTATTGATGGAGTGCAATCACTGGTAGGTTGGATAATACCATCTTATTTATTTTGCTGTTGCCCGGCGCCTTGTTCTTGAAACCCATAATTGTTTTATGGACCTCCGCAATGGTTATGTGTTTCATAAGGTGGCAGTCATCGCGTATGTTGTTAAGGTCTATTGTTTGCGTCGGGAGTAGTGCTGCAGCTCTGGTATCGACTTGAATTGTAATTTCCCTTTCATTAATTGGGCAAAAATGTAAATTTTCTTCCGGGTTTATCCTGAATATTTTTTCCCAGAACTTCCTGAATTCCTGCTCTTGTTCTCTCTCCTCATAGAGTTTATTTCCTGAGGCGTCTATGATGTAGGGTGTTTCCTCAGAAGAGCTTCCCATCAGGGTCTTTACTTTTTTCCAGAACTTTCCTGGGTTTCTGTAGTCAACTTGGATATTGCTTATTAGGTCATCCCATTGTTTGGTGAACTCTGTTTTGCACAGATCTTGCAGCTCATCTTGTAGTTCCCTTTGTAGTCTTTTGCGCTCATCCGTCCACCCGTGTTGTGTTATGAGTTGTAGAAGGTTGTTATATCTGGTTTGCAGTGTCCTGAGCGCCTCAGTGGCTGGGGGTGTGGGAGCGTTATGTGGTGAGCTACGGGAATGTGATCAGTCATGCATTTTTCTATGGTGTTAATCCATGTATTTAACTCGGCGTTTATGCATGATGTTTCCTTTCCATTAAAATCTGTGACACTGATTTCCTGTGCACTGCTTTTGAACGCTTCCCAGTCAGTTTTAGTGTATTGAAGTCTTGGTGGTGAGGGTTTCTGAATGGGGTTAGTTGACAGCGTCATTATTATTGGTAGGTGGTCGCTTGTGCTCACAGGGCCCCTTTCTATGTGGGTGTTTAGGAGGTAGTGGTTGTTGGACAGTATTATGTCTGGTTTACCACTGTGGCCTTGTCTGACGTAAGCTGGGAAGTCTGGGCCCAGGTGGGTTAGATTTCCGTACCTTATCATATTGTGGATGGCTTCTCCTGCTTGGTTGTTCTTTCCATGTCCCAGTGTTCTGCGCTTGGCGTTCAGATCACCCAGAAAGTAGGCGGGTCTGTTCCTTCTGATGAGTTTCATGACGTCGGCCAGGGGAAGGTAAGGACGTCTTGGTGGTTGGTAGCATGTTCCTATGAAGATTATACCTTTCGTAGTTTGGAGTTCAATTGCCAGGAAATTTTTCTGGAAGTTATTTAGAATTTTGTGAGGAATATTTCTTTTAACGGCAATTGCCGCTCCATCGTTGGCCTGGTCAGCTCTGTTGACCTGGATCAATTTTGTAATTGAAGATCTTGATGTTGTTTAAGATTCGCTACTTGGAACAAAAAGTTCCAAGTAGCACGGGCTATGGCGAGCCCGTAGTGCCTCTTATAAGATCTTGATCTTCTCGCTGTTCTTTTTTCCGTGGCTGTTAATGAGTATTATATCAGGGTCTATTTCTCTGTACAAGTTGCTGAGTTCCAATGCTCTGTGCGGAGTCCAGCATAGAGCATTGTGTTGAATTATTCTTAATGACTGAATGGCTATGTTGAATCTGATGGGTTTCTTCCACCTTCAATCCCAAACAATCTCCTCCATCACCACCACTACCAGCTACCCACAACCACCACCCCTAGCCACAACCCCCCTTCAGCGCCATCTACCACCACCACCACTCGCCACAAACCTCCCCCAACACTACCACCCCCCTCCTTACCCCTCCAACGCTATCAACTACCACCATCTACCATTAACGCTAACCACACCCCCCCCCTACACCTACCCCCCCACTCAACCAACGCCATCTAACCACTA
Organism: Procambarus clarkii; assembly: GCF_040958095.1. NCBI lineage: Eukaryota > Metazoa > Arthropoda > Malacostraca > Decapoda > Cambaridae > Procambarus > Procambarus clarkii. Next base: position 29,532,153 of record NC_091196.1, read on the forward strand.
CCACTAAACTACAACCCCCCCCACCCCGTGACCCCTCACACCCCCCCCCCCCTCCCTCATCTAGACACGTATCACCTTTATTAACACACACACACACACACACACACACACACACACACACACACACACACACACACACACACACACACACACACACACCTGCTCTGTGATAACAGCAGTTCTCACACCTGGCCATGAAGCGTCTGATAAATAAAATATTAACACACACGCAACGTATGGATACGAAGCTTCTAATGTCAACGGCTTCAAATTCTAAATATGGGAACTTTGTGTATTGTTTGGTTTTGAGGGTGGGGCCTCAATAACCTATTTATATCCCATGCAGAATATAAATATAACCTATTTATATCCATGCAGAACCTATTATAGCCATGTAAAACTTATTTATATCCATGCAGAACCTATTATAGCTATGTGAAACGTATTTATATCCATGCAGAACCTATTATAGCCATGTAAAACTTATTTATATCCATGCAGAACCTATTATAGCTATGTGAAACGTATTTATAGCTACGCAGAACCTATTTGCATCCATGCAAATCCTATTTATATGTAAATAGACAGCCATTGGGTGGAGGCATTAAGAGCTTGACTGCAAGAGAGCGCCCGCATCCCCGCTTACGAAACCTGTGCATCTTATCGTAATCATGACGGCTGTGTTGCATTTATTAAAACAATTTACGAGCTTGGAAACTTCACAACATAAAGGTTATTATTGTTAATTTTCTCGTAAATGCTTCTGAACTCGTGTATAAGCTACTCAGGAGATGTTAACAAATTACGGGGCTATTCATGCCCGTGCTACCTCTTAGGGTGGCTTAATTTTCATCAATCATCAATCTGTAAACAACGCCACCGTGATTGAGGAAAGATGTACAGGTTTCGCAAGCGTCAATGTCTGATAGTAAACGTGGAATGGATGGACATGTATGAGATTTTGAATGGATTAAAAGATTAATATATGATTTAAATTGAAACTATATTAAGGGGGGGGGAGAGCGTGTTTCATGTAGGTCGGTGCATGGGGGTGGGCCCCCCCCCCTCTGTATAGTTTCATGTATTCTGGTGTTGTTGTGTATTAAGTATATTGTGCGTATTGAGCATGTTACATGTATTAATATTATTAACATCTTTATTGCCAAAAATTTAATTACAATTTTGCCTAATCAGATTTTATTATTTATCGTGTAAATTATTTATCGTGTAAATTATTTATCGTGTAAATTGCATTTCATAATGTCATTCCGGAAATTTACCTTTACCTTGCGATGTGGTTTCGAGGATCAATGCCCCCACACGGCACTGTCTCTCTCTGACCTCCTGGTTGGCACTCGCAGCCTGACGCATGAATCACAGCCTGGTTGTTCACGTCTCAAGATTAAGGCCAACAGCATTTAGGGGTTCCCACACGGTCACCCATCCAAGTACTAGCAAAACCCAACGCTGCTTAACTTCACTGATTGGACGAGAAGTGGTGTTCACACCGGTCGTTATGGTCGCTGCCAATCAATACGTGGAATAGTTTAGAGTTCACCCAAGTTGTTGTGGAATGTAACTCGTTACACGATTTTAAATTAAAACATATTAAGATAAAAAAGAAAGCGAGACTTTGGTTATATTGCATTGAACAAAAGATTTCCACAAGGCGGGGCCGGGAACTGAAGCCCGACCTCTCCGTATGCATATCCAGGTATATATATATATATATATATATATATATATATATATATATATATATATATATATATATATATATATATATATATATGTATATATATATATATATATATATATATATATATATATATATATGCAAAGTTGTTATAATTATACAAATATACACAAATTAAGTGTCGTGAAAATGTGACCTTGAGAGAGTGTAATGGCCGCCTGGGACGCGTGCAACTGCCCTCAGTGAGGTAGTTAGGCCAGTAACTACCTTGGTTTAATCACCTTGCTGACGTCACGAGGGCTAGACTGACTATATTTAGAATCCACTGTTTTTTTAGTTTTTCTATCGGCTCGAGAACCTCTGACCTTACACCAGCCCTGGGAGGCGGGACCCAAGAGCCAGACTTAAGAGCATAGACACTCATTGTTAAACACCGATATACTCCTTCGCCAACCGAAACCACTCTATCCCTCCGACAATGTCAAGTACCTTGTATAGAGACTGCTGTGAGCCTCTTGTTGAGTGATATAAAAATATGATTAATATGTATATGTATTTGTGTACATGAATGTACACACACACACACACACACACACACACACATATATATATATATATATATATTAGGGTACCACCACTGGTGCAATTGCAGAGACCCACATTCTCGAAGAAGAAAACAAAGAGCATTCAGAGAAGATCTTGTGGATTGTCACTGAATACCTTATTCTTTTCTTCTCCTACCACCCCTATTATTTTATTGCAATATATATATATATATATATATATATATATATATATATATATATATTTATATATAGATTAAAACATATATATATATATATATATATATATATATATATATTTATATATAGATTAAAACATATATATATATATATATATATATATATATATATATATATATATATATATGTATAATATATATATATGTGTGTGTGTACATGTGTATGTAATATTAACAATTGCGTAACCAGCTTCACAAGATTGTCACTTGCTTAGCTAAACGAACAATGGGCTTCAGTTCCTGAACCCATTATGTGCTTCTATCAACATAAACACACACCCACCCTCTCAACCAATCGTGTCTCCCATTCCCAGCTTCCCCTATCACCCCCTTCCCCCTCCCTGACCCCTCCAAACAAACCCCACTATCTAAAATGGCTCCACCGACGTCCCCCCCCTCCCATATCTCCATAACTCACACCCCCTCCCTACCTCCTCCCACACAAATAGAAGCACCACCCACTAATTAAGGGCGTCAATGATTGTGTTGTTATAGAAATGTGAGCAAGAGGGGGCGTGCCTCGACCCCCAGTACAGGTTAACGAGGATGGCCCTGTAGAGAGAGAGAGAGAGAGAGAGAGAGAGAGAGAGAGAGAGAGAGAGAGAGAGAGAGAGAGAGAGAGAGAGAGAGAGAGAGAGTGTGTGTCTGACCAGTGTACAAGGCTCCCCAGTGGACGGTAATTATAGTGGGTGGTCTGTGCGGTGGGCGGGGGCCGCCCCTGGGATAAGGGGGAGTCTCTGGGACACGTGGGAGCCCCTGGGACAAGGGGGAGAGCCCTTGGGACAAGGAGGAGCCCAGCCAACAGACTCTAAAAAGAAGAACATTTCACCTCCCACTCATATGATAACTGCATTTCACAGATGATCAATATATGATACCTGCATTGCATTGATAATTAATATGTGATAATAACATTAAACTGACGTTCAGTATATGATAACAGTATCACATTGTTGCTCAACATATCATAACATAAGGCTACTGACGATCAACCTATGACGATAACAGCATTACACTGACGACCAACATATGACACTAACAACATTACCCTTGTGAGCGGCATATGACGATTTTAGCACTCTAAGGGTTAAGACGGATAACTGTTCATGTAGAAAGCGATTCTGAAGTGGCAAATGACAAGGAGCACCGGGTCGAATAATGCACTAATGCAATAAATTAAATTGCAAGCAACATAGCGCACTCAGATATGATACAAAGGAATCATTTTGCTGGGAAGTAAACTGCTTCTAAAGTTAATCTTTAATGAACCATTGGGAAATGCGACCAATCAATGGACGACAAATAAAATAATCATTTACGTGTAATCACGCGAAAGCGTGAGAATGAGCATAGTCATGTGCACGATCAAATACACACACACACACGCACACACACATGCATAGAAGCATAGGAACATGCACGCACGCATACACGCATCAACAAATACATGCGCCAGTAATCACATATTCAAAAGCGTCAAACAAAAGGCTCTTTTTTTTTTAATGTTAAAAATATATCGCGAGTGTTCAAATTGTTCGAACACCCAACGGGAGAAAGTTTCGGACAAAGGCTATATCCACCTGTTCCATTCTGTCTTGATTGATTGATGAAGATTAAGACATCCAGAAGGAGGCATGGGCTCGAATAGCCCCTAATATTATGTCTTGAACAAGGGGCTCTAGGCTGAACCTCCCATTATAGGGAATTTGACGCTTTTGCGTGCACTTTGCGTCAAATTTGATGCATCTTGCGTCAAATTTGATGCACCTTGCGTCAGAATGTCTGGTTGAAAAGCATCGCGTTACTGACGCCTCGCGGGCTAATGGAGGTTTTCTTTAGCTTCTGATTAGGTAAATCCGAGGCAGCTTTTCATCATATCCCAGCTCCTTGTCCTCGTATCCCAGCTCCTTGTCCTCGTATCCCAGCTCCTTGTCCTCATATCCCAGCTCCTTGTCCTCGTATCCCAGCTCCTTGTCCTCGTATCCCAGCTCCTTGTCCTCGTATCCCAGCTCCTTGTCCTCGTATCCCAGCTCCTTGTCCTCATATCCCAGCTCCTTGTCCTCGTATCCCAGCTCCTTGTCCTCATATCCCAGCTCCTTGTCCTCATATCCCAGTTCCTTGTCCTCATATCCCTGCTCCTCATATAGGCATATTGGCATGGCGCTTTCGCCTGATAATAACCACATGTGTTTATAGTTTTTATTTAAAGCCAGTAAGGGTAAATAAACAAAAATAGAAAAAGTGAACTGTTGTGGTTGTGAGAAAGCACCGGAATAACGCAACTGTAATAACACAGATCGCTGGGGGTAATTCACCAAGCATTAAATGCGACGCCTGAACGAAACCTGTTCATCTTTCTTCAGTCATGGGGGGCTTTGCTTGTCATTTATGTGCTCCCAAACCTAACCAACCCCCATCTATAACCTATCGGGGGGGGGGGGGGGAGGCCATTGGGTCTTAAAACGTTAACATTACGGCGTTCTAAGTTTGTTCTTAGTATGTCGCATGCTGAGTGCTTTGGTCACTCCCCCGTCAAGGAATGTGAGAGGACGGGAAGACGTAGGTAACTGGCACCCCCGCTGATACGTCACGACGTCAGCACGTGACGTAGGAGGTCAAATTACCTGTCTAACATGACACCTGTGACGTCACATTGACGTCACACACCTTGTGTACTCTAGTATCAAACACAACATTTTCTTTCTCTCTTATTTTCGGTAGGTTAGGTTAGGTTAGGGTAGGTTAGGTTAGGGTAGGTTAGGTTAGGTTTGGTTATAGTTATTATTTGTTTATTAAATTGCGTTAGGCTAGGTTAAGGTTATGTTAGAATGAGCTAAGATAGGTTGGGTTAGGTTGGATTAGGATAGGATAGGTTGGGTTAGGTTCGATTATGGCAGGTTTGGTTAGGTTAGGTTAGGTTATAATTATTTTATTATTAAGTTGGGTTAGGTTAGGATGAGCTAAGATAGGTTGGATTAGGTTAGGATGAGCTAACATAGGTTGGATTAGGTTAGGATAGGCTTGGGGTTAGGTTGAGTCATGCTGGGTTAGGTTAAATTAGGTTAGGTTAGGATAGGTTAGGTTAGGAAAGCTGAAAAAATAGCGATGACATTGAAGGTTGCTTAGTTTCCTCAGGGTTTAGACCCCACTCAACAGACTGGCATGAGCAAGCCTGTTTAGACAGGTTTTACGTTAAATAAAATTTATTGTTTGTTAGGCATTTGTTTTAATATCTCCTTTACAGAGAGGCGAACCCCCGTGTCTCTCTCTCATATTTATTTTAATGCCAAGATTAAGCTTGCTTAGAAGAGGTGCTGATGTTCCTGATGAAACTGCCAAGCTGTTGGCTGTTATCTCTCTCTCTCTCTCTCTCTCTCTCTCTCTCTCTCTCTCTCTCTCTCTCTCTCTCTCTCTCTCTCTCTCTCTCTCTCTCTCTCTCTCTGTCTCTCTCTCTCTGTCTCTCTGTCTCTCTGTCTCTGTCTCTCTGTCTCTCTCTCTCTCTCTCTCTCTCTCTCTCTCTCTCTCTCTCTCTCTCTCTCTCTCTCTCTCTCTCTCTCTCTCTCTCTCTCTCTCTCTGACCCAACACAGTCAGCCTTGGTATCCGTCATCGCCACAGGACTCTGACCCAGCAAGAGGGGCTTCGATCCCCCGCCACGAATATTTCCACAGCTCCGCCGCTTAGCTGTCAGCGCGCGGCTGCGCTGAGAAACAAGGAAAGTCGAAACGTAAATTTGATGGGAAGGGGAAAGGGGGAAGGGGGAAGGGGAAAGGGGGAAGGGGGAGTATTTACCTTGATGCGACGTGAGTCAGGGATGTTTGTGGAGCGGCAGCCAAGGTCGGGATGTGGGTAGGGGGGATAGTGGGGTGGGTGGGGGAGAATGGGGTGGGGGGAGGGGGTAACTACGCACACTATACTGGCGTATATATATGTGCACACACCTCTGCGTATCTACGCACCCCCATATACCTACGCACTCACGCACATATATATGCAGTAACATGTACATATATATATATGCAATTACAGACACACACACACGTATATGCATTTATATACACCCGCACACACACTCAGGCTGTGGGCATGACTCTTGTTAGGGGCTCTTGTAGCCCCCCCCCCTACATATCCATACATTAAAACATTGATTGTAACCATGATATATATGTGCTTCAGCCTACAGTTTAGTCCTATTGTCTTGTGTATGACCCTCTGTCCTGCGTGACAGTGAATACCAGCATTATCCTCACTTTAATAAGACTTAATCGAAATCCTCAGATTAGGCAAAATTGTAATTAATTTTGTCAATAAAGATGTTAATAATAATAATACCCACGCTATGGGCATGACTCCAAGTTACCCATTAAGGCTCTTAATGGGTAGCCTCTAAGGCTACCCATTTATCCTCGCCCCTCCCCCGTTCAGACTAGTGACAATAGAACCATTCGTTCTTTGAACGCACGATATAAAGCACTCTAGTGAGCCCTTTACACGAATAAAACCAACTTTACGAACTCGCAAAAAACAAAAAACAAAAAAATTATAGCAAGCAAAGTTACCCAACAAATTTCGAGCGATTATTTTTAGCGTCGTCATAGCTAATAGGCTGAAAATTTGGGGGAATTCTGGTTGGTTTGGAGTAATGTGTTTATCCCTGAGGTTGAGAGGGGGGGGGGGGCGAGGGGGGATGATTGTGGGGGGGGGGGGATGGGGGATGATTGTGGGGGGGGGGATGATGATGATGATGATCTCGGTAGTGATGATATATATTTTTGTTGTATTTGTTTCTTAATGCTGTGGAGTTTTTTAATGGTGTTGATGTGGGGGGGGGGGCGGGGCTCTGTTTGTCGTTGTTGGCTGCCGTATTGCTGTCGTTGTTCATTGTAGTAACGTTGTTGTCTGTCCCTACAGTAGGCTACATTAGGAGTCGTGAAAATACATTACCGGAGTGGCAGGTAAACTCATCAATAAAGAATACAAGATGTAATACAGTTTATTTATATTTTTTTTGCCGACCTAAAGCAAAGCTAATACAACAGCTCATTTAGAAACCAATAATGTAGTAAAGTATTGTAGTTTCGCTGTATAATAAAACAGGTGTTAAGAGAGTCGATCGAAGTACTTGTTGGAGTTGGTTTGGTGGTACTTCCGGGTGTTGGTCTGGGGGTACTTCCCGGTGTTGGTCTGGGGGTACTTCCGGGAGTTGGTCTGGTGGTACTTCCAGGGTGTTGGTCTGGTGGTACTTCCGGGTGTTGGTCTGGTGATACTTCCGGGTGTTGGTCTGGTGGTACTTCCGGGTGTTGGTCTGGTGATACTTCCGGGTGTTGGTCTGGTGATACTTCCGGGTGTTGGTCTGGGGGTACTTCCGGGAGTTGGTCTGGTGGTACTTCCAGGGTGTTGGTCTGGTGGTACTTCCGGGTGTTGGTCTGGTGGTACTTCCGGGTGTTGGTCTGGTGGTACTTCCGGGTTTTGGTCTGGTGTACTTCCGGGTTTTGGTCTGGTGGTACTTCCGGGTGTTGGTCTAGTGGTACTTCCGGGTGTTAGTCTGGTGGTACTTCCGGGTTTTGGTCTGGTGGTACTTCCGGGTTTTGGTCTGGTGGTACTTCCTGGTGTTGGTCTGTTGGTACTTCCGGGTGTTGGTCTGTTGGTACTTCCGGGTGTTGGTCTGTTGGTACTTCCGGGTGTTGGTCTGGGGGTACTTCCGGGTTTTGGTCTGGTAGTACTTCCTGGTGTTGGTCTGGGGTACTTCCAGGTGTTGGTCTAGTGGTACTTCCGGGTGTTGGTCTGGTGGTACTTCCGGGTTTTGGTTTGGTGGTACTTCCGGGTGTTGGTCTGGTGGTACTTCCGGGTGTTGGTCTGGTGGTACTTCCGGGTGTTGGTCTGGTGGTACTTCCGGGTGTTGGTCTGGTGGTACTTCCGGGTGTTGGTCTGGTGGTACTTCCTGGAAGTACCAGCACTTTACCGGTCAAGACACTGGCGTGAGAGCCAGACAAACACTCCCTACTCAAGGCCTTTCAACCACTTGAGTATTATAAAAGACCTTTATCGACTTCTGGTGTGTTTTATGAAGACTTTCTATTGGTTTACTGATCCCTCATTGGTTTACTGACCAACCACCAAGGTTTAATTGTCTCTATATATATATATATATATATATATATATATATATATATATATATATATATATATATATATATATATATATATATATACATATATATATCCAAAAGTAAACTTTCTCAGTATACATATATTGCGAAACAGGGTATATATACACGCTAGCTACTCGGTGTATATATGTATGTATATATATATATTCCCCCTTGTGCCTGGTTCAGCTGTTCGGGGTCTGTTTACATGTCATCAGAGGGTGTCGGCAGCGCCACCTATAGTTGCCAGCGTTTGTTTTTGTTCTGTAATTTACGTATGAACGGAGGAGCGAGGAAAGTGATTATTACGTCACGTGACGTTTGGCGTGGTGACGAGTTGCCATCATGTTTGTTGTGTATAGTTGATCCCTGTGTATTGTCGATGTGTTGACCTAATCAGTGCCTGGTCTGTGTTGATCCGCTGTGTATTGCCGATGTGTTGACCTAATCAGTGCCTGGTCTGAGTTGATCCGCTGTGTATTGTCGATGTGTTGACCTAATCAGTGCCTGGTCTGTGTTGATCCGCTGTGTATTGCCGATGTGTTGACCTAATCAGTGCCTGGTCTGTGTTGATCCCTGTGTATTGCCGATGTGTTGACCTAATCAGTGCCTGGTCTGTGTTGATCCCTGTGTATTGCCGATGTGTTGACCTAATCAGTGCCTGGTCTGTGTTGATCCGCTGTGTATTGTCGATGTGTTGACCTAATCAGTGCCTGATCTTTTTTAAATTTTGCCCCGAGGGGCGAGTTTATTGGGCAGCGCCACTCATCTTGTGAGTGAACATACCGCCATAGCAGAATGTACAACACTCCCCAATAGGAAGAAAACCCGCTGGGTTGTTCATCTGATCTGTCAGCCTATTGGGGGTGGTCTGTAGCTCTTTATGCCTTGTTGTACCTGTTGCGTTATAACTGAAGTGTTTTGGTACTCGAATTCTTTGTCGAATCTGGCTTTTAAGGTTTTGGATGGAGGTGGTTTCCACAACTTCTTATTTTTAGTTCATTCCACTTGTTGACCACTCGTATAAATTGAAATTGAATTGAAATTGAAATAAGTTTATTGAGGTAAAATACCACTCGTATAGGGGGAGAGTATTTCCTTTGACTTGGATTCATATTTTCGTAAAGTGCTTCCACTTATAGCATTGTCGTCCTACCTTCTCTCAGTTTAAAGAGGATGTGCTTGTACACCTTGTCCCTTCCTCTGAGTATCTTGTATGCTGCGATCATATCCCCACTGTTTCTTCTATCCTCCAGGGATGTGAGGTCCACTTTCTTTAATGTATCCTCGTAGATTAAACCCTTTAGCTCTGGCACCAGTCTTGTTGTAAACCTTTTTTTTTCAATTATGGTTTTAGTCTTCATAAGGTGTGGATTCCAGACCATATGCTGCTTATCCATTATGCAAGGATACATATGGATTTGTATACATATCCAAGAGCAACATATCCAAGAGACATAGATGTTAGGGAATGCCCCATGTGAAGTCATGTCTATTGTAACTGACGATTCTCTGGTGGGACATGATCGCGACATACAAGATTAATCGAGAGTATAAACAAGGTTGGTAATTAGAGGTTGTGTGAAGGAGGTGGGACTAGGACGAGGGGGTCATGCATGAGTGTTTTGAATGTCCATTGAGACAGATCAATTCAATTTGAGACCGACCAATTGACAGATCAGTTGAAGTTATCATCTGGGTCATTTAATGGTTAAAAGAACGGGCCCAAGAGCTGGAATACGCTCTTTCTCTCTCTCTCTCTCTCTCTCTCTCTCTCTCTCTCTCTCTCTCTCTCTCTCTCTCTCTCTCTCTCTCTCTCTCTTTCTCTCTCACACACACACACACACACTTAAAGCGTCTATTCTTTGACTATAATTCCCTTGATCAATGGACCGAGATTGATCAATGGACCGAGAAGTCATTGATCAGTTACGCGCCCAGTGTAGTCGTTATGAAGAGAGTGCTACACAAAGAGGATGATAAACGTGAATGATTATATATTCCCGGATTACTTAACATTTTGCACTGTTGCAAAATATACTGCAACAATACATTTAGTAGTATTGTATTATAATGTATTCCATGGCACTGTTGTGTTTGTGTATCAGCATTTCTGTAAGCTGTTTCATTGTATTGTATTATTGACTTTTAAAAATTAATTAAGTTTGTTGAGTTTATTAATTAATATTAATTTAGTTATTCCTGCTACTCATTCGTAATTTTTTTTCGTAATTGGTGAAACTACGAAGATAATTTTTAAGCTAATTATTATTATTTTTTGCCAAAAATGCAACTGTAAAAAATTATAGCTGATTAATAGTGTCACTCTCGAGGCGAAGAAATAATTCTGTATGTCAGAAAGCCGACAAGACACCACGGGAAATTTTGTAAAAAAGTTTTACCAATTTGTGTTCGTAAAAAAAAAAGTAAAAAAGAAAAGGCCCCCATGAGAGAAGGGGATTTTTTTATGGGGGGTTTCAGACCCCTAAAAAATGTGTTGATGATTGAGGGGAAGATACAGTGGTGACTGTATCTTCATGATGTGGGGATTCATGCATCGATTAATTAAGCTAGCATGTAAATGATATTTGATCTTAATCTTGATCTTAATCTTGATCTTAACCTTGATCTTAATCTTGATCTTAATCTTGATCTTAATCTTGATCTTAATCTTGATCTTATTCTTAATCTCCTATGGTCTTAATGGACTATAGGAGCCTCGACCCCCCAGACCACATAAGTAGCAACTCTACCAGCTATCTAGTTACTTGGATAGCAGATAGGTGTACGTGGAAACCTTCCTACTAAAGGCTGATGGCTCATGGCTCAGTTGGTACTGCAGCGGGCTGCAGCTATATGTGTTCTGCTGTTCAAAACTCCTATATGGTCCAAGTGAATGAAACGGTATTATCCACGAAATGGTAGTTAGCAATTTAAATGCAATCAAGTATACATTAACCATCCCATCGTGGTTAGAGAACCGCCGCAGTCTTCACCATCTCCGCAACCTCAATCAAGCAACCATCAATCATTGCAAATAATGGAATGGAAATCTTCGGAATAACCAGCTCGTAAAATCGTTCAATACTCAATTCGCGAAGAGAGAGAGAGAGAGAGAGAGAGAGAGAGAGAGAGAGAGAGAGAGAGAGAGAGAGGGAGAGAGAGAGAGAGAGAGAGAGAGAGAGAGAGAGAGAGAGAGAGAGAGAGAGAGAGAGAGAGAGAGAGAGATTATTTACATTTGCTTGATTTAGAGTTGCTCTCGTTCCATGAACCAATGACAAGAGTGGGTGGAACCAGTCCGTGAGCTGTTACAAGAGTGGGTGGAACCAGTCCGCGAGCTGTTACAAGAGTGGGTGGAACCAGTCCGCGAGCTGTTACAAGAGTGGGTGGAACCAGTCCGTGAGCTGTTACAAGAGTGGGTGGAACCAGTCCATGAGCTGTTACAAGAGTGGGTGGAACCAGTCCATGAGCTGTTACAAGAGTGGGTGGAACCAGTCCGCGAGCTGTTACAAGAGTGGATGGAACCAGTCCGTGAGCTGTTACAAGAGTGGGTGGAACCAGTCCGCGAGCTGTTACAAGAGTGGGTGGAACCAGTCCGCGAGCTGTTACAAGAGTGGATGGAACCAGTCCGTGAGCTGTTACAAGAGTGGGTGGAACCAGTCCGCGAGCTGTTACAAGAGTGGGTGGAACCAGTCCGCGAGCTGTTACAAGAGTGGGTGGAACCAGTCCGCGAGCTGCTACAAGAGTGGGTGGAACCAGTCCGCGAGCTGTTACAAGAGTGGGTGGAACCAGTCCGCGAGCTGTTACAAGAGTGGCAAAAGGGGGGCTTGGGTCTATATATATATATACCACTAGCCGTGTCAAATGGATTCTCTATACACTCAGAGGGTCAAGACGAATTTTTGATAAATATAGTTTAAAAAAAAAATAGCACAATGCAAGGTCGAAACGATTGGGAAATGTTTATTCATGACAAAGATGGCAGGTGTTCTGAGCCTTCAACATCTCTCATCACACACACACATGTTTGACGAGGTCTCTCGGGGCCAAAGAGCCGAAGCTCAACCCCCCACAAGCGCAACTAGGTGAGTACATGTGTGTTTCCTTATGTGGAAACTGAGTAGATTTCAATGACATGTATTCCAAATTTCATGATTAATAATAGAAAAAAATATTGCAGTTTACCATACTGAATCATTTATGTAAATGGTATATATATATATATATATATATATATATATATATATATATATATATATATATATATATATATATATATATATATATATATATATGGGAAGACAGTGCTCTTGGGAGGTGGCGATCTTTGTGGTATTTAAATACTCCGAAATTACCATCTCTTTTAAGGGTCTGAGCAGGTGGTGAAGAGGGTTAAGGCGTACCTGTTATGCCAGTTGCTGGAAGGCTTCTGTGCTGGCTAGGGTTCGAGTCTCCTGGTGGGAAAGTGTTCTAAAGTTGTATACTTGACTCTCGTGTTTAGGAGAGTTGTGCCTTAAGCATAGACACTGTGTCTTCCCATATTAACAGGGACTTGATGAAATTAACGTCTAAATGACCCCTCACTTGCTCTAGTGCTCTTGGGAGGTGGCGATCTTTGTGGTATTTAAATACTCCGAAATTACCATCTCTTTTAAGGGTCTGAGCAGGTGGTGAAGAGGGTTAAGGCGTACCTGTTATGCCAGTTGCTGGAAGGCTTCTGTGCTGGCTAGGGTTCGAGTCTCCTGGTGGGAAAGTGTTCTAAAGTTGTATATATATATATATATATATATATATATATACCCCCTCGTTAACGATGCGTTTGTATTGTTTCCTGTCCCAGGCCTGTCTTGTCAAGGCCTCCTGTCAAATTTGACCACTGGTTAATGACCTCAGTGAGAACCCTTGTCATTGCTGTTAGTGGGACTTCTTGACCGGACCTTTTAGGACATCAGTCGCCAGCCTTTCAGACCTCAAGGACCACTAAATTCATAACTTTAAATCCTTCGGACCACTAATAAGGACTTTATCTCAGTCAATTTTGTGAAAGCATTTGCTTGCCTTTGCATGTTTTCACGCAATTTTTGAAAATATTCAAGTGGCTTCATAGCTAAATCTAAATTTCATAGCTAAAGTGGTTTGATTGGCAGCGTCTTTGGAGTTCGGAAGGTGAAATTGAAATTGAAATAAGTTTATTGAGGTAAAATACACACAAAGGGATGAGGTAGCTCAAGCTATTCTCACCCCGTTCCGTACAACGTGTTAATATATACATAGACACACATCACAAATAAACATATTATTCGGAAGGTTTCATGGCCTCATTGGGTTATAAACTCTCTGAACACACAACACAAAATGGCCGAGGAGGATAATGCAACACACTTTTTTTTTTCTACCACAGACGTGGCCACACATTTACAATGCTAACCAGCATATATACACTACCAGGTTCTTGAATAAATTCAAATTTCATAAGTAGTTCGAATCCTATTTTCTTGATATTTTGACTCGTTTTCTTCTCTCTCTCTCTCTCTCTCTCTCTCTCTCTCTCTCTCTCTCTCTCTCTCTCTCTCTCTCTCTCTCTCTCTCTCTCTCTCTCTCTCTCTCTCTCTCCGCCTCCAGTTGGATTGGTGTTGTTAATTAATGGTAGTTAACGAGGGCTGTAGAGGCTCTGAATTCAAGAAGCCAAGTACACATATTACTATCGTTATTATTATCAGTAGTTACATTATCTTTTGTAGTACTAATGTAATGAATGTAATGGCTTCCTTTTTTCCACTCATTATGGGTTTATTTCATTCCAATCTGAAACCAAACAAGAAATGATTGTTATTAAAGTCAAACTATTTCATGCCATTAAATATAAAACAGCTGAAGACAGTGTCATACAATACACAGATAAAATCAAACATTCTGAATATAGGAATTTCTTAGAATATAATTTTTGTTTTATTATTAATAAAACGTAAACAAATGCAAATAATGTCCAGATTTGTCTGCGGACCGCTGCTCGAAGGCACTCCTAGCAAGCAGACTTTTCACGTCAATAACGCGAGTTATACACGAGTGTATAATTGTCTCCCCTTCTCCCTGTCTTCCTCTCTCACCCCCCCCCCCCGTCCTCCTCCTCCTCCTCCTCCTCCTCGCTGTATCTTAATTCCCCTGACCTCCTACCCCCCCTACCTACCCCGGGCAAGTCAAACAGGTGATTACAGTCAACCAACAGCGAGAAAGCCACCTCTACGTCCCACCTGTTGGGCGAACCGGGTCGTGGTACTAGGCTGGCGTTGCCCATTAGCTAATCTAAACACCAACCCCAGTTCATGGCTCTCCTGGATGGCAGGCAGGCAGGCAGGCAGGCAGGCAGGCAGGCAGGCAGGCAGGCAGGCAGGGAGGCAGTCAGGCAGGCGGGGAGGCAGGCAGGCAGGCAGGCAGGCAAGCAGGCAGGCAGGCAGGCAGGCAGGTAGGCAGGCAGGCAGGCAGGCAGGCAGGCAAGCAGGCAGGCAGGCAGGCAGGTAGGCAGGCAGGCAGGCAGGCAGGCGGGGAGGCAGGCAGGCAGGGAGGCAGGCAGGCAGGGAGGGAGGGAGGCAGGCAGGCAAGCAGGCAGGCAGGCAGGCAGGCAGGCAGGCAGGCAAGCAGACAAGCAGGCAGGCAAGAAGGCAGGCATTGCCACCCCTAATAAAACTCTGAATAATCCAAACGCCAACACACCCCAATTCCCTCTCCCTCTCCCTTCCCTTCCCTTTCCCCCCTCCACCACACGCTGCCCCCTCCCCCTAGATGCTTAGTTCATTTCCAGAATTTGGTCACGGTTGAGGGCGAGCGCCAGTGGTCTCCAGAGGGGGTCAAAATAGTGGTATTAAACCGTGATGGATGGCAGGAAATGGCAGCCAAAAGGGGCATGCAATGACCGTGTTTGCTGAGCAATCATTGGGGGGGGGGGCGGGGGGAGGAAAGGGGGGTCGACTCCCCCTGTTTGTTCTCTGGAAGCCGTCGACCTGTCGATATATAGTTTTTTTTTCTCTTTTAGCGGTGCCATTATGCCATTTTGTTACTTATGTCGCCTCTAATTGGGGGTGAAAATGTTTCAGGGATAGAGGTGAAAGGACCTCTGGACACGAAGGTGTAATTTCTACATTTGTATCTGCTTGCTTTACATAATAAAATACATGTTGGGGGAGGGGGGGGAGGGGGGGGGAGAGAGAGGGGGACGTGCATACTTACACACTTGAGTGTACGTATGTCCGTTCTTGTTGTTGTTGGTAGTAATTGTGTGTATATTTAAATATACACAATTAAGGATGTGTATACACACACTCTCACACACACACACACACACACACACACACACACACACACACACACATACACACACACACACACACACACACACACACACACACACACACACACACACACACACACACACACACACACACACACACACACAATGTGTGGGTCTGGAAATTGAGTGCCCAAATGAGCCACAGAGATATTAGAAAGAACTTTTTTAGTGTCAGACTGATTGACAAATGGAATGCATTAGGCAGTGATGTGGTGGAGGCTGACTCCATACACAGTTTCAAGTGTAGATATGATAGAGCCCAGTAGGCCCAGGAATCTGTACATCAGTTGATTGACAGTTGAGAGGCAAGCTGAAAGAGTAGAGATCATCGCTGCAAACATAACTAGGTGAATACACACACACACACACACACACACACACACACACACACACACACACACACACACACACACACACACATACACACACACAAATAGTAAGTTCCCGCACGAGGCAGAAACAAATGGGCAAAGTTTCTTTCACCCTAAGTGCCCCTGTTACCTAGCAGTAAATAGGTACCTGGGAGCTAGTCAGCTGTCACGGGCTGCTTCCTGGTGTGTGTGTGTGTGTGTGTGTGTGTGTGTGTGTGTGGTGTGGGGGAAAAAAAAAAAAAAGTAGTTAGTAAGTTAGTAGTTAGTAAACAGTTGATTGACAGTTGAGAGGCGGGCCGAAAGAGCAAAGCTCAACCCCCGCAAAAACACAACTAGTAAACACACACACACACACACACACACACACACACACACACACACACACACACACACACACACACACATACACACACACACACACACACACACACACACACACACACACACACACACACACACACATACAAATGGAAGGGAAGACAGCATATGGAATGATGGGATTCGTTGCTGGGAATTGTATCGATGCAACGGAACAGTTCCCAGCACTCAAGGAGACGGCGGAGGAGGTCAAGTACACCTCGGGGTTCAAGAGGTGATGCAGGGAAGCTAAAGGACAATAAATGACCTGGAAAAAGTACAGAGAACAATAAAGACGCACTAAAAAGAACCAGGAACGAATACCTGCGAATTAGGAGAGAAGCCAAGAGGCAGTTTTTAAAATGACATTGCAGCAAAAGCTAAGGAACAACTCAAAGCTCTTCTATAGCCATATAAGGAGAAAAACAACAGTGTGAGATGTGACCATGTATTCAGATTAAGGAATCAAGGGGGAACTCTCAAAGAGGAATAAGGAGGTATGTAAGGAACTCAACAAAAGATTTCAGGAGCGCCCCGCTCCTGTGCCAGGTAAGTTACGGGCTCACCATAGGCCGTGCTACTTGCCCCGCTCCTGTGCCAGGTAAGTTACGGGCTCACCATAGGCCGTGCTACTTGCCCCGCTCCTGTGCCAGGTAAGTTACGGGCTCACCATAGGCCGTGCTACTTGCCCCGCTCCTGTGCCAGGTAAGTCCACTACGGGCTCACCATAGCCCGTGCTACTTGCCCCGCTCCTGTGCCAGGTAAGTCCACTACGGGCTCACCATAGCCCGTGCTACTTGCCCCGCTCCTGTGCCAGGTAAGTTCACTACGGACTCACCATAGCCCGTGCTACTTGCCCCGCTCCTGTGCCAGGTAAGTTACGGGCTCACCATAGGCCGTGCTACTTGCCCCGCTCCTGTGCCAGGTAAGTTACGGGCTCACCATAGGCCGTGCTACTTGCCCCGCTCCTGTGCCAGGTAAGTTACGGGCTCACCATAGGCCGTGCTACATGCCCCGCTCCTGTGCCAGGTAAGTTACGGGCTCACCATAGGCCGTGCTACATGCCCCGCTCCTGTGCCAGGTAAGTTACGGGCTCACCATAGGCCGTGCTACATGCCCCGCTCCTGTGCCAGGTAAGTTACGGGCTCACCATAGGCCGTGCTACATGCCCCGCTCCTGTGCCAAGTAAGTTACGGGCTCACCATAGGCCGTGCTACATGCCCCGCTCCTGTGCCAGGTAAGTTACGGGCTCACCATAGGCCGTGCTACATGCCCCGCTCCTGTGCCAGGTAAGTTACGGGCTCACCATAGCCCGTGCTACTTGGAACTTGTTCCGAGTAGCTGAATCTATAACAACAACAAGATTTCAGGTCTTCACATTAGAACCAGCGTGGAGACCAAGGACCAGATTCACGAAGCAGTTACGCAAGCACTTACGAACCTGTACATCTTTTCTCAGTCTTTGACGGCTTTGTTTACAATTATTAAACAGATAATGAGCTCCGAAGCACCAGGAAGCTGTTTATAACAATAACAACAGTTGATTGGCAAGTTTTCATAACTAGCTTAATAAAATAAGACAGGAAAAGGATGGTTGGGTAGACTGTATTTTTTCTAGACTGTTAAAAAGCATTTGCCACTGTTCCCGATGAAATACAAGATGGATAACCAGGCTGGGGTATCTGGGAAAACACTCAACTGGGTAAGAGAGTACCTAAAGGACAGAAAACAAAGAATCACAGTCAGAAAGGTGGGTATTTTTTTTTATTATTATTTTCTACCACAGACGTAGCCACACATTTACAATGCTAACCAGCATATATACATTTTCTTCTGTCCTCCATGGACAGGGTTAGAGATGTGTTAAAAGTATAGTTCAGGGGTTTATTGAACACTCAACCACAGAAGGTGATTCGGTACCTATATTCGTAAATACATAGATTCACAGATTTACGTATGCCCTACATAAAGTGTTCGATGAGTCTTTTACATAGTGTCATTAATGTGCATTTACAAAAGTGAAATGTGATTCTGATCAGCTTCCATATATACTTTATACACATACATGTACATACACACACACATATATACTTTCATATACATATATATACATACATTGCAAGCTGAAGGAATGTAACAAGTGGGGTCCCACATGGCTCTGTTCTGGGGCCACTGCTGTTGCTAATTAATGTGGACGACCTGCCCGAGGGAGTGAGCTCAGACATATCAATGTTTGCATGTTGTTGTTGTTAAAGATTCAGCTACTCAGGACGGTGTCCATGCAGCACGGGCTATGGTGAACCCGTAAACAGTTATGGGGTAATGTTTGCAGATGATGCAAAGCTGATGAGGAACGTGAAAACATGTAGAAACTTACAGGAGGACCTTGACAGACTCCAGGAGTGGTCAGACACATGGTTGCTAGAATTCAGTCCCAACAAGTGTAAGGTAATGGAGAACGGGAGAGAGGAGCCCAGAAGGCTAATAAACAAGAGTTAATTAACATATAATAAATCTAATTAATCTAATAAATAAATGTTGTGAAGACAGACTGGAGGCCGTGAAGAGGATTCCAACCTGCGTCCGGGAGTATCACAGACACTGCCTTAATCGACTGAGCTACGACAGGGTTATCCTCATCACGGCCCTTGTGGATTTGTTCAGACTGGAGGCATATATATACCAAAACTACTAAACAGAAGGAAAAATAGTGACATGATCTCCACATACAAAATTGTAATAGGAATCGACAGAATTTGATAAGGAGGATTTTTTTTTAAACGTAATATTGAGATCGGTCACAGAGGTCATAGCTTCATAAATGGCCCCGAACAACGCACACAGAAATGACATTTTGCCTAGTGGTTACCTTACCTTACGATGATTTCGGGGCTTAGGTAAATACTGGGTAAATACTGGTTCGGTAACAGGGTTGTTGATTTGTGGAACCAATTACCCCGTAACGTGGTGGAGGTGGGGTCCCTCTATTGTTTCAAACGTGGGTTGGACATGTATATGAGTGGGGATTGGGTGGTTTTTAATTAGGAGCTGCCTCGTATGGGCCAATAGGCCTTCTGCAGTTACCTTGTTCTTATGTTCTTAGCGTCCCCGCGGCCCGGTCCTCGACCAGGCCTCCTCCTACCAGTCATACGAGGACGGATGCTGAAACAAATGAACGAGAGAAGTATAAAAGGCTAAAATCATGGGAAGTTTTTCAACTTGGACTAACGGGACTTCCGTCAGTCTTTATCCCTTAACTACACTCAAGCAATTATACCTAATTACACACACACACAAAGAAGGGTCGCAGTCAACGACCAGGTTACTAGACACAAACAGGACGCCAACATTAACGTGAAATACTTGAAGATTGTCTGGAACTTAAGATATTCCATCAGTGGAATATCAGTCCTGTAACTTGCTTAGGTAAACGATATGTGGGGTGTAATTCCTGAACCCACATAATCCTGAAATGAGGAAGGGGGGGGGGGAAGTCTCTCCAGGAAGAGAGAGAGAGAAACAGGAGAGAAAAAGAGATTAAAATCCAATCTACAGATATGGTTCAGACACTCGAGATCCAACGCAAGGACTCTAGCCCACAATGGAGGTTAGAGTATAGCATTCTCTGGCTCAAAACACGACGGAAAATCAGAAAAATGGACAGAGAGGGGGAGAAGTAGAGGAGGAGGAGGCTAAGTAGGGGAAGGACGGGTTCAGGGAGTAAGAAGGGAGAGGTAGGGAGAGAAGGGGGGAGGGGGCATGAGGTAGAAGAGGGGGGGATGGGACGCGGGCAGATGCATGCAGAAGATAAGAGACCCAATGCAGAGTTAATAACGATGATGGAGCAGAGGGTGGGGGAAGAGAGAGGGGCAAGGGAGGGGGGAGAGGGAGAGAGAGAGAGAGAGAGAGGGGGAAGGGAGGGGGAAGAAATGGGGATGGGGGGGGAGGGCCCCAGAGGAACACTATCACCCCTGCGCATCTGGTCGTATAAGCCAAGCGGGTTAATACCGAGCCTTCGCTAACCGTTCGCTATCTGGCCTTATCGAAGCCGTATCTTGACAATAATGTGATGAAATGCCTTATCGAACGTGTTTGGAGCAGGGGGTAGGGGGCTAGGGGGCTAGAGGGGGGGGGGGGGGAAGGGAGAGAGGGGGGGAGGGGGGAGAATAACACCGTCAATTACTACCACGTTTCTGGCCAATTGTGCTGTAAAGGTAATTATTAACAACCCGAGCTGGGAGGTGGAGGCAGCGCAGCATCAATGTTCGAAGATTAAGTGGATGCAAATTTCTGCCGATTGTATATCGATGAAATTTTTCCGTCCAACCACAAGAACGGTTTCCCCCCTCCCAATAACCCCCACCCAATAACCCCAACCCCAACACCCCCCAATTAACCCCATGCCCCCCCCCTCCCCCTCCCTCCTTCTCCGTCTTGCTCTGTAGATTTCGAAAATTATCGAAAAATTATTGATGTCTGAAAATTCGGCGCTGTGATTTTTCTCGGAAATATTATTATTATTTTTAGGGGGAGTTTCGGGGGGGTTTAAATTTGAGTGTTTTCACATCCTGGAGGGATGGCGATGTTTTTTTCGTATATAGGCAATTTAAGGTTGAGGATATAGTTGTTTGTGTAGTGTGTGTGTGTGTGTGTGTGTGTGTGTGTGTGTGTGTGTGTGTGTGTGTGTGTGTGTGTGTGTGTGTGTGTGTGTGTGTGTGTGTGTCTGTGTGTGTGTGTGTGTAGGGGGGTATAGGAGCGCTATGCGCATTTTTGACTGAACGCAGATATGTACATAGGAGTCTGGTTTATGCCCACTCACTAATCACGCCCACTCACCACTCACTCACCACTTACTCACCACTCACGCCCCCACTCACCACTCACGCCCCCACTCACCACTCACGTGCCAACGTGAATATTACGCCCCCAATTACGTGCGTGTACCCCGCTTTAACTGAATGAGATTAGTCAGCAAATCGACCGTTGTAGAGAGGACCGAAACGCTGTTTTTTCCTGAACAAATGGTTAGTAGGATGAGGAATGGGGGGGGGGGGGGTGAGAGAAAAGGAGGGGCAAGAGGGTGAGGGGGGGGGGAGAGGAGGTAAAAGGGGGGGTGGGGGTGAGCAAGGTAGGGGACCCAGGTGAACCAGGGTGTGACCCTTGAGGTTATCTTGAGGTTATCTTGAGATGATTTCGGGGATTTAGTGTCCCCGCGGCCCGGTCCTCGACCAGGCCTCCACCCCCCCGAAGCAGCCCGTGACAGCTGACTAACTCCCAGGTACCTATTTACTGCTAGGTAACAGGGGCATAGGGTGAAAGAAACTTTGCCCATTTGTTTCTGCCTCGTGCGGGAATCGAACCCGCGCCACAGAATTACGAGTCCTGCGTGCTATCCACCAGGCTACGAGGCCCCGCTTACATCATCAGACTATAGGATCAGTCGCGTCCGACAGTCTGACTGACCAGAGCACTATACCAGCCAGGTGACACCCCCTCCCACCTGGTCAGAGACCGGGCCCGCGAGGGGGAATTGATCCCCGGAACCACCACAAGGTAATCGCAAGGTCGAGAAGCTCGCGGCCAGTTGGAGGAAAAAGATCTTATCCACCAAGCCAACAAACATTACCAGACATAAACACGACGTAATTTAAACGTACTAAAGCGTCTATACTGCTATAACGATATATATTGTTTATACTGATATATATATATCGTATATCCTCTTGATATCGTATATTGTCTATACTGATACTATGTCTAAACGTCGTCTATACTGCGTCTTAACGTCGTTTATACTGCGTTTGGCTGCGTTGGCTGGGAATCTTACCTTGAGGTGATTTCGGGGCTTAGCGTCCCCGCGGCCCGGTCCTCGACTAGGCCTCCAGGGAATATGATACTGGTGATATACTGTCAAAGACAGACGCGGCGTCTATAAGGATTTCCCCTAAATCTACCCGTCAGGAATATTTCCCCCTAAAGGATTTCCCCCTAAATCTAGACGTCAGGAAGATTTCTCCTAAATTTAGACGTCAGGAAAATTTCCCCTAAATCTACAATTCAGAAAGATTTCCCCCAAAGGATTTCCTCTTAAATCTAGACGTCACGAATATTTTCCCTAAAGGATTTCATCCTAATCCTAGACGTGTGCATTTGCTCAAGACTTCTTGAGCATATGCAAGCATTTATATAACATTGAGTTGCCCCGAGGGCCAGGATGCTTCTTACGAAACCTTTACATCTGTCCTCAATCCTAACGGATTAGTTTATATAATTGTAAACAGGTTATTTAGAGCACGAAAGCTTCTAAACCGCCTAAGGTTAGAATTGTTATAAACATCCTTACAGCGCTTCGGAACTCATCAAATGTTTAATAAATACAGATTATAAACGCGCAATAGTTGAGGAAGGATATACAGGTTTCGTAAAGGCTTGATATGTATCGTGGTTCAGCTGGTGTCATGGGGGAGATCGTAGCGACTCGATCGTTACTAGGTAATCGGCTGATTTGGTCCCCCCAGTAACCGGTTCCCTGGAAACACAAACCGAAACTGTCTCTATTTTCCGCTTGTTACAACTTGTAATAAAGTTGTTACATCTTGGCTTAACGTGTTTATGACGTATTAGAACGTTGTTACAACTTGCTATATTGGTTGTTATAACTGGTTAGGAAGTGTTAAAACTTGTTGGAACATTGTACCAACGTCGTAGTTTCGGTGTGTGTTTGGCGGGTTCAAAGCTTATCTCTGTCAGCCAGGCAATGCGGGGTTCAACTCTCGCGATGAGGGAGTTGAACCTCATGCAGGGTGTGTCAACTCCTTCAAGGAGTACCCAACCACTTGGGGCTGGACGGTAGAGCAACGGTCTCGCTGCATGCAGGTCGGCGTTCAATCCCCGACCGTCCAAGTGGTTAGGCACCATTCCTTCTCCCCGTCCCATCCCAAATCCTTATCCTGACCCCTTCCCAGTGCTAAATAGTCGTAATGGCTTGGCGCTTTCCCTTGATACCTCCCTCCCCTCATTCAAGGAGTGTAAACTTCCACTTGTATATATAATAGGGTGTACTGTATACCTTGACTCGTGTGTACTGTATACCTTGACTCGTGTGTACTGTATACCTTGACTCGTGTGTACTGTATACCTTGACTCGTGTGTACTGTATACCTTGACTCGTGTGTACTGTATACCTTGACTCGTGTGTACTGTATACCTTGACTCGTGTGTACTGTATACCTTGACTCGTGTGTACTGTATACCTTGACTCGTGT
This sequence comes from Procambarus clarkii, assembly GCF_040958095.1. Classification (NCBI taxonomy): domain Eukaryota; kingdom Metazoa; phylum Arthropoda; class Malacostraca; order Decapoda; family Cambaridae; genus Procambarus; species Procambarus clarkii. The sequence continues at coordinate 29,556,136 of NC_091196.1, forward strand.
GTACTGTATACCTTGACTCGTGTGTACTGTATACCTTGACTCGTGTGTACTGTATACCTTGACTCGTGCAGGGAGTGTATATAAGGAATCCCTGAATCATTTCTTGGCTAGAAAACACTATGGGAGGTTTATTATGGGTATATATGAATAAATATATTTATACTTTCAGTGTATACCAAACAAGTTAATCAACATATTTACAATATATTGGGGGGTGAGGGAGTGCCCAGAGGTCCAGGGTGCAGGGAAGTACCCAGAGGTCCAGGGTGTAGGGAAGTACCCAGAGGTCCAGGGTGTAGGGAAGTACCCAGAGGTCCAGGGTGTAGGGAAGTACCCAGAGGTCCAGGGTGTAGGGAAGTACCCAGAGGTCCAGGGTGTATGAAAGTACCCAGAGGTCCAGGGTGTAGGGAAGTACCCAGAGGTCCAGGGTGTATGAAAGTACCCTGAGGTCCAGGGTGTAGGGAAGTACCCAGAGGTCCAGGGTGTATGAAAGTACCCAGAGGTCCAGGGTGTAGGGAAGTACCCAGAGGTCCAGGGTGTAGGGAAGTACCCAGAGGTCCAGGGTGTATGAAAGTACCCTGAGGTCCAGGGTGTAGGGAAGTACCCAGAGGTCCAGGGTGTATGAAAGTACCCAGAGGTCCAGGGTGTAGGGAAGTACCCAGAGGTCCAGGGTGTAGGGAAGTACCCAGAGGTCCAAGGGTGTATGAAAGTACCCTGAGGTCCAGGGTGTAGGGAAGTACCCAGAGGTCCAGGGTGTAGGGAAGTACCCAGAGGTCCAGGGTGTAGGGAAGTACCCAGAGGTCCAGGGTGTAGGGAAGTACCCAGAGGTCCAGGGTGTAGGGAAGTACCCAGAGGTCCAGGGTGCAGGGAAGTACCCAGAGGTCCAGGGTGTAGGGAAGTACCCAGAGGTCCAGGGTGTAGGGAAGTACCCAGAGGTCCAGGGTGCAGGGAAGTACCCTGAGGTCCAGGGTGTAGGGAAGTACCCAGAGGTCCAGGGTGTAGGGAAGTACCCAGAGGTCCAGGGTGTAGGGAAGTACCCAGAGGTCCAGGGTGTAGGGAAGTACCCAGAGGTCCAGGGTGTAGGGAAGTACCCAGAGGTCCAGGGTGCAGGGAAGTACCCAGAGGTCCAGGGTGTAGGGAAGTACCCAGAGGTCCAGGGTGTAGGGAAGTACCCAGAGTGCCAGGGTGTAGGGAAGTACCCAGAGGTCCAGGGTGTAGGGAAGTACCCAGAGGTCCAGGGTGTAGGGAAGTACCCAGAGGTCCAGGGTGTAGGGAAGTACCCAGAGGTCCAGGGTGTAGGGAAGTACCCAGAGGTCCAGGGTGTATGAAAGTACCCAGAGGTCCAGGGTGTAGGGAAGTACCCAGAGGTCCAGGGTGTAGGGAAGTACCCAGAGGTCCAGGGTGCAGGGAAGTACCCAGAGGTCCAGGGTGTAGGGAAGTACCCAGAGGTCCAGGGTGTAGGGAAGTACCCAGAGGTCCAGGGTGTATGAAAGTACCCTGAGGTCCAGGGTGTAGGGAAGTACCCAGAGGTCCAGGGTGTATGAAAGTACCCAGAGGTCCAGGGTGTAGGGAAGTACCCAGAGGTCCAGGGTGTAGGGAAGTACCCAGAGGTCCAGGGTGTAGGGAAGTACCCAGAGGTCCAAGGGTGTATGAAAGTACCCTGAGGTCCAGGGTGTAGGGAAGTACCCAGAGGTCCAGGGTGTAGGGAAGTACCCAGAGGTCCAGGGTGTAGGGAAGTACCCAGAGGTCCAGGGTGTATGAAAGTACCCTGAGGTCCAGGGTGTAGGGAAGTACCCAGAGGTCCAGGGTGTATGAAAGTACCCAGAGGTCCAGGGTGTAGGGAAGTACCCAGAGGTCCAGGGTGTAGGGAAGTACCCAGAGGTCCAGGGTGTAGGGAAGTACCCAGAGGTCCAGGGTGTAGGGAAGTACCCAGAGGTCCAGGGTGTAGGGAAGTACCCAGAGGTCCAGGGTGTATGAAAGTACCCAGAGGTCCAGGGTGTAGGGAAGTACCCAGAGGTCCAGGGTGTAGGGAAGTACCCAGAGGTCCAGGGTGTAGGGAAGTACCCAGAGGTCCAGGGTGTAGGGAAGTACCCAGAGGTCCAGGGTGTAGGGAAGTACCCAGAGGTCCAGGGTGTAGGGAAGTACCCAGAGGTCCAGGGTGTAGGGAAGTACCCAGAGGTCCAGGGTGTAGGGAAGTACCCAGAGGTCCAGGGTGTAGGGAAGTACCCAGAGGTCCAGGGTGTATGAAAGTACCCAGAGGTCCAGGGTGTAGGGAAGTACCCAGAGGTCCAGGGTGTAGGGAAGTACCCAGAGGTCCAGGGTGTAGGGAAGTACCCAGAGTGCCAGGGTGTAGGGAAGTACCCAGAGGTCCAGGGTGTAGGGAAGTACCCAGAGGTCCAGGGTGTAGGGAAGTACCCAGAGGTCCAGGGTGTAGGGAAGTACCCAGAGGTCCAGGGTGTAGGGAAGTACCCAGAGGTCCAGGGTGTAGGGAAATACCCAGAGGTCCAGGTTGTAGGGAAGTACCCAGAGGTCCAGGGTGTAGGGAAGTACCCAGAGGTCCAGGGTGTAGGGAAGTACCCAGAGGTCCAGGGTGTAGGGAAGTACCCAGAGGTCCAGGGTGTAGGGAAGTACCCAAAGGTCCAGGGTGTATGAAAGTACCCAGAGGTCCAGGGTGTAGGGAAGTATCCAGAGTTCCAGGGTGTAGGGAAGTACCCAGAGTTCCAGGGTGTAGGGAAGTACCCAGAGGTCCAGGGTGTAGGGAAGTACCCAGAGATCCAGGGTGTAGGGAAGTACCTAGAGGTCCAAGCGTGTATGAAAGCACATATATACCCCTGCGACAGCGTGTCAGAAAATACCCAGTGGTACGACTTTGAGGTCGTACCACCCAAAGACAATTAGAGTTGGACAGGAACGACCGCACGCTGATAGGAGGCTCATACCTCACCTGGTTTCCATTTCTGCGGCAATCAGCAAGCCACCTCAGACTTCGCGCTGATTGCAAAGTGAATTGTTGATTGCACCAGAAATTTCAACAAAGCTGGGTGGAAACTGCAAAGGAATTAACTTGTGCTGTTGGCATTTGCACTGACACCTGGTGTGTATATGTCTGTCTGTCTGTCTGTCTGTCTGTCTGTCTGTCTGTCTGTCTGTCTGTCTGTCTGTCTGTCTGTCTGTCTGTCTGTCTGTCTCTCTCTCTCTCTCTCTCTCTCTCTCTCTCTCTCTCTCTCTCTCTCTCTCTCTCTCTCTCTCTCTCTCTCTCTCTCTCTCTCTATAGACGGAGGTATCCTTGGATCACAAACTCCAAACAGACACCCTAGGGACAGCAATCATTATCATTCATGATTACTGAATTATCATCATCATCATCATCATGAATCATGATGAATCACCCCGTTATCATTCAAAAAGGCAAGTGAAGAAATAGCGCGCCGGAGCGCAGGTAAGGAAGCTCTACGCATTTGAACGCAGGTGAGGTAATTACGCATCAAAGTGCATGTGGCAGGGGGAAAAAGATACGCATATGCGTATCTACCGCACCAGATAATGTCAACAGCTAGCGCATCTTTATCACCTAAAGCGTGCGACAGGTTGATGGTTGAGTGATTGATGAGTAACTTATATCAATTTACCTCTGTAATAATGATGTTTATGGCCCAATATAAAAGCCTAGATTCATCTGACATTTGGGTGAGAGTTGAAGTCTCGACCCATCTCTCAAAGTGTGTCTGTTAGCAAACAAAGTGTGTCTGTTAGCAAACAAAGTGTGTCTGTTAGCAAACAAAGTGTGTCTGTTAGCAAACAAAGTGTGTCTGTTAGCAAACAAAGTGTGTCTGTTAGCAAACAAAGTGTGTCTGTTAGCAAACAAAGTGTGTCTGTTAGCAAACAAAGTGTGTCTGTTAGCAAACAAAGTGTGTCTGTTAGCAAACAAAGTGTGTCTGTTAGCAAACAAAGTGTGTCTGTTAGCAAACAAAGTGTGTCTGTTAGCAAACAAAGTGTGTCTGTTAGCAAACAAAGTGTGTCTGTTAGCAAACAAAGTGTGTCTGTTAGCAAACAAAGTGTGTCTGTTAGCAAACAAAGTGTGTCTGTTAGCAAACAAAGTGAGTCTGTTAGCAAACAAAGTGTGTCTGTTAGCAAACAAAGTGAGTCTGTTAGCAAACAAAGTGTGTCTGTTAGCAAACAAAGTGTGTCTGTTAGCAAAGAAAGTGTGTATATGATCCCTTGACCAGAAAAGTTTTTTTTTCACACAAATAGCTTTCAACAGCCGTCAAGCGTGGGCTGAGAACAGAGACCGAAACAGTTGGGATAGCGGGACGTTTCTACCTCCTGGGATTATTGCTTTTTATGTATCCCTTTTCTGTATCAATTCCGTTGTATTTTATCCCTGTGTGTGTGTGTGTGTGTGTGTATCCCGGTATACTATTCTTTACACTGTGTGTGTATCCCTGTATACTACTCTTTGTACTGTGTGTGTATCTGTATACTACTTAATATCAACAGTGAAGTTGAAAAAGGATCAGTTTGGGGAACTGAAATTTCCTGTAATAGGAATTAATATAGATGTCTTTGCTCGGGGGGTGGGGGGGGGGGGGGGGGGAGGGGAACTCTTAGTCCTAAGGGCCCGGGTTCGATCCCAGATCGAGGCGGAAACAATTGGGCAGAGTTTTATTCACCTGGTGACCCCCCCCTCCCCCGTCTCCTCCCTGTTGACTCAGCAGTCAACAGGTGTCTGAGACTTATAGACATCTGCTACGGGCTGCTTCCTGGGGATGTGTGTGAGTGTGTGTGAGTGTGTGTGAGTGTGTGTGTGTGTGTGTGTGTGTGTGTGTGTGTGTGTGTGTGTGTGTGTGTGTGTGTGTGTGTGTGTGTGTGTGTGTGTGTGTGTGTGTATTCACCTATTTGTGCTTGCAGGATCGAGCATTGACTCTTGGATCCCGCCTTTCCAGTGTGTGTGTGTCTGTGTGTGTGTGTCTGTGTGTGTGTGTGTGTGCAGACCCGCCTTCAGAAACTTGTGTAAGGAATCATCAACACAAAATGAGGCCTGGTCAGAGACCGGGCCGCGGGAACCTTGATCCCCGGAGCCAACGCAAGGCAAACCAGCCACCCACACCTCAAGACGAGCTACCCCAGGTTCGACTCCTATTCTTCCTGGAATCCAAAGGGGAAAAAATCGAAATGGCGTGTGAGAGGAAACAAAGAGAGAGAGAGAGAACATTTAAAATGAGAGAAAAGAGTAAACAAGGGGGAAGGATGAGAGGAGAAGAGAGCACAAAGTAGCGAGTAAGAGCACAGTGTGGAGAGTAAGATCACACAAGGAAGATGTGTGAACAGAGAACACGGGAAGAGAGAAGAATGGATAATTGGAAAAGGTCAGGGAAGCGAACAGAGGAGGAAACAAAGAAGGAAAGGGAGAAAGAAGGAGGAAGAGAGAGAGAGAGAGAGAGAGAGAGAGAGAGAGAGAGAGAGAGAGAGAGAGAGAGAGAGAGAGAGAGAGAGAGAGAGAGAGAGAGAGAGACAGAGAGAGAAAAAATCAGGAAGCAGATAAATTCAAATGAGGAGCAACCACACACACACACACACACACACACACACACACACACACACACACACACACACACACACACACACACACACACACACACACACACACATATACGCTCACTTGGCAATAAGCGAGATAACACAGGTTCGAACCCTGGTCAGGACAATAGGAATGAACAGTGTTCATTGATTCGCCGCTTCCCCTGTGTATAGTATGCAGAAACAGAACCTGGATGTAAAACTATTAGCAGATCGTGTTCTGGGGGAAATATGTAGGCTTCAAACGACACAATGATGTCACCCGTCACTAATTAACCCGTCAAGATATCACCTGTCAAGATATCATCCGTCACTAAAGCCGTCAAGATATCACCCGCCACTAAGCCGTCAAGATATCATCCGTCACTACAGCCGTCAAGATATCACCCTTCACTACCTAACCTGTCCAAGCAGCTGTCAGCCTAATACTTTAGGCCTAAAATAGTACATATATACTTAGGCCTAAGAATAGTTAAATTCCTTTTTTTCGTTATTTTTGTGCCCTTTAGAAAATCTTACCCTTTAGATAAGATAATTAATTATCTTACCCTTAATTAAATACCCTTATCCTTAATTATCTTACTCTTTAGGTAAGATAATCATGAAGAGAAAACACGAAGCCAGTATGACTATATATCACTTGAAATTATTATTGAAAACGATGTGAGGATAAGAATCTGGGATAGGACGAAGCTATAGAAAGGAATGGTACCCAGCCAATCGGGAATCGAACGCGGTCCTGCAAGGAAGTGAAGCCGTCGCTGTAACCGACCAATCCAAGGCTCGAACCAAACGTGAACATTCTTGATTTGCAATAGTCAATTTTCTTGCGGTACGTGCGTTCGTACTTTTCGTACGTGCGTTCAAAATAGTTCATATTACGAAGTTTCGTTTTAGCAATTTGGATTGGGTTATACAGTAGTACATTTACGTGAAAATGGTTCGAGGTTAACCCACTACTTGCCTTAGATTCATAGCCCGTGATTGAAATTTCAATTTACATGTGAATGCCTCTATCTGCATTCATTATTTGCATATCAATGAATCTCCTGAATATTCAGACGATTAGTCGTGGTTATCATGGTTGAGTGTAGGAGCTACGTACGGATGCAGGTTTGTACAAGTTGGTTTAATCTGCGGTCACCCATTTGTGCTTGCTGGAGTTGAGCTTCGGTTCTCTGGTCCTGCCTCTCAACTAATTAGATCTCTGGGGTTCGTATGGATAGTCAGTATCCACTTGTTACATCTCGTCATAATGTACACGAAGAAGTGGTACCACTAATATATATATATATATATATATATATATATATATATATATATATATATATATATATATATATATTAAATAATATACTGCCTATTTGTTTATGTCTGTCCAAGGTTCTAAGCCAGATGCTTGGGGCAAGCCTCACCCAACTTTGCACCTTGATTCTTGTGGGGTACGTGAAAAACATGGTCGGGTCGGGGGGTTACTTTACCTTTCGGTCAACTTTTTGTAGGTTCTGAGGATCAACGTCCCAGTACCTCGGCCTCTGGCCAGGCCTCCTGGTTGGTGGTCTTTTTAGCCAGGCTGTTAGATGCTGCTGCTTGCAGCCTGACATATGAATGACAGCACAGCTGATCAGGTATTCTTTGGAGGTGTTTATAATGTTGTCTTTTGAATACTGTGAGAGTTCAAGTATGTTTATTGAGACAAGAAAGAAATACATCTCAAAGGGCTAGAGTAGCTTAGGCTATTTCTACCCCCCCTGTGAGGGGTAGAAATAGCCCTATTTCTACCCCTATTTCTACCCCATACTGTGAGAGGTCGGCCAGTAATGACCCTTATGTTCAGTGGGAGAATGTTGTAATGTCTTGGTCAATTGTATTGATAGAATTCCCTCTCAGCTTACCTATTGCACCTATACTTTTCAATGGGGGCTATTTTGCACTTCCTGCATGCCTCCTGGTCTCATGTGATGTTATATCCACATGAGAACTTAGAACCAATCCTTCTAATACTTTCCAAGTGTTAATTATTTTGTATTTCTCTCGCCTGCACTCTTGTAGGGAAAACAGATTTAAAAATTTTAGGTATTCCCAATAATTTAGAGGCTTTATTGAGCAGATCTGGGAAGTAAAAGATCTTTGCATGTTCTCCAGGTCAACAATTTATTCACCTCTGAATGGGACTTATTTTGGAATAATATTCCACCCTTGAGGTTATCTTGAGGTTATCTTGAGATGATTTCGGGGCTTTAGTGTCCCCGCGGCCCGGTCCTCGGGGCTAGGTAACTATTTTACTAGGGCTATTTTACTGCTAGGTAACAGGGGCATTCAGGGTGAAAGAAACTTTGCCCATTTGTTTCTGCCTCGTGCGGGAATCGAACCCGCGCCACAGAATTACGAGTCCTGCGCGCTATCCACCAGACTACGAGACCCTAGAGAGCACTAGTGTTTTAAAATGTATCTTTTAGTAATATATAATATAGTATTTGGTTAAAAAAAAAATGTAAACTTTTTCCTACAGTAATATAAAACACTATGCATTGATCTCAGGAAAATAGTAGAAATTTTCTAGTCATTACGCATTCCCCGTAACAGCAAAAATATGAAACTTTTAAAGAGTCAACATCGAGGCTAGGAACACCCCCCAGCCCTCTCCATCCCCTGGTTATCTTGAGATGATTTCGGGGCTTTTTGTGTCCCCGCGGCCCGGTCCTCGACCAGGCCTCCACCCCCAGGAAGCAGCCCGTGACAGCTGACTAACACCCAGGTACCTATTTTACTGCTAGGTAACAGGGGCATAGGGTGAAAGAAATTCTGCCCATTGTTTCTCGCCGGCGCCTGGAATTGAACCGGTCTGGAAACACAAACCGAAACTGTCTCTATTTTCTGCTTACTACAACTTGTAATAAAGTTGTTACATCTTGGCTTAACGTGTTTATAACGTATTAGAACGTTGTTACAACTTGCTATATTGGTTGTTATAACTGGTTAGGGGGTGTTAAAAAACTTGTTCGAACGTTGTAGCAACGTCGTAGTTTCGGTGTGTTTGGCGAGTGTCTCCAGGCCTATCCAACAAATTCTCTCGCATGAACCCCCATCCTACTGGCTCGCTGGCTGGCTGTGAGCCTGAAATTGATGTTTGTTTTACACATGATTTCGAGCAGTGTTTCAGCATTTTATAATTTTACATGTCCCCTTATTTGTGTGTGTGTATGTGTGTGAGAGAGAGAGAAAGAGAGAGAGAGAGAGAGAGAGAGAGAGAGAGAGAGAGAGAGAGAGAGAGAGAGAGAGAGAGAGAGAGAGAGAGAGAGAGAGAGAGAGTCGAACAGCTAGACAGCCTCACCTCACTTAATTCACGCATCATATATAACGCCAGTGATCCCCGACGTTACTCCATTTGGTCACCACTTGGTCCGGGAGACATCTCCCCTCACGCAGGGTGCAGTTGCACCTCCACAGATCTCCAGTATCAGCTCTTGATACTGGTAATGACTCAAAAGGGCCACCACATACGGGCTATTCATGCCCGTGCCACCTCTTGGGTGGCTTAATCTTCATCAATCAATCATCGACGTTACAATTGCAGTGGGTTAGTAAATTTATTAACAGAGCAATATGAACACATCCCTAGACTAATGAGAATCGACCTCAAATGATCGGGTGGGTTTGACTCGATCCTGAAGCTTCTGGTTAAGTAAAATCCACTTCAACATAGACGTTTTCATGGTGGTGGACTATGATAATGTGACCATAAGTGATGTCAATAAGTGAAACCACAGGCGAATTCACCGAAATAACACCCCTTCACCCCCCCTCTTCCCCCCCCCCCCTCCAACCTCCCCTTCCCTTCCTTTACCTGAGCGATAGCTGTCAGAAACATCTGCCAGCCGCGGCCACAAACTACTACCATTAACCTACTATTTGCCCATCACATGACGCCATTAGAGTTAACCATTACTTGGTTCCACGCCATGGACTACATAACCCCCACAATCCTGTTTTTTTGTTGTGACTTGTCGGTAAAATGCTCCCTTTCTCTCATCTCTCTCTCTGTCTCTCTCTCTCTCTCTCTCTCTCCTTGTCTGTCTCTCTCTGTCTCTCTCTCTCCTTCTCTCTCTCTCTCTCTCTGTTGCTTGGCAACAATTTGAGTGAATATATATATATATATATATATATATATGTATATATATATATATATATATATATATATATATATATATATATATATATATATATATATATTATATATATATATTTATATATATATATATATATATATATTATATATATATATTTATATATATATATATATATATATATATATATATATATATATATATATATATATATATATATAATATAAGCGCTCAAATAACAATAAGTTATTTGAGGGCTCTTGTGTTAACCAACACCTCTTCAGAAGTATCGGGAGTAATGATAATTTTGAATCCACGTTGGGTACTTGGACCCTCGAACACCCGACCACCGGCATGGTAGACCTAGACGCTCTATCACCTGAGCCACTAGGGGTAGCCTTAAAGGAGAAGGATGCCAAAGCAACTAACTGATGGCCCACTGAATCTTGCCACTGGCTGATCTAAGGGAAGAAAATGTATATATATATATATATATATATATATATATATGTGTATATCACGAAAATAAACACGTGATTAAGAATGTGACAATGTCAGACCACGGAGGAAAATGAAACACGAATTTCCTTAAGTACTTTCGTATATTAAATACATCTTCAGAAGGAATCCATTCCTTCATTCCATTCATTCCTTCTGAAGATGTATTTAATATACGAAAGTACTTAAGGAAATTCCTGTTTCATTTTCCTCCGTGGTCTGACATTGTCATATATATATATATATATATATATATATATATATATATATATATATATATATATATATATATATATATATATATATATATATATATATATATATATTAGTATATTTTGGTAGCAGTCTTTCCTGTAGACATATATTATTAAATATGACCGAAAAAGTAAGATTAATAATTCTAACACGAATTTTCTCAATCTTTCGTACATTACGCTTCACTGTTGGAGGTAAATCAAAAATCACTTCTCCAAAATTCATTTTTATTTCTAGTCTGACGCGACACGGGCGCGTTTCGTAAAACTTATTACATTTTCAAAGACTTCACAAATACACAACTGATTAGAACTTGCGTTTCCCTGATTTTATATCTACATTTGAGTGAGGTGGGAAGGGTGATGTGGCATTACATTTGAGTGAGGTGGGAAGGATGATGTGGCATTAACACAAGACAGAACAGGGGATATTAATAGGGTATTAAAAGTATCAACACAAGACAGAACAGAAAACAATGGGTATTGAATAGAAGTGTTTGTAGAAAGCCTATTGGTCCATATTTCTTGATGCTTCTATATTGGAGCGGAGTCTTGAGGTGGGTAGAATATAGTTGTGCAATAATTGGCTGTTGATTGCTGGTTTTGACTTTTTGATGTGTAGTGCCTCGCAAACGTCAAGCCGCCTGCTATCGCTGTATCTATCGATGATTTCTGTGTTGTTTACTAGGATTTCTCTGGCGATGGTTTGGTTATGGGAAGAGATTATATGTTCCTTAATGGAGCCCTGTTGCTTATGCATCGTTAAACGCCTAGAAAGAGATGTTGTTGTCTTGCCTATATACTGGGTTTTTTGGAGCTTACAGTCCCCAAGTGGGCATTTGAAGGCATAGACGACGTTAGTCTCTTTTAAAGCGTTCTGTTTTGTGTCTGGAGAGTTTCTCATGAGTAGGCTGGCCGTTTTTCTGGTTTTATAGTAAATCGTCAGTTGTATCCTCTGATTTTTGTCTGTAGGGATAACGTTTCTATTAACAATATCTTTCAGGACCCTTTCCTCTGTTTTATGAGCTGTGGAAAAGAAGTTCCTGTAAAATAGTCTAATAGGGGGTATAGGTGTTGTGTTAGTTGTCTCTTCAGAGGTTGCATGGCTTTTCACTTTCCTTCTTATGATGTCTTCGATGAAACCATTGGAGAAGCCGTTATTGACTAGAACCTGCCTTACCCTACAGAGTTCTTCGTCGACTTGCTTCCATTCTGAGCTGTGGCTGAGAGCACGGTCGACGTATGCGTTAACAACACTCCTCTTGTACCTGTCGGGGCAGTCGCTGTTGGCATTTAGGCACATTCCTATGTTTGTTAACCTAACATTCATTCCTAACAAACATAGGAATGTGCCTAAATGCCAACAGCGACTGCCCTGACAGGTACAAGAGGAGTGTTGTTAACGCATACGTCGACCGTGCTCTCAGCCACAGCTCAGAATGGAAGCAAGTCGACGAAGAACTCTGTAGGGTAAGGCAGGTTCTAGTCAATAACGGCTTCTCCAATGGTTTCATCGAAGACATCATAAGAAGGAAAGTGAAAAGCCATGCAACCTCTGAAGAGACAACTAACACAACACCTATACCCCCTATTAGACTATTTTACAGGAACTTCTTTTCCACAGCTCATAAAACAGAGGAAAGGGTCCTGAAAGATATTGTTAATAGAAACGTTATCCCTACAGACAAAAATCAGAGGATACAACTGACGATTTACTATAAAACCAGAAAAACGGCCAGCCTACTCATGAGAAACTCTCCAGACACAAAACAGAACGCTTTAAAAGAGACTAACGTCGTCTATGCCTTCAAATGCCCACTTGGGGACTGTAAGCTCCAAAAAACCCAGTATATAGGCAAGACAACAACATCTCTTTCTAGGCGTTTAACGATGCATAAGCAACAGGGCTCCATTAAGGAACATATAATCTCTTCCCATAACCAAACCATCGCCAGAGAAATCCTAGTAAACAACACAGAAATCATCGATAGATACAGCGATAGCAGGCGGCTTGACGTTTGCGAGGCACTACACATCAAAAAGTCAAAACCAGCAATCAACAGCCAATTATTGCACAACTATATTCTACCCACCTCAAGACTCCGCTCCAATATAGAAGCATCAAGAAATATGGACCAATAGGCTTTCTACAAACACTTCTATTCAATACCCATTGTTTTCTGTTCTGTCTTGTGTTGATACTTTTAATACCCTATTAATATCCCCTGTTCTGTCTTGTGTTAATGCCACATCATCCTTCCCACCTCACTCAAATGTAATGCCACATCACCCTTCCCACCTCACTCAAATGTAGATATAAAATCAGGGAAACGCAAGTTCTAATCAGTTGTGTATTTGTGAAGTCTTTGAAAATGTAATAAGTTTTACGAAACGCGCCCGTGTCGCGTCAGACTAGAAATAAAAATGAATTTTGGAGAAGTGATTTTTGATTTACCTCCAACAGTGAAGCGTAATGTACGAAAGATTGAGAAAATTCGTGTTAGAATTATTAATCTTACTTTTTCGGTCATATTTAATAATATATATATATATATATATATATATATATATATATATATATATATATATATATATATATATATATATATATATATATATATATATATATATATATATATATATATATGATGGTTAGCAGTGTAAATGTGTGGCCACGTCTGTGGTCCTATAAACTGCTTACCACACGACAGTGAATGTAACATTTCATTCACCTTGGGCTGGTATAGTGACCTTGGGGATCCTTCCTTCTTCATGGCTGGCCCAGTGGCGCAGGTGATAGTGTCTGTCTCCCATGCCGAAGGTCGGGTGTTCGAGCCACCTAGTGCCCAAGGTGAATGAAATGTTACATCTACAGTAGTGAGGTAAGCAGTTTATAGGACTCAGGGCGTGGATCACTTAATTCTTCTGATACTTATCTTTTATTATTATTATTATTATTAATAATATCTACCACAGACGTGGCCACACATTTACAAAGCTAACCAGCATATATATACATTTTCTTCTGTCCTCCATGGACAGGGTGAGAGGTCTGTTAAACATATAGTTCAGGGATTTGTTGAACAAGCAAGCACAGGGATGGCCAGATCACAGCACAACACCGTACACCACAGCCCAGTAGATCACACCGCAGCAAAACAACGCTAAATTAACAAAACCAAAAAGACAGAGGGGATGAAATAGACCAAAAAAAAATCAACGATTAAAAAAAGTTCCTTGCTGTCGTTGATGTATACAAGCGGTTCACGCCACAGTGAACCTAATCACCTGGAGATTGTTATTAGACAAAGGTTCACTGAAGGCCCCCCCCACCCATACCATTTACACTTGTGGCCGGATATAACGTTATCCTTAAGTATCTGGCTCCTTACCCTCATGGTTTGTGGCGTCTCTCTCTCTCTCTTTCTCTCTCTCTCTCTCTCTCTCTCTCTCTCTCTCTCTCTCTCTCTCTCTCTCTCTCTCTCTCTCTCTCTCTCTCTCTCTCACTCTCTCTGTCTCTGTCTCTCTCTCTCTCTCTCTCTCTCTCTCTCTCTCTCTCTCTCTCTCTCTCTCTCTCTCTCTCTCTCTCTCTCTCTCTCACTCTCTCTGTCTCTGTCTCTGTCTCTTTCTCTCTCTCTCTTTCTCTCTCTGTCTCTCTCTCTCTGTCTGTCTGTCTCTCTCTCTCTCTCTCTCTCTCTCTCTCTCTCTCTCTCTCTCTCTCTCTCTCTCTCTCTCTTTCTCTCTCTGTCTCTCTCTCTCTGTCTGTCTGTCTCTCTCTCTCTCTCTCTCTCTCTCTCTCTCTCTCTCTCTCTCTCTCTCTCTCTCTCTCTCTCTCTCTCTCTCTCTCTCTCTCTGTCTCTCTGTCTCTCTGTCTCTCTGTCTCTCTCTGTCTCTCTCTCTCTCTCTCTCTCTCTCTCTCTCTCTCTCTCTCTCTCTCTCTCTCTCTCTCTCTCTCTCTCTCTCTCTCTCTCTCTGTCTCTCTGTCTCTCTCTCTCTCTCTCTCTCTCTCTCTCTCTCTCTCTCTCTCTCTCTCTCTCTCTCTCTCTGGGACCATTCATCTGCCGGTCCCAGCATCAACCCTTCTTCTCCTCTCCCCCAATATCTCTATCATTCCCCCTTTCCCAGCATCACCATCCATCTCCCCTTCACAACATCACCATCCTTCTCTACCCTTCCTTCTCCATTAACCTGAAGGAGAACCGAACCCGGATCTCCTGGGGCCCACGGATTACAGAGATGGAATCTGGGAGGGAATAAAAAAAGAGTTAACAATATTGCTAACTGGAACGTGGGATTGATTTCGGTAATTGATTCTGTTTTGCCTGGTTCAGGTTTGGTAGTTGTAAAATACCGAAAGTTGGTAGGGAAATGGTCGCTATGGTCGATGCCTTCGTGGGTTTTTGATTGAGATTTTCGGCTCTTGTGCAGTTGAAATCCCCATGCGGTGTTTAAACAAGTACCCGAGAGAGAGAGAGAGAGAGAGAGAGAGAGAGAGAGAGAGAGAGAGAGAGAGAGAGAGAGAGAGAGAGAGAGAGAGAGAGAGAGAGAGAGAGAGAGAGAAAGTGTGTGTGTGTGTGTGTGTGTGTGTGTGTGTGTGTGTGTGTGTGTGTGTGTGTGTGTGTGTGTGTGTGTGTGTGTGTGTGTGTGCGATTGTTGCCCCTAACAAGATCCACCCACATGCACCAATTAACAATCCCCCACCTGCTCAAGCAACAATCACATACCTCGTCATCCTCCAAACAACGGGCCGGACCAAACCATTACAGTGATTTACATAGTTAAGATGAAAAAACAAATCCTTAATGGCTTCTTATTAAGTGATAAATCACGGTAATGACAGAGTAAGAATGTTAATTAACCTTCTTGTTTGACCTGCCTTTCCCACCATACGTCTTGAGGAGACAAACTGCCTCTCCTAGTCATTCACGTTGGTTGTTTGTCACGAAACTATTAATTTATTGTCTTAAAGGTGCATTGCTCTATGCAGGGGGGGGGGATGAACGTGCTTCGTTGTTATCTTTGAGTTGGTGATCAAGTTCTGAATTATTATCGTACTTGTTTTAATGATTTTGTTCTCTCTTTTTGTCTTTATCACATTCTCGCGTTTTCTCCCCTTTCGTGTCCTCCCGTTTCCTCTACTTCTGTTCCAAATGATTCTTCCCTTTCCCCTCCTCTGTTACGTTGGCTTTCCCCTTCACCAGTCGTCTCCTCTTTCTTTCTTATCTCGTGTTTCTGTTTTTCGTAATCTATTTACTCGTCACATTTAGGTAAGAACACACGCACACACATTCATTCAAACGTACACTCATAGTTACTCACACATTAAAACACACACACACACACACACACACACACACACACACACACACACACACACACACACACGGGAAGATAGATTGGAAGAACAGAGACCCGCATGGAGGACCAGAAACATGGAGAGCTAAGCTGCTGGACGTGGCAACAAGAAACTTTCTAAGCCAGCATACCAAAGAGCCAACAAGAATGAGAGGAGAAGATGAACCAGCAATGCTTGATTTCATATTTACCCTAAATGAATGGGATATAAGGGAAGTTAAGATGGAAGCGCCCTTGGGAATGAGTGACCACAGTGTATTGAACTTTGAGTACCTGGTAGAGCTAGGACTTATCTCCCCCCAAAAAGAACTAGGAATCAAAAGGCTGGCATACCGAAAGGGGAATTATGAACAGATGAGAAGTTTCCTAAGTGAAATACCTTGGGACACAGACCTCAGAGACAAGTCTGTACAGGGTATGATGGACTATGTTACCCAAAAGTGTCAGGAGGCAGTAAACAGGTTCATCCCGGCCCAAAGGGAAAAATCCGAGAAGCAACAGAAGAATCCATGGTATAATAGGGCATGTATGGAAGCGAAGAAACTGAACAAAAAGGCGTGGAGGAACTTCCGGAATAACAGAACACCAGAAAGCAGGGAGAGATACCAGAGAACCAGGAATGAGTACGTCAGGGTGAGAAGAGAAGCAGAGAAAAATTTTGAAAATGATATAGCAAACAAAGCCAAGACCGAACCAAAGCTACTCCACAGTCACATCAGAAGGAAAACAACAGTGAAAGAACAGGTATTGAAACTTAGAACAGGCGAGGACAGGTATACAGAGAATGACAGAGAGGTGTGTGAGGAACTCAACAAGAGGTTCCAGGAGGTCTTCACAATAGAACAGGGTGAGGTCACTGTGCTAGGAGAAAGGGAGGTAAACCAGGCGGCCTTGGAGGAGTTCGAAATTACGAGAGAGGAGGTCAAGAGACACCTGCTGGATCTGGATGTTAGAAAGGCGGTTGGTCCAGATGGGATCTCACCATGGGTACTGAAAGAGTGTGCAGAGGCACTTTGCTTGCCACTCTCCATATTGTATAGTAAATCACTAGAGACGGGAGACCTACCAGAAATATGGAAGACGGCGAATGTGGTCCCAATATACAAAAAGGGCGACAGACAAGAGGCACTGAACTACAGGCCAGTGTCCTTGACTTGTATACCATGCAAGGTGATGGAGAAGATCGTGAGAAAAAACCTGGTAACACATCTGGAGAGAAGGGACTTCGTGACAAATCGCCAACATGGATTCAGGGAGGGTAAATCTTGCCTTACAGGCTTGATAGAATTCTACGATCAGGTGACACAGATTAAGCAAGAAAGAGAGGGCTGGGCGGACTGCATTTTCTTGGATTGTCGGAAAGCCTTTGACACAGTACCGCATAAGAGGCTGGTACATAAGCTGGAGAGACAGGCAGGTGTAGCTGGTAAGGTGCTCCAGTGGATAAGGGAGTATCTAAGCAATAGGAAGCAGAGAGTTACGGTGAGGGGTGAGACCTCCGATTGGCGTGAAGTCACCAGTGGAGTCCCACAGGGCTCTGTACTCGGTCCTATCTTGTTTCTGATATATGTAAATGATCTCCCGGAGGGTATCGATTCATTTCTCTCAATGTTTGCGGACGATGCTAAAATTATGAGAAGGATTAAAACAGAAGAGGACTGTTTGAGGCTTCAAGAAGACCTAGACAAGCTGAAGGAATGGTCGAACAAATGGTTGTTAGAGTTTAACCCAACCAAATGTAATGTAATGAAGATAGGTGTAGGGAGCAGGAGGCCAGATACAAGGTATCATCTGGGAGAGGAAATTCTTCAGGAGTCAGAGCAGGAAAAAGACTTGGGGGTTGATATCACGCCAGACCTGTCTCCTGCAGCACATATCAAGCGGATAACATCAGCGGCATATGCCAGGCTGGCCAACATACGAACGGCATTCAGAAACTTGTGTAAAGAATCATTCAGAACTTTGTATACCACATATGTCAGGCCAATCCTGGAGTATGCAGCCCCAGCATGGAGTCCATATCTAGTCAAGGATAAGACTAAACTGGAAAAGGTTCAAAGGTTTGCCACCAGACTAGTACCCGAGCTGAGAGGTATGAGCTACGAGGAGAGACTACGGGAATTAAACCTCACTTCGCTGGAAGACAGAAGAGTTAGGGGGGACATGATCACCACATTCAAGATTCTGAAGGGGATTGATAGGGTAGATAAAGACAGTCTATTTAACACAAGGGGAACACGCACAAGGGGACACAGGTGGAAACTGAGTGCCCAAATGAGCCACAGAGATATTAGAAAGAACTTTTTTAGTGTCAGAGTGGTTGACAAATGGAATGCATTAGGGGGTGATGTGGTGGAGGCTCACTCCATACACAGTTTCAAGTGTAGATATGACAGAGCCCGATAGGCTCAGAAATCTGTACACCTGTTGATTGACGGTTGAGAGGCGGGACCAAAGAGCCAGAGCTCAACCCCCGCAAACACAACTAGGTGAGTACAACTAGGTGAGTACACACACGTGGTGGAGGCTAACTCCATACACAGTTTCAAGTGTAGATATGATAGAGCCCAATAGGCTCAGGAACCTGTACACCTGTTGATTGACGGTTGAGAGGCGGGACCAAAGAGCCAGAGCTCAAACCCCGCAAGCACAACTAGGTGAGTACACTGTATTTATTAGTCTGGTGGCAAACCTTTGAACCTTTTCCAGTTTAATCTCTGTAGTCAAGCTTAAGACTAAACTGGAAAAGGTTCAAAGGCTTGCTACCAGACGAGTACCCGAACTGAGGAGTATGAGCTACGAGGAGAGACTACGGGAATTAAACCTCACGTCGCTGGAAGAGAGAACAGTTAGAGGGGACATGATCACCACATACAAGATTATAGGAGGGGGAGGAGGAAGATGGGGGGGGGGGCGCACTATCTCTAAATAGAATAGGGAACGGTGGCCACTCAGAAAGGTTCATCGAGCAGGATCACATATGTAAATTTCTGCCATAATATCTTTTATTCGTTAAATAATCATCAAAGGCAAGCACCAGGCCGGGTAGACTATGTAGTGTCTACATAGTATCTACATATCTACGTAGTATCTACATAGACTATGTAGTATCTACATAGATAGTGTGAGTATCAGGAGGTTATTACACACACACTTGTTTAAGTTAAAGAGCTACATACACTCATATTTACATCGAAAGAGTTACTTTTGCATTTCGAATTAGTCATTTTCCTTTCCATCCTCGTTCAGTCATGCTACAATGGCGATTCAAACCTTGCGTTTGTGGGAACATGAAATTTACTCACGTGAAGGTGTTGTTCAGCAGGGCGACCCCTTAGAACTTATTCCTTTTTTTTCTTAAAAGTCATTAAAGAGGTCACTGAGGGGCCTGACCAACGAGTTAATCACTTGGGGGTTGAGGGTGATGGCACCCCCCTTCCCTTGCCCTGTAACCTAGCGACTCCTCCCGCAGAACTTCAGCGAAATCCAAGAATAGGGTAAAGATCTTGGTCTCATTCTTAACACATCTATGGGAGAAATGGACTACTCTAACTCACACTTTACTGATCAAGTAAAAGATGTTTCTGCAAGATATTCATATAATTAAACCAGTGAATTGCACTCTCCTAAGTCATTTCCCCTCGATCTGCATGCAATTTGAGATCTTAGATGTCAAAATCCCCAACCTAAGGAGGACTTCATGACAGGAATGACATAATCGAGGTTCATGATAATTTTTGTTTTTACATCCTCACAAGATGCCAATATCTCTCTACCCTAAGCTAACATACTTTCTGAGGTGTTCTCTATCCCAGAGCGTCAGATTAAGTGAGTGTGACACCCACTTGAAGTCCACATGCTAGAAAAGCTCCTCCAGAATACTCACAGTGAAATTATTATTATTAACATCTTTATTGGCAAAAATTAATTACAATTTTGCCTAATCTCAGGCATTCAATTAGGTCCAACAGTGAAAACCGGCGATTATCCCCGTTATATCCGGAGGCCTCGGTGCCTGACAGAGCCTCGCAGATTACTCTGATCCATGATCAGAGTAATCTGCGATCAGATCTTCATCAACCATGATGAAGATCTGATCGGTCTTCATCACCTTATCTGACTCGAACGATCTTGTAACTTACGAAACACTACCAGAACCCCTTGGGTGCTTCGGCAGGCATACACGATCCTACCCTCACTGGTTATTCCAATCAGTGGGATGTTCTACCAATCCTCCAGCACCCTGACCAGACGCGATAATAGAACACAAACAAGCTTATCTGCGACAGGCTGAGAAAGAAGCTGAAGCCTTCCTCGAGGATGCTGCACCTTTACAATCTCAATCATACAATCAATCTTACAATCTTCAATCCTTCAATGACAAAGCTCACCCTATATAGCTGCGAATGTCTTTTATGCCTGCCCATGCTCTCTAGGGAACTGTCATGTTGTTGTTGTTATAGATTCAGCTACTCGGAACAAGTTCCAAGTAGCACGGGCTATGGCGAGCCCGTAACTTACCTGGCACAGGAGCGGGGCAAGAAGCACGGGCTATGGTTAGCCTGGGAACTGTCAGCCACACGTTCTTTATATATAGACAAGACAACAACATCTCCTTAAAAGCACCTGACACTCCACAAACACCAAGACTCCATCACACATGGTCACTACACACATCCAGATTTAATTTTTTTTTTTAAATTTTGCCCCCAGGGGCGAGTTTATTGGGCAGCGTCACTCATCTTGTGAGTGGACACACCGCCATAGTGACAGTATTGGGCAGCGCCACTCATCTTGTGAGTGGACACACCGCCATAGTGACAGTATTGGGCAGCGTCACTCATCTTGTGAGTGGACACACCGCCATAGTGACAGTATTGGGCAGCGTCACTCATCCTGTGAGTGGACACACCGCCATAGTGACAGTATTGGGCAGCGCCACTCATCCTGTGAGTGGACACACCGCCATAGTGACAGTATTGGGCAGCGTCACTCATCTTGTGAGTGGACATACCGCCATAGCAGCATGTACAACACTCCCCAATAGGAAGAAACCCCGCTGGGTTGTTCATTCTGTCACTTGTACCCAGACACAGCTGGGACTTGCTTAACTGTCTCAAGTGAACATCCAGATCATCACTAAAGATACCCTAACAAACAACACTAAAATAATCAACAAAAACAACGATACATTGATGATTGGACATCAGCGAGGCGCTGCACATCAAAGCAAATTCAGTCATCAACAGCCGGCTAACACCCGCTGCACTCTGCTATCCTCGAAAACAACAACGGAACATCCGGCCCCAGATATCATCGGAACAGGAGATTGGTATGCTGTAGTGAGCCTATTGGATCCTCCCGTGGCAATTCACTTCACATCTCGGATACATAATCTACTAATTTCAGCCATGCTGTATTCACTCGAACTTTGCCTCTAATAACGTGGATGGCCAACGAAACGCGTATCTTAGCGTCAGATATTTAATAAAACAGTAAGATGGTCTTTGGAATTCATTTTCAAACGTCCTTCTTAGTTGAAAAACATACCAAATGAGAAGATTCGTGCTAGACTCATTGATCTCACCCTGTCTGTCATATTCAATAACAATTACAAGAATAATTTAAACAAAAAAAAACGCGTGAAAATGAACTAGGAAAATGAATTTTCCTCTAGGAAAAATGAAACGAAAATTCTGAACATTTTCGTGTTTCACCACATTATCAAGGAAATGCAAAATATGTCTACAGGAAAGACTGTTACCCAAATATATAAAGAGGAAGAGGAGGGGGTGGGGGTTAGGAAGAGGGGGGGTGGGGGTTAGGAAGAGTTGGGGGGTGGGGGTTAGGAAGAGGAGGGGGGTGGGGGTTAGGAAGAGGAGGAAGGGGGGGGGGGGGTTGATCGCCTGTTAGCCCCCCTTACATAACGTAACTATAAAATTAACTCATTCACCCGGTAAGACAAACCAAATGTTAATTTCCACCCCGATGCTGGAACTGTTGCAACAACACTGACTGATCTTAACAATTTTGAACACACACTATCAAACCTACTTGAATAGGCTCTCTGTTGACTTTGGTGACATGCAGAGCCACAGCAAATATAGCGGGAACTCAGACAATTACCGAACGAAAAGATTTCCCAAAAATTTTTTGTTATCGTTCATTCACGAATGAGCCGACCTAACTAAAATACATCGAAATAAATTGTTTTTTTACTATAAATTGATTACTACCTCATCTATTACCAAGGGACCAGGAGGTTGAGTATAATTTATTTTCGGTCATTAATGATATATCCGCAAATTCACTGAAGTGTGGATAAGCAAATGTGAGTGGAAAAAGAGACGAAGCCTAAGGAAAAAAACTGATCCACTCTGGCAATCGCCCGAAGAGACTAAAATCATATGTTTTGACACTTGTGTTTTCGCCTCTGAAGGAGAGTGTCTTAGCGACCGAGTGTTGCCCAAATTTTCCATGTATAACGACTAATTGAAACTATCGGACGTGAGATTTGTGACGATATTCAGCGTGTTGTTGTTCTTTTTAACGAAACTTATGGGAATTGTGAACATTTTTAACTTTGTGTTTTAAGTGTGCGTAAGAGGCCTGACTGCCTGATTTTTTCGCCAGGTTCAGCTCGGTTTCCCTAACTGGATTATCATCATGGTGAGAGACTCCCCCTCCATTCACCCCTACTTGGGGGTATTGGGGTATTGATCTGCGGCTATGAAGACTGCGGGAACGTGAGTATTATAATTGATCTTACAGTCATCAACGCTTCATTTAGCGTAGTGATTGGGAACATATATGCCAATCCCGATTTTTTTTGCCTTAGTTTGTTTATTAATTTAATTTGTTCGACAAGAGATAATTGTCCCATCGCGCTGTGGGTTACGTCTTGTGAATTACGTTCGCGTTGTTAAGGGATTTTTTTTTTTTTAATTTGTGAAAGGAGTTTTGCTATAGAGAAAGAAGGAATTGCCGTGTGTAAGGGAATGGTTAATGACCCCGCTCTAAACAAGGTTGTTCCTTCTCCCTCTGTTATATTTATCAAAGCGTTTGATTAGATTGAAGAATATGTTGATTTGTGTATTACTGAAGCTGATAAATCGAATGCATTGCCCATTGTGGTATCTTGCATAGTGGGTATCGTGGAGAAAATAGTTGATTTAAATCAAGTCTGAGATGAAATTAGTGGCAATAATTATATATAGCGTTAAATGAGCTTGAGAAAATCATCCGATATCTTAATAAGAGTTTAGAACGTTTACTTAAGGATAAACGTTCGAATAACTCGTGGTCATATCACCGTCATTGTAATACATGTACAGGTCTTTTTACAATGCGTAAAACTAATAGTTTTAGTTAAAACTTGCTCAGTGGTAGGGGGGGGGGTGTCGTTAACCTTCTTATTAAGTGGCTGGCGAATTGTTGTTGATCCTCATTTGTTTGAAACTGTACCTTACATCTCGCATTACGAACGAAGTCGTTTTAGTGAGTAAATTAACGAACGTAAATATGAGATTGTGTTTAGTGAGTTTCAACCCAACAGCCTTGTTTACAAAGGCTCCAGGGAAAACGGGAGAAGGGGGGGTGGGGGGGGGGGAGGGAAAACTTTAGCAAACCACCGGATTTCTGATCCCGTCGAGGCCACTCGAGAGATGGTGGGCTCTCGGGTAAATTCCGGTAAAAATATTCTAATTCGACGAATTGCCTTGATAGTGATTTAGATTTGCCTGCATTCACCATTATAGAGGCGATTAATCTCTCTTAATCGCCTCTATAATGGTGAATGCCTCTTAATCTTAATCTCTCTTAATCGCCTCTTAATACACCTCTTTTAGGTCTTATTTGGTATGGCCGGTGAAGCCGGTCGGCCGAGCGGACAGCACACTAGACTTGTGATCCTGTGGTCCCGGGTTCGATTCCGGGCGCCGGCGAGAAACAATGGGCAGAGTTTCTTTCACCCTATGCCCCTGTTACCTAGCAGTAAAATAGGTACCTGGATGTTAGTCAGCTGTCACGGGCTGCTTCCTGGGGGGGTGGAGGCCTGGTCGAGGACCGGGCCGCGGGGACACTAAAGCCCCGAAATCATCTCAAGATAACCTCAAGAAGATGGCAATGCGAAATCCTCTTTATCTGTTGTGCTTAGTAGTTTATAATTGGTGTTTTTCACATCAAAGATTTTGTTTTATAGCTTATAGATTGATACTATATTGTATATGTGGTGTTGGCGCCTGACAGCTGGGTGGACAGCGCTTCGGATTCGGAGTCCTGAGGTTCCGGGTTCGATTCCCGGTGGAGACGAAGACAAAAGGCCAAAATGTTTCTTTCACCCTGATGCCCCTGTTATCTAGCAGTGAATAGGTACCTGGGAGTTAGTCAGCTGCTACAGGCTGCTTCCCCCGGGGGGGGGGGGGGGTAACAAAAAGGAGGTCTGGTCGAGGACCGGGCCGCGGGGACGCTAAGCCCCGAAATCATCTCATCTCAAGATATTGGTTTTGACCGTGGACGGATTCACAATATCTTAAGGATTTTATTGTTAAGACTCTATAACTTGTTACCATCAACTGGGTTCATTGTTGAAATATATATATTTACGTAATTTTTCGTTTTTTTTTTAATTCTATAACTTATAGACAGCATATAAGGTTTAAGATTAGTGTTTACAAGAAGCCTTCAAATGTATGTTCGGGTGTGTAATTGTGTTCAATTATATATATATATATATATATATATATATATATATATATATATATATATATATATATATATATATATATATATTATATATATATATATATATATATAAATTCGTTTTTCCTGTGTTTTTGTGGGTTTTGCGTGTTTGTAGCTATGTATACATAGTTATGTATTCGACCAAGCTTGAAAAATATTGTATAATCCTAACCTAGAAATGAATCAATTCAAGAAATATATCATTCTTGTACATCGTTACACTGGAAATGTAGCTCTAATCTCTCGCACAGTTGATGAATTTAATAACAATGTGGGTTTTAGAAATGAGTACAGTAAAAAAAAAATATATGGTTATCTTGAGATGATTTCGGGGCTTTTAGTGTCCCCGCGGCCCGGTCCTCGACCAGGCCTCCACCCCCAGGAAGCAGCCCGTGACAGCTGACTAACACCCAGGTACCTATTTTACTGCTAGGTAACAGGGGGCATAGGGTGAAAGAAACTCTGCCCATTGTTTCTCGCCGCCGCCCGGGGATCGAACCCAGGACCGCAGGATCACAAGTCCAGTGTGCTGTCCGCTCGGCCGACCGGCTCCCAATAAATGGTAATTAATATTTTCTCTATTCCGTGCTTGTGGATGTGTCTACCAAATTCCTTGCAGAGCATATTGACCAGTCTGGCAAAATGCTGGAGAAATGTTGAAAGCAGTGTATGTGTAGTACCACGATAATACATATGTATCAAATACAATATTTTGTCACTCAACAGGTGGCGTGTATCCCATTGACTGGCTGAACGCAAATAAATTAGCCTCAGGCAAATCTGTTATTGACAGGAACGTAATTAATTGAATGACGTTCAATTTAACATCAGGAAAATGCTATGAATATATTAGTCCTGACCTATATAAATTGGGACCCCCATTTATGGTTGCAAAACATCAAAGATTACTTAACGAATTGGTTTTGTATATTGCAAAACTATTTTAATGACTTCTCGCTAACGAGTGCGATTGTGACTTTATTAAATGGGGTTT
>NC_091196.1:29586682-29598473 GCF_040958095.1 Procambarus clarkii
CAACGCCACCGCCTTTGAAGCCCACGAAAAAGAAACGGGTAAAAACTGGAAAATTAGCCTATCTGACAAGTGAGGGGGGGGGGGACGGCAGCGCTTTTCCCCCTTGTTAATCTTCAGCTCACACACCAACACCATCCTGGAACACGAACCTCAGTCTTGGGGGGATCCTGGAACACGAACCTCAGTCTTGGGGGATCCTGGAACACGAACCTCAGTCTTGGGGGATCCTGGAACATGAACCTCAGTCTTGGGGGATCCTGGAACACGAACCTCAGTCTTGGGGGATCCTGGAACACGAACCTCAGTCTTGGGGGATCCTGGAACACGAACCTCAGTCTTGGGGGATCCTGGAACACGAACCTCAGTCTTGGGGGATCCTGGAACACGAACCTCAGTCTTGGGGGATCCTG
This sequence comes from Procambarus clarkii, assembly GCF_040958095.1. Classification (NCBI taxonomy): domain Eukaryota; kingdom Metazoa; phylum Arthropoda; class Malacostraca; order Decapoda; family Cambaridae; genus Procambarus; species Procambarus clarkii. Next base: position 29,587,093 of record NC_091196.1, read on the forward strand.
GAACACGAACCTCAGTCTCTAAAAATCCTGGAACACGAACCTCAGTCTCCAGGGATCCTGGAACACGAACTTCAGTCTTGGGGGATCCTGGAAGACGAACCTCAGTCTTAGGGGATCCTGGAACATGAACCTCAGTCTTGGGGGATCCTGGAACACGAACCTCAGTCTCCAGAAATCCTGGAACACGAACTTCAGTCTTGGGGGATCCTGGAACACGAACCTCAGTCTCCAGGGATCCTGGAACACGAACCTCAGTCTCCAGGGATCCTGGAACACGAACCTCAGTCTCCAGGGATCCTGGAACACGAACCTCAGTCTCCAGGGATCCTGGAACACGAACCTCTTTCGTCAGGGGTCCTAGATTCTTTTGCATAATTATTTACGTATGTAATATAATTCTATAAAATTTATACAATTAAATTTCAATGATCCAATTAGTAAATTTAAACAAATGATTAATATAATCCTAATTGTCATTGGGGCTCGAACACCGACCCTGCAAAGAAACCAGGTATCGCAAAGTGACCAATCCAAGTAGCAAAAAAAAAGTAGATATCTTTCTTGGCCACTTGGAAAAAAAGAGCGAAGACATTTTTCTACCAGAATGCAGACTCTTAGATCAGCTGGATTGTCGAAGGGAAGACTGCCGTTATGAAGTGAAGCAATTATATACCTTCTTCCCTAAAGGCAATCGTTGACAAAAAATGATTGACCCCAAAAAATAACTTTGGGGGGGGGGGCGAGGCTTCAGTGGAAACCCAATCATTCTTGGATTTACAATAACGTGATTGGGTATAATTTATTTTCTCCGTCATATCCCAGTTTCTTGTCCTCGTATCCCAGTTTCTTGTCCTCGTATCCCAATTTCTTGTCCTCGTATCCCAGCTTCTAGCCCTCGTATCCCAGCTCCTTGTCCTCGTATCCCAGCTCCTTGCCCTCGTATCCCAGCTCCTTGCCCTCGTACCCCAGCTCCTTGTCCTCGTATCCCAGCTCCTTGCCCTCGTATCCCAGCTCCTTGCCCTCGTACCCCAGCTCCTTGCCCTCGTATCCCAGCTCCTTGCCCTCGTATCCCAGCTCCTTGTCCTCGTATCTGTTATGTGAATGTTAAAAATGTTACATGTTCGCCGATTTAAACCAAACTCTGTGAATATGTGCTCGAAGGTCATATTCGCAACTCACAAGAGCTTCTTCAGACTTCATCAAACACTTTACACAACCATACACGAAACCTGTACATCTTTCTTTAAACATGGCGGCTTTTATTTACATTTATTTAAGAGGTTATGAGCATCGACATTTCACAACCCAAGGTTGTTTTTAGTTATAAACAACCTCGTAGAGCTTCGGAGCTTATATAAACTGTTAAATATATGCAAAGCTGCCATGATTGAGGAAAAAGATGTAGAGGTTTCGTAAGCAAGGCTTGAATTCTAACCCCTGATCTCATGAGTTACAAAGCTAACCTTCGTAAAAAATAATAAAATAAGAGAATCTGATGGCGTAAAAGAAGCCTCACGCAATTTGCTCACGCTTTACTCATAGCCTCACGCTATGAATTGAGCCTCACGCAATTTAACAAGATTCACACGCAGTTTAACAAACATTACTCTACATAAACATAACCTGTATATCCTTATACTGTATATACATAAACATAACCTGTATATCCTTATACTGTATATACACAAACATAACCTGTATATCCTTATACTGTATATACACAAACATAACCTGTATATCCTTATACTGTATATACACAAACATAAACTGTATATCCTTATACTGTATATACACAAACATAAACTGTATATCCTTATACTGTATATACATAAACATAACCTGTATATCCTTATACTGTATATACACAAACATAACCTGTATATCCTTATACTGTATATACACAAACATAACCTGTATATCCTTATACTGTATATACACAAACATAAACTGTATATCCGTATTTATACCTGGGATAGTTTTTTTAATATCAAGTTAGGAATAGAATAATGTGCAGTTTATTATTAGGGAAAATAAACACCCCTAAAGAGTTTTCTTCTTTCGAGATAGCGAGCCCTTTTTTTAGCAATATATATATATATATATATATATATATATATATATATATATATATATATATATATATATATATATATATATATATATATATATATATATATGTATAGTTTTCAGTTGCATATATGCCTGGAGACCGTTCAGGCTTGTTCGCATATATCTCTCTCTCGCTCTCTCGCTCTCTCTCTCTCTCTCTCTCTCTCTCTCTCTCTCTCTCTCTCTCTCTCTCTCTCTCTCTCTCTCTCTCTCTCTCTCTCTCTCTCTCTCTCGCTCTCTCTCTCTCGCTCTCTCTCTCTCGCTCTCGCTCTCGCTCTCTCTCGCTCTCTCTCGCTCTCGCTATCTCTCTCGCTCTCGCTCTCTCTCTCGCTCTCTCTCTCGCTCTCGCTCTCTCTCTCTCTCTCTCTCTCGCTCTCTCTCTCTCTCTCTCTCTCTCTCTCTCTCTCTCTCTCTCTCTCTCTCTCTCTCTCTCTCTCTCTCTCTCTCTCTCTCTCTCTCTCGCTCGCTCGCTCTCGTCAGAGTTCCTCGAGATTATATTCTTGCAAGACCCTCTTACTTTTGCGTGCGTGCGTGCGGGCTAGCACGCTCGCGCTTGCATACACTGCTCCCCAAAATATTCCACGATAACGCGGACAGCATCGTCTAAAATTCATAAAATGGTTTTTGCCCGTTGATGGCGTGTTGTTAATTCTTTATAGTGTCCATCATGTGTATGATAATTACTAACTCCTTGGGCAAGCAACGCTGCTATAAAAGCCCCCTCCCCTCTTCTCTCTCTCTCTTCCTTTCTCTCTCTCTCTCTTTTTTTGCCCAACGAATCTGCCAAAAGTCCATTACTGACTGAAAAATGTAGTTTGTAAAGTATGGAAGTTGGGAGCTCTTGAGGCCCATCACTGCATAGAGCAAGAACTCGGCAATGTGATGTTATAGTGGCCAGAATACGCCTGGGATATAGGCGTATCTGGCAGCTTTCTCAAAACCCAAATGTCGGGTACACAATGTGTTAACTTTGTGAAAGTGTCGAATACATCATGTGTCAACTTTTTGAAAGTGTCGAATACATCATGTGTCAACTTTTTGAAAGTGTCGAATACACCATGTGTCAACTTTGTGAAAGTAAAGTGTCGAATACACCATGTGTCAACTTTGTGAAAGTGTCGAATACACCATGTGTTAACTTTGTGAAAGTGTCGAATACACAATGTGTCAACTTTTTGAAAGTGTCGAATACACCATGTGTCAACTTTGTGAAAGTAAAGTGTCGAATACACCATGTGTCAACTTTGTGAAAGTGTCGAATACACCATGTGTCAACTTTGTGAAAGTGTCGAATACACCATGTGTCAACTTTGTGAAAGTGTCGAATACACCATGTGTCAACTTTGTGAAAGAGAAAACATGCACTCCCGTGAACATTATATTGTAGAATGTCCCATATTGACTTAGATTTCCGCCCTCCTGGGCTGAGGTATGCTGAACTCTGTAACTACTATATGAATACTGGAACACTTGATATATTGGACTTGTACCCAAGATTGACCATGTAATGTATCAATTATACAATGTATGTGATGTAACTGTAACCTGAGATTATACAAAACATCTTAATTACCTTCAGGGGTTAAGTGCTTAATAACACACTAGTTTCTATAGCAGCTGTTTCTATAGTTGATTGTTCAATAAAACACTGAACTATATGTTTAACAGATCTCTAACCATGTCCATGGAGGACATAAGAAAAATGTTCATATGCTGGTTAGCATTGTAAATGTGTGGCCACGTCTGTGGTAGAAAATATTAATAATAATAAAGATAATAAAAATAATAAAAAACTGCATCAAGTTTTTATTCTTTCAAGTTAAAAGAACATGTCGATTTTTTTCATCAGATAATTAACGGTTGTTTATAGCAAGAATTCTTCAACGGTTAAGGAATATTATGAGAATTTTTCAGTGGTTTTGAGGCGGATGTAAGATCATTGTGAGGGGAAGGAAGGGGTTGTGAGGGGGAGGGGAGGGGTTGTGAGGGGGAGGGGAGGGGTTGTGATTGGAGGGAAAGGGGTTGTGAGTGGAGGGAAGATACTGTGAGTAGAGGGGAAGGGGTTATGAGGGAAGTGTGTAAGGTTAGGAAGAGATGACTGTGAGGGTAATCAGGAGAAAGGGACAGCGAGGGGGGGGGGGAAATGAGTAGTGAGAGAAGGGTTTGAAGGAAGAAGCGATTGTGCAGCCCGCCCTGATTGTAATAGCGTGCCAAGTATTTGTAAGATGAAAACGTAGAAAAATGCTTCGAGGGGTTACAAAGGTACTCCTTTTTTTTTTTTAATAAGTTAATGCCAAGAGCAAAAGTACAGTTTCATCCCGTATATATCCTCTGAAAAAATAACTCAAAATCAATCGGAAGTTAACCAAAATTGCTCCACAAAAGTTGTTTTCAAAGTTTAAAGTTCAAAGGCACGATATAAAAAAGAAGAGAGTGGTAGTCCATTCTACACAAAATATGTAGAGTGAAAAAAATGATTAAAAAAAAAGCATTACTTAGCAGCGTATATCGTTTGTCTATTCTTGAAGACGAGGTAAAGAAGTTTGTCAGTTATTGAGGACTGGAGCCACAGAAGTAGGAATTGAAGCGAGAGAGAGAGAGAGCGAGGGAGCAAGCTTTTCAGTAGATGGTTAATGACTCAGGGTAGAGGTGAGATCAGGTAAACTGATCAAAAGAACAATGTCCTAAACTGCATCTGGAAATGGCTCTTGGTGATGGTGGTTCCCCGTGGTACTGGTGGTAGTGGCGGTGGTGGTTCCCCGTGGTACTGGTGGTAGTGGTGGTTCCCGGTGGTACTGGTGGTAGTGGTGGTGGTGGTGATGGTGCTTCCCGGTGGTACTGGTGGTAGTGCCCCTATTTTATATTATTTGTCCTATGTGACAGACAGCCGTCAGTCATCCATCTTGTACACAGATCACTGACAACATTAACTATACTCACCAAAGCATCTAAACTGTTCAAAAATAACGTTCAGAAACAAGTCATCTAACAATGATTGAACAGCCATAATAATATATAATCTCCAAACGGGTTCAGCAACTCAAAAAAAAAAGATGCATGCATAGTGAACCATATTACAAAGAGATGTATTAAAATATAGATCACAAACGGACATATTGATAAAAACTTAACGCTTGTTCAGCGATACAAAGTATAGCGACAGCACAAACAAAAGACAAACTGATGCGCGGGGACATCCTGAGGGTTATCCTGAGATGATTTCGGGGCTTAGTGTCCCCGCGGCCCGGTCCTCGACCAGGCCTCCACCCCCCAGAAAGCAGCCAGTAGCAGCTGTCTAACTCCCAGGTACCTATTTACTGCTAGGTAACAGAAGCATCAGAGGTGAAAGAAACATTTTGCCCATTTGTCTCCGCCTCCACCGGGGTTCGAACCCGGAACCTCAGGACTACGAATCCGAAACGCTATCCACCCAGCTGTCAGGCGCCACATACCAAAATTAGTCAAATCAAACATGCCCGCGACAAATTCCGTCAACTTCCAAACTCCTAAAAAAAAATCCTGTGATTCTGTGATCCAGTTCTGGGTCATCATACCGCTTCACGTCCCCAGGAGAGGACAGCTGTAGGCCCCGCCGCCCCCCAATGCCCAAAATCCCTTTCTCAGACAGGCTAATATATATGCATATGTATATATGCATTTTGCTTCTGTGTTGGCCCGTGCCGGCCCGCCTGCTAAATTAGAGACTCCACCCTCCCTGTACACAAAACATTGTAATTCAGGCCAGTTGCTACAGGAGGGTGTGAAGGCGGCTTTGGGGCATATTATACCTGGGGCGTGTGTCGTGATTCGACACGCAGAGACGACGGCAAACCCGACCTGTAATCCATGGTGGTAATGCAACTTTGGTATCGACCTGTGCTTGACATAGGCAGGCAGGCAGGGAGAGTAGGGAGCCAGGCAGGCAAGGAGGAAGGCACGCAAGCTAAAACGCAGGCAGGCACGCAAGCAAGCAAGCAAGCAAGATCATATTCCCAAGAACATCAGACGCTCTTGGATTCCATTGATCCTTATTTACGTGAATGATCATCCCGGGGAGATAATGTACCGATATTTGTAACACCGAGGAGAATATAATGAGAACAAGAGGAATGATACTACCGGAGGACTTAATCAAATTACAGGATTGGGGAAAACGAATGGCTATTAGAATTCACTCCAAGAAAATGTAAACTAATGAATTCTCCGAGAATAACCGTTCAGTTTGAGGGAACATCTGGTGAAAGGGTCGTAAAACGATCTAAATGGCAACATGAAATCAAAATTAATGGCAGATTACGTAGGCAAAATAACATTCAGATTGATATGCGATACATAGCCAAACTTTCTGATTGACTGGATTGTGAATGATTGATTCTGATTGTGAATGATTGGCTACGGAGCCAATCATTCACACAATTATACCCAGCAGGCGTCAGGCTCGTCTAGAATATACAGTACTATAAAATTACCAAGTCCGAAAGTTTGCTACGAGGTACCAGAGGTAAGAGATCCGAGCTATGAAGACAGATTAAGAGAATTCAGTGTGTAGATCTTATAAGAGAAATGGAATAGAGGATATATGATCACAACATACAAGATACTGACGGATACAGACGAAGTGCACCAAGGAAGTCTTTTTTTTTTTTCTTTCACATTTGATGGGAAATTAGAACGTGGGAGGGAGGTAGATGGAAGAGAAGGGAACCATTAGCAGAAAGCGCCAAGCCATTACGACTATATATAGCACTTGGAAGGAGTCAGGATAAGGATTTGGGATGGGACAGCGGGGAGAGGAATGGTGCCCAATCACTTGGAAGGTCGGGGATTGAACGCCGACCAGCATAGGTGAAAGCTGAATTGAGCCAGACACGAGAGGAAATATTCAGAAGCGGTCGTAGGAAAGTGAAATGAGTTTGAAACAGAGAGCGTTAAAGCCACCTCCAGGAAACCACCATCTTTTTAATTTCTACCACAGACGTGGCCGTACATTTACAATGCTAACCAGCATATATTCATTTTCTTCCGTCCTCCATGGATAGGGTGAGAGATCTGTTAAATAAATAGTTATGAGATTTATTGAACAATCAAGCACATAGTGATTGTAGTGCTTTTAAAATGCTAATCTAACCTAAACACATAAATACACAGATTTACGTCTGTCTTACATATACAGTGTTCGAGGTGTCTTTTTACGTAGTGTCATTAATGTGCGTTTACAAAGGTGAAGTGCAATTCTGACCAGCTTCCACATGTCCTGTATACGCACATATATATATATATATATATATATATATATATATATATATATATATATATATATATATATATATATATATATATATATATATATATATATATATATATACTCCATTCACAGCTTCAATGGTATATTCAACAGAGCACTTGCACGACTGAGCAATTGTAGTTTCGGTGGCGCAGTGGTAGTAGACACGTCAACCTGTCCTCCTATAGCCTGTCCTCCTACAGTCTGTCCTCCTATAGCCTGTCTTCCTATAACCTGTCCTCCTACAGCCTGTCTTCCTATAACCTGTCCTCCTACAGCCTGTCCTCCTACAGCCTGTCCTCCTACAGCCTGTCCTCCTACAGCCTGTCCTCCTACAGCCTGTCCTCCTACAGCCTGTCCTCCTACAACCTGTCCTCCTACACCCTGTCCTCCTACAGCCTGTCCTCCTACAACCTGTCCTCCTACAACCTGTCCTCCTACAGCCTGTCCTCCTACAGCCTGTCCTCCTACAACCTGTCCTCCTACAGCCTGTCCTCCTACAACCTGTCCTCCTACACCCTGTCCTCCTACAGCCTGTCCTCCTACAACCTGTCCTCCTACAACCTGTCCTCCTACAACCTGTCCTCCTACAGCCTGTCCTCCTACAACCTGTCCTCCTACAGCCTGTCCTCCTACAACCTGTCCTCCTACAGCCTGTCCTCCTACAGCCTGTCCTCCTACAACCTGTCCTCCTACAGCCTGTCCTCCTACAGCCTGTCCTCCTACAACCTGTCCTCCTACAGCCTGTCCTCCTACAACCTGTCCTCCTACAACCTGTCCTCCTACAACCTGTCCTCCTACAGCCTGTCCTCCTACAACCTGTCCTCCTACAGCCTGTCCTCCTACAACCTGTCCTCCTACAACCTGTCCTCCTACAGCCTGTCCTCCTACAGCCTGTCCTCCTACAGCCTGTCCTCCTACAACCTGTCCTCCTACAACCTGTCCTCCTACAGCCTGTCCTCCTACAACCTGTCCTCCTACAGCCTGTCCTCCTACAACCTGTCCTCCTACAACCTGTCCTCCTACAACCTGTCCTCCTACAACCTGTCCTCCTACAGCCTGTCCTCCTACAACCTGTCCTCCTACAACCTGTCCTCCTACAACCTGTCCTCCTACAGCCTGTCCTCCTACAACCTGTCCTCCTACAGCCTGTCCTCCTACAACCTGTCCTCCTACATAGAACGTCGCTTTTCGTTCGTATGCGTTACACAAGGGTAAAAATTATCGTACTAGAAAATGGAAACAGCTCGCGAAAGTGACGTACTGTCCCGTTTTCTGTTCGGGGTCCTCTGGTAAGTTAGGAGAGGATACCTTAAATTAACCAGTTTTCTTGAAATTGGGAAATCTTGAGGAGGACGGGCTGCTGCTCTCCCCACGCCTCGCGAGCGATTTGGCCTGGGTTCGTATCCAGGCCGGGGAGGATTGACTAGGCACTAATGGTGAATGACTCTACGCCTCTGTTCACCCAGCAGGGAATGGGTACCTGGTTGTTAATCGATTTGGCGGGTCGTATTCTAGGATAAATTTAAATTCAGGACCTGCCCGAAACGCTAATGCGTGTTAGTGGTTTTATGAGACTGTAAAACTCTTGCATAAACAAAAATAAACAAACTTGCATCAATATGGGATAAAATAGACAAATCCACAAGGGCCGTGACGAGGATTCGAACCCGCGTCCGAGAGTCGAACCTGCGTCGGACGCAGGTTCGAATCCTCGTCACGGCCCTTGTGGATTTGTTCATTTGATGCATCACGCAATTGTGATTTCTGTGTGTAATGGATAAAACAAGTTTAAAACTGGAAAAAAACACTCGTTCCAGCGATCTCATTTTCTTTTTCTCATGAACAAGCAATTATGCCAATCATGAAAAACCAATCTTGATACGCGGGGACACCGAGAGGTGCACTAATCTACTAATCAGTCTTGTGTTCGCGTTTAGATTTTGTACTTTGCTTAAACTTATCTTGAGCGGTGCTACAAATCTGCATTGCTTAGGGTCGCTGCGATTACTGTCTGTCTGTTTGACTTGGGAATCGCTGTGGTTACTGGTTTGTGCGATTCAGGATCGCTGTTCCATAAATCAACAAACATATTTCCGAACCAGTATTTACCCCAGGGATTTATCCAGTATTTACCCAGGTCTTTCTTGAATCTAAACTTATATTTTATATCCTTTTTTTATGTTATCTTTTATGTTTTATTTTGGGTGGATTTGATTAAAAAAATAATTATATCTCCCTTATTATGGGGATTTAAACGCAAATCGTATTACCTATACTCGTCTGCTTTGTTCTTATGCACGCACTCACATGCACGCACGCACGCACTCACATGCACGCACGCACGCACTCACATGCACGCACGCACGCACGCACTCACATGCACGCACGCATGCCCGGCAGAGGCAGAAACAAATGGACAGACTTGAGAATGGTCCAGGACGGACCGAAACGTCGTCGTCTCTTCACCTTCTAGTGTGTGGTCTGGTCAAACAAATGGGCAGAGTTTCTTTCACCCTGATGCCCCTGGTCACCTAGCAGTTAATAGGAACCTGGGAGTTATACAGTTGCTACGGGCTGCTTCATGGGAATGTGTGTGTTTATGCGCGCATGAAAGAAATATATGTACTAGATATAATAGAGGAAAATAGATTGGTTAGAAAGGCGGGGTCCAAGAAAGACAGGGAGGATTGGCTGGGCACCAATCTTTAACTGCCCGCCCCTATTCACCCAGCAGTAACTGGGGACTTGGTCGTTTCCCCCTTCCCATGCGCTATGGAAAGGGGGGGGGGAAAGGTCCTAAACAGAATTCCTTTTCCACATTCACAAACGCCCTCAAATTCTCTCCAGCTTTGAGAGGCGGGACCAAAGAGCCAAAGCTCAACTCCCGCAAGCACAAATATCTGAGTACACACTCATAACTCCTTTACCCCCCCCCCTCCCACAAACACCACCTCACAACCCCCTTACCAACCTCACTAACCCATCTTCTCATAAATGTCACTCTTTCTCATAAAGACCCTAAACCCATTTAGCTCCCTCAAACCCATACAACCTACCATCTCCTCCTCCAGCAAATCTCTCTCTCCTGAGCTTAGCCGGGCCACACAAAATCGCGTTCCTCTGGGCTCCGATATCGCGTAATATTTCCTTATTATTATTGACATCTTTATTTACAAAATTAATTAAAATTTTGCCTAATCTGAGGATTTCAATTATTCATTGAGATCACGATAGCCTTCAGGAATCGTTGTGTAGCATCCAAACGCGCTTGGAAATCTAGTTTGGGGGCCGGATGAAGACCCCCGCCGTTGAGGGATGGAAGGAGAAGTAGGAGGGGGAGGTAGGGGGAAGTGGAAGGGGGTGGTAGGGGAAGTGGAAGGGGAGGGGGTGGTAGGGGAAGTGGAAGGGGGTGGTAGGGGAAGTGGAAGGGGGTGGTAGGGGAAGTGGAAGGGGGTGGTAGGGAAAGTGGAAGGGGAGGGGGTGGTAGGGGAAGTGGAAGGGGGGTGGTAGGGGAAGTGGTAGGGGAAGTGGGAAGGGGTGGTAGGGGAAGTGGAAGGGGGTGGTAGGGGAAGTAGAAGGGGGTGGTAGGGGAAGTGGAAGGGGAGGGGTAGGGGAAGTGGAAGGGGGTGGTAGGGGAAATGGTAGGGGAAGTGGAAGGGGGTGGTAGGGAAAGTGGAAGGGGGTGGTAGGGGAAGTGGAAGGGGAGGGGGTGGTAGGGGAAGTGGGAAGGGGTGGAAGGGGAGGGGGTGGAGGGGAGAAGAGCACATGAGGCCTGACCTTTGGGGCTGGAAACGGGCTTCAGGCCAGACAAAAACTAGCACCAACCCCCTCCCCCCATTCCCCCCCCCCCAAATCAACCTCCCCTCCCCAAATCAACCCCCCCTCCCCAAATCAACCCCCCACACCCCTCTTAACCACAGCAACACTCGCCATACCAACACCACCCAACTCTTCAATAATGTCGGGTGCGTTGGTGATACTGGAT
>NC_091196.1:29598973-29615208 GCF_040958095.1 Procambarus clarkii
GAGAGAGCTTGATGAGAGAGAGAGAGAGAGAGAGAGAGAGCTTGATGAGAGAGAGAGAGAGAGAGAGAGAGCTTGAGAGAGAGAGAGAGCTTGATGAGAAAGAGAGAGCGAGCTTGATGAGAAAGAGAGAGCGAGCTTGATGAGAAAGAGAGAGCGAGCTTGATGAGAAAGAGAGAGCGAGCTTGATGAGAAAGAGAGAGCGAGCTTGATGAGAGAGAGAGAGAGCGAGCTTGATGAGAGAGAGAGAGAGCGAGCTTGATGAGAGAGAGAGAGAGAGAGAGAGAGAGAGAGCTTGATGAGAGAGCTTGATGAGAGAGAGCTTGATGAGAGAGAGCTTGATGAGAGAGAGCTTGATGAGAGAGAGCTTGATGAGAGAGAGCTTGATGAGAGAGAGCTTGATGAGACAGCCGGATGAGAGACAGCCGGATGAGAGACAGCCGGATGAGAGACAGCCGGAGGAGAGACAGCCGGAGGAGAGACAGCAGGAGGAGAGACAGCAGGATGAGAGACAGCATGATGAGAGACAGCATGATGAGAGACAGCCGGATGAGAGACAGCCTGATGAGAGACAGCCGGATGAGAGACAGCCGGATGAGAGACATCGGGGTGTTGTAAAACGCATTGTGAAGCATGGGACATTAACCGAAGTTTTCTTCGAGTTTTATCTCTATATATAGTCTGTATAATTTTTTTTTTTTTTGCGATTTGCGAGTCATTAGTGTTGGAAACTTGCATTGGAATTTTTTGTGTTTTACTCTGTTGGGACTATTGCGACGTTCACCGTGTTTGTGTGTTTGTGTTGTGTGTATGTGTGTGTGTGTTTGTGTGTGTTGTATTGTGTGTGTGTATTTACTATTTGTCCATGCAGGACCGAGCAGTTAGCTCTTGTGCGTGTGCACACATTTGGCTGTCAGGTATATTGTCCCAATTATTAGTGTGTGTGTGTGTGTGTGTGTGTGTGTGTGTGTGTGTGTGTGTGTGTGTGTGTGTGTGTGTGTGTGTGTGTGTGTTCGTGTGCGCCTGCGAATTTGTTATGTTTTATCATCTAAACAAATTTCTTAGTACAAGCACACCAAAAAAAAAAAAAAAACAGACAAAGGTAGCAGCACAGGGCCTCTGAAAAAAGGAGATTTTTAATTCCTGGGATTAACTTCTGTCTTTCTATTAAATTATGTTAATTATTTATCCTTACAAAAAATTTAGGAAACGTTTACTCTTTTGTAATCTAAAACTGCGCCTTTGGATGGACCTTTGGTTTAAGAATGTTGTTTGAATTTACACGTTATTTTGAAAGTTTTTCTGATTTGCTTTTGTCATTCAATATGGGTAAACTTTCTTAGGGTCTGTAAATATGGGTTACTTAACAACAGTAGTACAGGGAGGGGGGTAACAGCTGAAAGCTATGCCATAGCAGCTGCAAGCCATGACACAGCAGCTGCAAGCTATGACACAGCAGCTGCAAGCTATGACATAGCAGCTGCAAGCTATGACACAGCAGCTGCAAACCATGCCACAGCAGCTGCAAGTCATGACACAGCAGCTGCAAGTCATGACACAGCAGCTGCAAGCTATGACACAGCAGCTGCAAGCTATGACATAGCAGCTGCAAGCCATGCCACACCAGCTGCGACCCAAGCCACGCCAGCTGCAAGCCATGCCACAGCAGCTGCAAGCCATGACACAGCAGCTGCAAAGCCATGACACAGCAGCTGCAAAGCCATGGCACAGCAGCTGCAAAGCCATGGCACAGCAGCTGCAAAGCCATGACACAGCAGTTGCAAGCCACACCACAGCAGCTGCGAGCCAGCAATGGCTGTTGACCTTGGGAGTCGCGACCCAGCGGGCGGGCGTCACGGCAGACGGCGGTCAGGTATGCACTCATCATATGTGGATCACATGATGAGTGCCCCGCACTCATCTCCACCCCAAACTCATCTCATCCCCCCTCCCCGTTCCCTAGCCACTCCCAGCATAGGTTTATCATCACCTCCTCCCTCTCCACTACTCCAAGCAGCACCAGTCTCTTGAAATCTTGCTATTCCAGGCACCAACCATTCTCTTTTTTTCAATTTCTAATATCTATGTTCTCTCTTGTTTTCATTAGCTCTGCTTTCTAGCTACCAATGTCTCTTTTTTTATGTCTGTGTGTCTCTTCTAGTGTCTCTCGCGTGTTCCAAGTGCATCTCAAGGTTTCTAAATTCATCTTTTGCACCCTTTAAAGGTTTCTCTTCACTCTAAATTCATCTCTTGCACGCTTCAAAGATCACTGAAATTCATTAATCCGCTCAGGAACCTTAAAAATCTTATTCGCTTACAATCATACAGAGCAGGAAATGTATGTGTTTATCTCTCAGAATGTTTGGTAATATGTTTATTGTTTGTGATGTGTGTCTATGTATGTATTAACACGATGTACTGAACGGGGTGAGAATAGCTTAAGCTACCTCATCCCTCTGTGTGTATTTTACCTCAATAAACTTATTTCAATTCAATCATACAGAGCAGCATAGGGAATGTTCATATCATCATCTCGAACACTCACATTTTCAGAGCCATGCACAAACGGAACGCACGAACGCACGCATGCACCTTGATGCATACCAGTTGATTGACAGTTGAGAGGCGGGACCAAAGAGCCAGAGCTCAACCCCCCCGCAAGCACAAATAGGTAAGTACCTATCACGCTTTTCATATTACATGACGTGTATACGAATAGGGGACACTTCAAGTGTCAACTGGTACCTCTGTTCACCTAGCAGTAAATAGGTACATGGGAACCACACAACTCTTGTAGGGTAACATCCTGGGAAGAGCCAGTCGTAGTTTTAAGAGGGGACTTCAGTGGACCTAATCTCTAGTGGATATATGGATATATATCCATATATCCAGATATATATCCAACAGTGGATATATGACTATTGTACCTATATTTGTCAATGGCAATTTAATACCAAATCCACCATTAATCTACATGCTTCCTGTGTCATTAGTAAAACACATGAATCCATTGTTTTGATTGATGTTGATTTCAGACATAATCAAAACTCTTAGCATTTGTTCAATACCTGGGATAAGATTCAACTCGTCTTTACGCATCTAATTACGAAACCTATACATCTTTTACTCAATTTTTGGGTGGGTTTGTTCATATGAAACAGCACACGAGCATGGAAACTTCAGTCAGTTGTTGTTGTCATAAACGCCCTCGTATTGTGGTCATGAGTTCATGAACTCTTCAATGTACTCCAACCCGTCAAAGATTAAGAAAAAAAGTAGTGGTGTCTAAGTGGTTATATACCTGTTTCATGAGAGTATTTTCTCTTATGTGCTACATACTTGATTCTAACATATATTTACTACATATAATTCGTTGTTAATAAAATGTTAAAGCGTTTTTGGTTATAATATGATATTAACAATTTTGTTGAATATATATTATGCTATATTTTTGAGCTTCGTTTAAAAAACATGTCATTAGACGTAGACAGAATATTATTAAGCTCGGCTATGCTTCAGTGGTTTTATAAACTTGACTTTCTGCCAGCGACTCTAGAATTCAGACCATTTCTAAAATGATCTATCGTCATTTCACTTAAAAGCTGAGTTGTGTTAGGTTGTAGAATACAAGTTGTGATACAGTTTAAACCATGTTGTAATACACTGGGCTTAAACACAGTTCGAAGTCCCCTGTTGCTAGCTAATATATATATATATATATATATATATATATATATATATTGTGACGGTAACGCGTTGGTGTTCGGCTGTTTAAGGCTAGGGGTATGGCCTCGTCACATAGTTATAAAACAAAAATAGAAAAACTGGAACTTCGTCTGTGGTAAGGTAAGGAGAAGACACACAAAACACAAGTAAAACTTTAACAATGAAATTTTAATTACGTTAAATAAATCAAAACATGAAAATATGGACAAACAAATATGTATAATAAAATCAATGAATCAAAATAATAAGAATACTTAAATGACACAATGAAAGTTACGTTAAGGCAAAATAATAAGAAGTGCAACACAAAAGTTAAGTGGGAGGTGCTGGAATATTGGCTTAAAGCCACCACCTCTCTCAGTACACGCTAACGTCTAGCTGGGAGGAGTGCTGGCTACGAAAGCACGGAACATTCTGAGGACTGATGTTGGGGCGACCCCAGACATCAGGTAGTATTGGGGGCGAGTGCAGGTGCAGCCAGACCGGCGACCAATCAGCGGAGCCGTAGCGATCAACGGGTAGTTTGGTGGTTGGAGTTCGAACAGGTGGCTGGTTGCATACGTTTCTGCTCACCCTGGCAAGCCTTGCTGGTGCTGGTGTTGTTGTCGTTGTTGGACATTTCTTCCATAGTCTTTTTATATAATTGTGAAGACGTAATTTTGGAGGGAAGAGCAGGCTCAATCTCTTGAAGGAGATTATCGTCACAACTCTCCCCCGAAGCCTGCGGTTCTGGAAGAAGTACGTCGTTATGTGGTGGAGTAATGGATGGAGTCGCTTCTACTTCATAAACTCTGGAGAGGGCATCGGCTATGGTGTTGTCAGACTCTTGGTATAGCGTGTCTCCAGGTTGAATTTCTGCAGGTAGCAAGCCCATAGTAGAAGACGTTGAGATGAGAAGTGGGCGTGCTGCAGGAGGTGTAGGGTGGTGTGGTCCGTATTGATGGTGGACCGAGCACTTTTCAGGTGTGGAGTGAAGTGCTGAAGCTTCAGGATGAGGAAGAGTAGCTCCTTGCCAATTGTTCCGTAGATCCTTGTAGCAGTAGTCGCTGACAGGTGTATTCTTCTCGCCTCGTTGCTGCATCACGACACCACCCACGTCGGTACCATTGGCGTCGACATGGAGGATGAAGGGCTTATCTGACGAGGTGAGAGTGGAATTAGAAGAGGGCATAGGAGCACGATTATTATCCTGAAAGCATTTGGGAAGATCATTAAGGATTTTGGAATTAGAAAGCGCCGACTCCTTGTCAGTGCTTTCGGGAGAAGAAGCCGGGATGGTCTCACTGTGGATGTAGGGTTCTGTGAATGTGGAATAATTAGTCAAGACAGTGGGAGGAGTACCATTATATTGCTTCAGGAGGTTGACGTGGCACAGCTGGGTCTTCCGCCGCCTATCTGGAGTCTCTATCACATAATTATTATTATTCCTGCACTCTTTGACGCAGTAGGGTCCTGAAAATCTGTTCTGTAAAGGTGAACCTGGGATAGGGAAATAAGCAAGGACGAAGTCTCCCGGCTTGAATTTTCTTACTTTGCTGGTCTGGTCGTAATGAGTCTTCATTCTCACCTGGGCTTTCAATAGATTATCATGGGCAAAGCGGTGGACTCTCTCTAGAATGTGTTGAAGGTTTTGAAGAAACTGGGGCACATTCTGATGCTCACTGAAGGTGGCATCTCTGAGAGAGTCTTTGAAAGCCTTAAGGGGAGTACGGCACTTACGGCCGTAGAGCATCTCATAAGGAGATACTCCTAGGGACTCATTGGGGAGACTTCTGAAAATACACATTATTAGGTCAATCTGCTTATCCCAATCCTTTGAGGTTTCACTACAAAACTTTTTCAAGAGTGCTTTGATGGTCTGATGACTACGTTCAAGAGAACCCTGTGAAGCAGGATGATAGGGGCTGGACAATACCTGTTTGATGTTGAACTCCTCCAGTGTCCTTTTGAAGAGATCACTGGTGAAGTTGGTGCCACAGTCACTTTGAATCTCCCTGGGAAATCCGTATTGAGTGAAGATCTTCAATAGATGTTTGATAACCGTAGCAGCCGTGATGTTCTTCACTGGAACTGCTATGGGAAATCTGGTGGTAGGACACAGGATGGTTAGGATGTAGGCGTTACCTGAACTGGTCCGAGGTAAAGGACCAACACAGTCTATTATGAGTCTGTGGAAAGGTTCCGCAGGCACCTGTATGGGAATCAGTGGTGCTCTGGGAATGGAGACGTTCGGTCTGGCTGCACCTGCACTCGCCCCCAATACTACCTGATGTCTGGGGTCGCCCCAACATCAGTCCTCAGAATGTTCCGTGCTTTCGTAGCCAGCACTCCTCCCAGCTAGACTCTAGCGTGTACTGAGAGAGGTGGTGGCTTTAAGCCAATATTCCAGCACCTCCCACTTACCTTTGTGTTGCACTTCTTGTTATTTTGCCTTAACGTAACTTTCATTGTCATTTAAGTATTCTTATTATTTTGATTCATTGATTTTATTATAAGAATTTGTTTGTGCATTATTTTCATGTTTTGATTTATTTAACGTAATTAAAATTTCATTGTTAAAGTTTACTTGTGTTTTGTGTGTCTTCTCCTTACCTTACCACAGACGAAGTTCCAGTTTTTCTATTTTTTTTTATAACTATGTGACGAGGCCATACCCCTAGCCTTAAACAGCCGAACACCAACGCGTTACCGTCACAAGTTATATGGGCCGTAGCAGGCCGTAGCATATATAACCGTAGCAGCCGTGATGTTCTTCACTGGAACTGCTATGGGAAATCTGGTGGTAGGACACAGGATGGTTAGGATGTAGGCGTTACCTGAACTGGTCCGAGGTAAAGGACCAACACAGTCTATTATGAGTCTGTGGAAAGGTTCCGCAGGCACCTGTATGGGAATCAGTGGTGCTCTGGGAATGGAGACGTTCGGTTTGCCTGCCATCTGACATGTATGACACTGTTTTACGTACTGTTTGACGTTATTTACCATACCTGGCCAGTAGTAGTCTTGGCGAATCCCATGGTAAGTCTTGTTGAAGCCGTAGTGGGAGAATGCTCCATGGGCCAGGTGTAGAATAGTGGGCCGCAGGCTGGTGGGAATCACAAGTTGTTCGGTGTTGGCCCAATCGTCCTCCTCCTTCAGTTTACTGGGTCTATATCTGCGGTAGAGCAAGTCGTTCTCTAGGAAGAACCCAGGAATACTGTCGGGTTGAGTCTCAGCCTGGAAAAACAATGGTGTTAAAGTAAGATCTTCCCTCTGCAACTTACGGAACTCCAACTTGGTCAGATGCGGGGGTAGTTTCTGAGGGTCTTGAGGGACAGCGGTAGCAGTAGAGTCAGCTGGCTGTGGACGTGCGGCTTGTGCACGGGTGGTCACGAGAACCGGAGGAGAAACTTCATCACTCTCTTGAACCTCTGCTGGAACATACTCAAGAATAGGGTTACTTGGCACAGAGTTACACACCTGGGGTTTGTCCATGACGATCAGGTTGGTCGGTTGCAGGTCTTCTGCCAAGTCGTTGCCTAGGAGAAGTTGCACTCCAGGCATGGGAAAAGGCTTTTCCCTGACGGCGACTTGGACTTCCCCGTTCACGTAGGGACAATCCAGGTGGACTCTGGCGAGAGGGTATGGAGTGGTAGCAGTGAGGTCAGTGATGAAGACTGTTTCCCCGGTGTAGACTATGTTGGGCACAGCCGACTTCAAGATGATCGATTGTAGAGCCGCTGTGTCCCTCAAGATCTTCAATTTGAAACGTCCCTCTGGATTTGAACCGTTGGCAGAGACAGTTCCAGTATACAGGTGGTTACTGAAAAGAGAAAGATCATTAACATCAACACCAACATTCATCACAGGCTTACCGGACTTAGGAGGAGTTGGTTTGGGTCGTTGTTGGTCAGTGGTTCCCTTGTATTGAGACTTACCACACTTGTCTATGGTATGTCCATAGAGTCTACAATATTTGCAGTACAGTTGTGAACCAGCTTGATCGGGGCTCACCTTCTCGTAACTGTACCACGACTTCTTACTGGAGGATGGTTCGGGTGTCAGCCGGTGGATGAGGCTGTAAGTGTCAGCCGACTTAGCACACTTCAGGTAGTCGGTTTCTTCTTTATCTGCTAAGTAGAGGCGGACAGGAGGCGGCACACGTCTCAAGAATTCTTCAACAAGCATCAGGTTCACGAGTTCTGTAAAAGTAGAGACATGTGCTGCTTCCAGCCATTTCATGAAATACCTCCGTTTCGTGTTAGCAAACTCGAGGAAGGTAGTGGTACTTGCCTTCAGGTGGTCACGGAATTTCCTTCTATAACTTTCGGTGGAAAGTAGGTAGGCGTCTAACACTGCTTGTTTCAGAGTGTAGTAGTCATTCTCAGACGCCAAAGTACTGAGTGTGACTGCAGCTCTACCTGTAAGATGGACTCTGAGAAGTGTTGCCCATTGGTCGACAGGCCAACTGAGTTGATTAGCAAGGGTTTCAAAGGTGGTAAAGAACACATCAACTTCTGCTTCTACAAAGGATGGCATTAACTTACTTGCATGTGATATATTAAAACTGACGGGAAGATTGGCAGTAGCTTGTTGGCGTTGAGTGAAGTGTGAAGTTTCCAAGGAGATTTCGCGTTGACGACACTCTAGAGCCAGAGTCGCTTGTTGCTTGTCATGTTCGCGTTGCATCTCCAACTCGCGTCGTTTGGTTTCAAGCTGTACTTGTTCCCGCTCCTGGAGTAGTGCAACCTCACGTTCTTGTTCGTCTCTCCTCAAGGCAGCTTCACGTTCTCTGAGGGTGATTTCTCGTTCTTGTTCTTCCCTCCTCAAAGCAGCTTCGCGTTCTTGTTCTTCTCTTCGTATGGCAGCTGCTTCTCTTTGCTGCTCACGTTCAATCTTGGCCAGCTCTAGTTTAAGTTTCATCGTTGCCAAGTCAGTTTTCTCTGCAATATAGTAAGTTTCATGAGTTTCAGAGTCTATCTTACCTTGCTCTAAATAGTAATCCAGCAACAGGTTGTGTAGGTCATTTTTGTTGGCTTGGTAGGGAACTTCTAGTTGATACTCATGTGCAAGAGTTTGTAATTCAGTCCTCTTGGCACGACTTAAAGTCCCTATTTCACCTGCTGGATTTGCACGGAAAGTTTGGAGACGAAACATGGTGAAATTAGCAAATAAAGGTACACGAATGTTCAGTAGTGAAATGTCAGAAACAGGACAACGTGGCAACTGGCACCTATCCTGTGTGATCTTTAACAATTAACGTTAAGTGAAAGATATTAAATGATTGAATTAAATCAAGGGCGCAGGAAATCTTGTACCCGGTACTCATGTAAGAGAATAAGGGCAAGAAAATCCTACTAACAAATGAAACAAAGTTTCGAAAACAAATGAAACAGTTAAATGCTTCAAAAGTAAAATTGGTAGTCCAAGGATGTAGGCATACCTTGCCAAGTCTCTATAGGACATAAAGCAAGTTTTTCCCACTGAATTTAATATGATACTTACAGAATTAGCGAACTTTTGTGCTCTGAAAAAATAAGCTAATTCCCTACCGTTGTATGTATCATCATCTCTGACTGACGTGTAGGGGTGCGAGGTGTCAACTGGTGACGAGAACTGCTGCTGAGGTCCCAATTCAGCAACTAAAGTTCGAGCTAGAGGAACTATGGCCCTCTTTATCCTCCTACAGTCAGATTGCAGAAGATTGGGTACTCTTGACCCGGGGCAGACCACAGTACCAGGGTACCAATATGATGATCTGTCAGAATGAGAAATATTCAAGGGACATAGATGGTAAATACGAGTAATAACATGGAGGGAGAGATGACCAATTAAGAGTATGACTGAGGCCTACAGTCACCACGTAATCCAAAGTTGTCTCACCTTCACTATATGTTACTCTCGTAATGCACAATACACCGCACCTTATAAAAAATGAAATTGAATGAAAAATAGTAAAGCTACGTTAACAAAGTTAAATACGCTTACCATAAATTACCACTTGGCACCAGTACCTGAGTGAGGCTCCTAGGACAGGCCCCCATATAACTTGTGACGGTAACGCGTTGGTGTTCGGCTGTTTAAGGCTAGGGGTATGGCCTCGTCACATAGTTATAAAACAAAAATAGAAAAACTGGAACTTCGTCTGTGGTAAGGTAAGGAGAAGACACACAAAACACAAGTAAAACTTTAACAATGAAATTTTAATTACGTTAAATAAATCAAAACATGAAAATATGGACAAACAAATATGTATAATAAAATCAATGAATCAAAATAATAAGAATACTTAAATGACACAATGAAAGTTACGTTAAGGCAAAATAATAAGAAGTGCAACACAAAAGTTAAGTGGGAGGTGCTGGAATATTGGCTTAAAGCCACCACCTCTCTCAGTACACGCTAACGTCTAGCTGGGAGGAGTGCTGGCTACGAAAGCACGGAACATTCTGAGGACTGATGTTGGGGCGACCCCAGACATCAGGTAGTATTGGGGGCGAGTGCAGGTGCAGCCAGACCGGCGACCAATCAGCGGAGCCGTAGCGATCAACGGGTAGTTTGGTGGTTGGAGTTCGAACAGGTGGCTGGTTGCATACGTTTCTGCTCACCCTGGCAAGCCTTGCTGGTGCTGGTGTTGTTGTCGTTGTTGGACATTTCTTCCATAGTCTTTTTATATAATTGTGAAGACGTAATTTTGGAGGGAAGAGCAGGCTCAATCTCTTGAAGGAGATTATCGTCACAATATATATATATATATATATATATATATATATATATATATATATATATATATATATATATATATATATATATATATCCAATTTATTTCTTTATTATGCACCCCATACCCTTCCCGTGGGCGGTGGTGGAAAAGGTTACAGAGGCACATGATACGTTCAGGAATTGAACCCCATAGTTCGTTTAGCTAAGCAAGTGACAATCTTTTTGAAGCTAATTACACAATTATTAATGTTATATATACATGTAATATTATATATATATATATATATATATATATATATATATATATATATATATATATATATATATATATGTCGTACCTAGTAGCCAGAACGCACTTCTCAGCCTAGTATTCAAGGCCCGATTTGCCTAATAAGCCAAGTTTTCATGAATTAATGTTTTTTCGACTACCTAACCTACCTAACCTACCTAACCTAACCTAACCTAACTTTTTCGGCTACCCAACCTAACCTAACCTATAAAGATAGGTTAGGTTAGGTTAGGTAGGGTTGGTTAGGTTCGGTCATATATCTACGTTAATTTTAACTCCAATAAAAAAATTGACCTCATACATAATGAAATGGGTAGCTTTATCATTTTATAAGAAAACAATTAGAGATAATATATTAATTCAGGAAAACTTGGCTTATTAGGCAAATCGGGCCTTGCATAGTAGGCTGAGAAGTGCGTTCTGGCTACTAGGTACGACATATATATATATATATATATATATATATATATATATATATATATATATATATATATATATATATATATATAATTTTTTTTTTTTTTTTTTTTGCTAGGTTACCAGACGTTGCTCGGAGCTGCCAATTCAATTTCTTCAATTTTTTTCTTTATTATGCACCCCATGTAAAGGATTACAGAGGCACATAATAGGTTCAGGAACTGAATCCTCTAGTTCGTTTAGCTAAGCAAATAACAATCGTTTGAAGCTAGTTACAAAATTATTAATGTTATATATACATGTACACATACTCATACATACATGCACATATATATACGTATACATATATACATACACATACATATTTAATCACCCACACAAATACATCAATAATCTTTTGTGTCACAAGTGATCAACAAGAGGCTCACAACTAGTCACTATACAAGACACTTTACATCTATGGTGAGTCACACAGTTACTAGTCTTGCTGCACACCCACCCAACTGGGCGGCAGCTTTACAGTCATGTGCATGCATTACCTACAGTAAGCAAATTTTGGATACTTCGCTAAGATTTCGGGCAGCACATCATTATGAATGAAGTACTTACACATTTCTTGGACATTATTGATGGTGATTATTTCTAAATCCGCGATTTTTTTCACATTCTATTATATAATGACGTAAAGTATGCGAATAGTTCTGCTGACAGAGTTTACATTTAGTCAAATCTACATCAGCTGCCAAGACATGTTTTCGTTATTTTCTGGAGGGTGGGGGTATGGGTGGGTTCTGGGGTGTGGCGGGGGGGGGGGGGGGGGGAATAGGGTGTAAATGAGGGCGGGATGGTGTGTGTGTGTGTCTGTGTACTTCCCTACTTGTGCTTGCGGGGGTTGAGCTTCGCCAATTTGGTCTCGCCTCTCAACCGTCAATCTACAGGTGAACAGTTAACTTAATATTATTAACATCTTTTTTGACAAAATTAATTACAACTTTGCCTAATCTGAGGATTTCGATTAAGTCTTATTAAAGTGAGGATAATGCTGGTATTCACTGTCACGCAGGACAGAGGGTCATACACAAGACAATAGGTCTAAACTGTAGGCTGAAGCACATATATATCACGGTTACAATCAATGTTTTAATGTGTGGGTATGTGAAAACAACTTCCTACTGTGCACTGCCACCAAGGGCAGGGATGGGTTCATAAGTGATGCAGCTTAGAAGTAATATAAATAAAAATTGTTCTTCATTCTTTAAAATGGACAAGCAAATTTTGGATAAATAAATTAACAGTTTACTGAGCTTGTCGAGCTCTATCATATCTACATTTGAAACTGTGCAAGGAGTCAGCCTCCACCACATCACTGCCTAGTGTGTGTGTGGTGTGTGTGTGTGTGTGCGTGCGTGCGTGTGTGTGTGCGTGTGTGTGTGTGTGTGTGTGTGTGTGTGTGTGTGTGTGTGTGTGTGTGTGTGTGTGTGTGTGTGTGTGTACTCACCTATTTGTACTCACCTATTTGTGCTTGCGGGGGTTGAGCTTTGGCTCTTTGGTCCCGCCTCTCAACTGTCAATCAACTGGTGTACAGATTCCTGAGCCTACTGGGCTCTATCATATCTACATTTAAAACTGTGTATGGAGTCAGCCTCCACCACATGTGTGTGTGTGTGTGTGTGTGTGTGTGTGTGTGAGAGAGGTTGACGTGGAGTTTGGGTTACAAGAAAGGTGCTCGTATAACGAATTGATGTATTTTTCACACACCACAGAGCCCTGGGCCAACTTTCATACACAAAGTATCACTTCAGCTGTCACTAACCGACCGAAAAAAAAATCTGAATGATTACGTCGCTTCTAAAAATTAGAGACAGGCTGACAGGGGCCCGACAGCTCTTGAAATGAACGTTACTGCTTGAAAGAGAATAATGCTATGTGCAAAAAAAAAAAAAAATCGAAGCTTCTATGACGCAGACAGCTTCAAAAAAAAATATATAACCTTAAAAAAATAAAAAAGAACATAAACTAGTGGCCAGAGAAATCGAAATTATAGCTATAAAGTAGACATTTGTGTCTATCTAAACAGACTTTTATTATGCACCCCATACCCATCTTGTGGGCGGTAGTGGAAAGGGTTACAGAGGCACATAATGGGCTCAGGGACTGAACCCCACTAAATGAAATGTGGGGTTCAGTCCCTGAGCCCATTATGTGCCTCTGTAACCCTTTCCACTACCGCCCACAAGATGGGTATGGAGTGCATAATAAATGAACTAAACGAACTCTAAACAGACTTTGAGATTTGGGATCGTTGACACGACCTGTGTTTACTAGTTGTGTTTACTAGTTGTGTTTTTGCGGGGGTTGAGCTTTGCTCTTTCGGCCCGCCTCTCAACTGTCAATCAACTGTTTACTAACTACTTTTTTTTTTTTCCCCCACACCACACACACACACACCCCAGGAAGCAGCCCGTGACAGCTGACTAACTCCCAGGTACCTATTTACTGCTAGGTAACAGGGGCACTTAGGGTGAAAGAAACTTTGCCCATTTGTTTCTGCCTCGTGCGGGAATCGAACCCGCGCCACAGAATTATAAGAGTCCTGCGCGCTATCCACCAGGCTACGAGGCCCCCAAACCTGTGGAAGTTGCCTTGTGATATTGATCTCAGAGGGGCCAGGTAACGTGGAATTGTAGAAAGTTAACTTGTTCCGTTGCAAAGAGAGGAAACATGCAACATGAATCATGTAGCCCAAACTGAGCGAATAGTTATCGTAGGATTTTTCATTCGTTTTAATTGTAGTGCGCAGATAAACGCCAGTGTGTGAGAGTAGTGTTTTTTGTTTCATTTTATTTGTTGGTGACGTTTCACTTGTTAAGGAGGTCTCATTGAAGATCGACTTTACAGGTCAAAGGTCATCTGCAATCTTGTCAATCAAGAGAGAATCGGCTAATTTTGTTAACAAAATATACATTGTGTCACTATACTTGGGCTATCGGAGCCTCGAACCACCGACCACGAGAGCGGTTTAAGCCACTAGAGCGGTTGTAAAGCCACTAGAGCGGTTGTAAAGCCACTAGAGCGGTTGTAAAGCCACTAGAGCGGTTGTAAAGTCACTAGAGCGGTTGTAAAGCCACTAGAGCGGTTGTAAAGCCACTAGAGCGGTTGTAAAGCCACTAGAGCGGTTGTAAAGCCACTAGAGCGGTTGTAAAGTCACTAGAGCGGTTGTAAAGCCACTAGAGCGGTTGTAAAGCCACTAGAGCGGTTGTAAAGTCACTAGAGCGGTTGTAAAGCCACTAGAGCGGTTGTAAAGCCACTAGAGCGGTTGTAAAGCCACTAGTAAGCTGCGCGTATTAGTGGCTTTACAAGAATGTAATAACTATGCTATGTATCCTCACAATCCCATTGTACCTTCTTGTATATATATAAATAAATAATAAATAAGTTCATGGCTCTTACCACCGCGCTACTGAACCCCCAGATAAAGGAGGATGGCCAAGACGGCGCAACTGCTTGGTATCCAACTGAAACTTTAGGCTCTTCCAACACGGAGATCAGCTTCCGTACCTCTCTCTCTCTCTCTTTCTTGGCCTTTTCGTGTGTAATGTTACAGACGAACCTCGCTTGAAACTTGAAGCCTCGAAAACTTGAAACTTGAAGCCTCGAAAACTTGAAACGCAGCTTGAAACCTCGAGCTGCGTGAGCTGCTTCCTTGCACCCTTGATTGACTGTTGCCGCTGGAGGCGGCTGGTTTATTGTGCACCCCATACTCATCCTGTGAGCGGTAGCGCAAAAAAAGGGGCTACAGAGGACACAAAATGCCTTTATCAGACCTCAACGGAGATTATTTCCATAACAATTTGATCTATCTTGAACACCTTATAGTTACAGTGTCGGCGACAGGTAGGGGGGTCTGACGGCTGAGTGGACAGCGCTCGGTGTTCATATAGTCCTTACGTTCCGGGTTCGAATCCCGGCGGAAGCGGAAAAAATGGGCAGAGATTCTTTCACCCTGATGCCCCAGTTCACCTAGCAGTAAATTGATACTTGAGAGTTAGACAGCTGCTACGGGTTGCTTCCTGGGGGGGGGTGTAACAAAAAGGAGACCTGGTCGAGGACCGGGCCGCGGGGACGCTAAGCCCCAAAATCATCTCAAGATAACCAAGATCTTGGTTATCTTGAGATGATTTCGGGGCTTAGCGTCCCGCGCGGCCCGGTCCTCGACCGGGTAGTTAAAGAAAATGGAAGATAGTTACAGAATATGTTCTATTTCAAGAGCTATATATTTACAGTAAATCATTATACATTAATTGTAGGTCTTATCGCTAATTCATAATGGTTTGAGCAATGAAGATATTACAGAGTCATAGAGGAGCTGCTAGCTCCCCGTATCTGCCTAGGAGACCTGCTGTTTGGTATTATTTCGCGCCCTTGTGGAGTGCCGAATCCGAGCTGTTTTGGCTTTAGCATGTTGGCTGCTGCCTCGCTAACTGTTCTCGCAGCAGCCATTGCAACGAGACGCCGGAGAGAATTGCCCACAGCTATTGGCCTGATCCCTTTATCCTTTTTTCTTTAGAGCACAGAGAGATGCTCCAGAAATATAGGTCTTATGGTCTCTGGTATGTTGCCAGCTAGACATGTGTTGGTGAATCTGGCTAGTTCCACCAGGAGGTCCTGTGCAATGTCTCCCAGTGCAAGGTTGAACATTTGTGTGATGTGGTTGGGTTTTAGTCCTGTGAAACCACCTGCTGATCCTGTAGGGAAGGACATGGCTGCTTTGTGGACCACAGATTCGGACACCCAGAGAGGTTCTGCTCCAGTAGATCCCCACTTGTACAATGTCGTCCTCAGGTGGAGCCCTGGGTGGGTGTTTCTCCCTTAGGGCTTGAGCTGTGGCGGCATCTCTGTCAGCAATTAAGTCCTCACTGGTGATGACTCGTATTGCGCCTATAGTGTTTCATTCTTCTATTTTCTTGGTGACTGATGCTTTCATTTTCGATGTCTCTGATCTACCACTGTTGATCTTCCTGCCGTGGCTGTTTCTCGCGCGAGTGAGAAGACGACAGTTAAGCAAATCCCAACTGTGTCTGGGTACAGATGACAGGATGAACAC
>NC_091196.1:29618208-29725708 GCF_040958095.1 Procambarus clarkii
GTGTCAGGTCTATAACTTCCTGTCATCTCTCAGATCTGCACAGCCACCGCTCCTGTGCCAGGTAAGTCCACTACGGGCTCACCATAGCCCGTGCTACTTGGAACGTGTTCCGAGTAGCTCAATCTATAACAACAACAATAATCTCAAATCCTGTTCCCTGGATGTTCAATCTCGACCAATCCACCTATTCCAATCTCTATCAATTCCGTGCACTTTTCTCCAGTTGTTTTTCCACTTGGATTGATCGGTAGAGCGATAGGGCCTCGACACCTTCTTGCAGTTAGGGCTTCGATCCCCGGTGACTTCGGAAGGGAAGGGGAAAAGGGGGAAATCAGGGGGAAAGCGCCAAGCCATTACGACTATATAGTACTTGAAAGGGGTCAGGATAAGGATTTGGGTTGGGACGGAGGGAAGGGAATGATGGCCCAACCACTTGGACAGTCGGGGATTGAACGCCGACCAGCATGAAGCGAGAGACGGTCGCTCTACCGTCCAGCCCAAGTGGTTGGGTACTGGTGACCCCGGAGTGATTGAGCACTCATATTCGTTCTCATATACCTCATCCTTATCCTCACATACCAGTTTTTGTTTTTATCCTCGTATCTCTCACCCTGTCCTCATATCCTAATCCAAGTGAAACACAGTTAACTGCATGTGGAAGTTTACATAAACTTAATCACTAAACAACATTCAATTACAACCATTTTTTTTTTTTTATTAAGTTATGAGGTACATGTGCATTAGTGCAGCTACCCTAGACTATATGAAGTGGAGTACAGTGTGTCAAAAAAGCTAACTAGGTGATGCTATAAAATCCCCATCACACAGGATGGTTAGTCATACAGAGGCATGTGATAAGCGGTCTGCACTGGCAGACTCCGGATGCATTTTGAGGATATCAACACCACAAGATTGAATAAGGCAGCAGTGGTAATACAAGTCCCCATCTCGCAGGATGGTTAGTCATACAGGGCCATGTGTTTAATAGCCTGCACTGGCAAATTTTGGGTATACTGTGAGGATATCTTCAAGAATACGAGAGTGAATAAAGTAATTACAACCAGAAAAGAACACGTATAATAAAATCTACGGGTTATATTCTGCATTACAATTAAAGACAAAAAAAAAGAGCATACAAGAAATAATGTACAGTGCTCCCTATAGACACCAAGTTCGTATTGGCAACACTTAAGAAATACCTGGATTGATAGTCTGTCTCATATCCCTTCCAGGCTCGAATAGTATTACTGGGGTTTGGCCTTATCCCACTCCTTCGTATACGTCAACGAATCAATATGGCTTGGGTCTTGGCATTATATGGTGGGGGGTTTGAGATCATCGGACGAGGCACTGGATTCGGACACGACCCTTCAGTTGTTTTACAAGTCCTGGGTTCGAGGTTCGAACCCAGGTCTTGTTAAGAGACGAATGTGGTAACCACCGCGCCACAGGACTCGCCCGTGAAGATGAACAGATGCGTGATTACGAGAATGATCGAGGATCGAGCTCTTAACAAAATGTAATCGAGCAAAATGTTCAATTCGTCGCGTCAGTCCAAGACGTCAAACAGGAGTTTCAAGAAGAATGATTAATTGATCTCACTGGATATATAGGTTTCGTCTATAGAGTCATTTACTGATTTACAACTATTGCGCTTCCATAGCGCAGTTGCGGTCATTTCTGTGTTTAAATATGACCTGAGCGAAGCTTGTCAATTCAGAAAAAGGTACACACACACACACACACACACACACACACACACACACACACACACACACACACACACACACACACACACACACACACACACACACACAGAACTTTGTATACCACATATGTCAGGCCAATCCTGGAGTATGCAACCCCAGCATGGAGTCCATATCTAGTCAAGGATAAGACTAAACTGGAAAAGGTTCAAAGGTTTGCCACCAGACTAGTACCCGAGGTGAGAGATATGAGCTACGAGGAGAGACTACGGGAATTAAACCTCACTTCGCTGGAAGACAGAAGAGTTAGGGGGGACATGATCACCACATTCAAGATTCTGAAGGGAATTGATAGGGTAGATAAAGACAGGCTATTTAACACAAGGGAAACACGCACAAGGGGACACAGGTGGAAACTGAGTGCCCAAATGAGCCACAGAGATATTAGAAAGAACTTTTTTAGTGTCAGAGTGGTTGACAAATGGAATGCATTAGGAAGTGATGTGGTGGAGGCTGACTCCATACACAGGTTAGCTTATCATTTTAAAAGCACCGAATCACCTTCTGTGGTTGAGTGTTCAATAAACCCTTGAACTGTATGTTTAACACTTCTCTAACCCTGTCCATGGAGGACAGAAGAAAATGTATATAAATGCTGGTTAGCATTGTAAATGTGTGGCCACGTCTGTGGTAGAAAATAATAAAAAAAAAGGAAAAAAAAAGTTTCAAGTGTAGATATGATAGAGCCCAGTAGGCTCAGGAATCTGTACACCTGTTGATTGACGGTTGAGAGGCGGGACCAAAGAGCCAGAGCTCAACCCCCGCAAACACAACTAGGTGAGTACACACAACACACACACAGGGGGGGGGCGACAATGCCTTCTCTTCCAGGCCGAGACAGAAACAAATGGAAACAAGTTTTTCATCTGATGCCAATGTTCACCTAACAGTAAAGAGGTACCTGGGAGATAGTCAGGTGTTGCTGGCTGCATCCTGGAGAGTGAGTGAGTGTGTATGTGTGAGAGAGAGAGGTAAATGTGTGTGTTAAATATGAAAGAGAAACATTGACTCGGAGTAGGTTCATAATTCTACTCATGACCCTTCAAGAGTTAAGAGCTCGATCCCGCAAGCTCAAATACTCAATAAACGTCATCACATAACAAAAAAAACGCGCACGCATGCACGCATGCACTAGTGAACCAGTCGATTGATAGTCGAGAAGCTGGACCAAGGAGCCAAAGCTCAACCCCTCCCCCCCACCTCCACCGCAAGTACAACTAGCTGAGTACACACACACGCACTGTACCTCAACGCGGCGTTCGCGTGCACGCTAATGTAATCCTCCCTACACGCCATTAAACATGTATTAACGCTGCATATTTCAAAGGGTACGAATGCAATATTAAGAGACAAGGCACTGGATTGCTTTTTCATTAAGTATAAATCGCTTGAACTAGTTACGAGCGGAGGAATGGGGAGTGTTGGGTCCAGTGATGGGGGGTGTGAGATATGAGGAAGGGATGAGGGCGTCAGTAGGATGAGGGGGAGGGGGGGGGGTTGATGTATGTGACGTGTGTGATAGGTGTAGGGGGTCGATCGACAGATTGGGGGTGGGGGGGTCGATCGACAGGTTGGGGGTGGGGTGGGGTGGGGGGGGTCGAGTAACACTAGGTTGGGGTTGTGTGACGGGTTGGGGAGGGGTGGTGGGGGGGGGGGGGGAGGGTGACGCATGAGCAGAACAGACATACTAGAGGAACTCATTCTGACAACACGACTAGGGTTCGAATTCAGGATAGAATGAGACCATTGAACCCCCCCCCCCCCCCCCCACCATCCTGTTCATTCTGCTCACTTCTATGCACCCAGCAGTCATTGGCGATCTGTTTGTAGAGCAATTGGCTGATCATTAGTTTATTTTCAAGTTCTTTCAATGTGCAATAAGTGCCAAAAGGTCCAAGCAATTTAGACCTTTTAACATCATTGTATTTTGACTGTGTTGATATTTAGCCATTTGTAACACAAGGCTCTGTACTATAGGAACCTAACACACACACACACACACACACACACACACACACACACACACACACACACACACACACACACACTGAGGCATGGCCTATTGGTTAGTGCTCAAGCCAGCCACCTGGCTGGCCAAAATTTCGATTCTCTCATATGGAAAGTGTTCTAGGCGAGTACACACACACATACAAACACAGATGCCGAAGAAATATAAGAAAATTCACTTTCGCAAACAGAGTGGTAGATGGTTGGAACAAGTTAGGTGAGAAGGTGGTGGAGGCCAAGACCGTCAGTAGTTTCAAAGCGTTATATGACAAAGAGTGCTGGGAAGACGGGACACCACGAGCGTAGCTCTCATCCTGTAACTACACTTAGGTAATTACACACACACCCACACACACACACACACACACACACACACACACACACACACACACATACATACATACACACACACACACACACACACACACACACACACACACACACACACACACACACATATACATACACACATACACACATACACACACACACACACACACACACACACACACACACACACACACACACACACACACACACACACCTAAAACCCATAAAAACGTAACCCAGTTAAGGAGGAAAGCCAACCACACAGAAAAAACAAACAATTCCTATAAAACAGGGAGGCGGAGGTCGTTGACAGTTGACAGTAATCACCCATTGTTACTGGATCCTGATATTATTCCTTGGATTCCATTTTTTTTTTTAGTCCATTGACACTGAATTCTATTTTTTTTTTGAGAGTATGTATTATGTTCATTGGTAAATTTTACTTTTCTTTTAAGCCCATATGAGAGAGGACATATATACATCTATGTACTCACCAAGTTGTGCTTAGTAGGGGGTTGAGCTCCGGCTCTTTGGTCCCGCCTCTCAACTGTCATTCAACTGGTGTACAGAATGTGTGATGTAAGTCGCTATATTGGCTATACGGATTCGTGTTTATATTGTTCGTATATCATTCATCTTATTCACCATTCACCGTGACAAAGATGAATGAAATGTGGTGGGATCGCATTCAGGCGATCAGTGAAGGTATTGTCAGTCTCCTGCCTTTGAAAATCTTTATAATATTTAAAATATAAATTCCAATCCAATTAACGTACTTTATATCTTTCTGAATTGCCTGTTCCTCCGTTATCCTGCTTAATCTCTCTCTCTCTGTCTCTCTGTCTCTCTGTCTCTCTGTCTCTGTCTCTGTCTCTCTCTCTCTCTCTCTCTCTCTCTCTCTCTCTGTCTCTGTCTCTCTGTCTCTCTCTCTCTCTCTCTCTCTCTCTGTCTCTCTCTCTCTCTCTCTCTCTCTCTCTCTGTCTCTGTCTCTCTCTCTCTCTCTCTCTCTCTCTCTCTCTCTCTCTCTCTCTCTCTCTCTCTCTCTCTCTCTCTCTCTCTCTCTCTCTCTGCCGCCTCCCAGACTATAAACAGATTGCAATCAAAATCTACATTCCTTATTCTTTTGAGAATTCTCAATATTCGTTATCAACAGTCATTGCATATGATTAATTATCAATTGTAATCAATATTATTGTGATCTAGAATAATAATACATAATTATATATATTTATCCCATTATCAGTAATGATCGTATCTAATAATTATCTATAATTAGGTTTATGATGTGTGTATATAATCGTGTATAATTTATCTAAAATTATGTAGAAGTCAGTGCCCCCACGCTGTTCATTCTTACGTATAAGCCTGTGTCTCTTAACTGTTCAGAATTGTGTGAAAACTTGTCTCTTAACTGTTCAGAATTGTGTGAAAGCCTGTGTCTCTTAACTGTTCAGAATTGTGTGAAAGCCTGTGTCTCTTAACTGTTCAGAATTGTGTGAAAGCCTGTGTCTCTTAACTGTTCAGAATTGTGTGAAAGCCTGTGTCTCTTAACTGTTCAGAATTGTGTGAAAGCCTGTGTCTCTTAACTGTTCAGAATTGTGTGAAAGCCTGTGTCTCTTAACTGTTCAGAATTGTGTGAAAACTTGTGTCTCGTAACTGTTCAGAATTGTGTGAAAGCCTGTGTCTCTTAACTGTTCAGAATTGTGTGAAAACTTGTGTCTCGTAACTGTTCAGAATTTTGTGAAAACTTGTGTCTCTTAACTGTTCAGAATTGTGTGAAAGCCTGTGTCTCTTAACTGTTCAGAATTGTGTGAAAACTTGTGTCTCGTAACTGTTCAGAATTGTGTGAAAACTTGTGTCTCGTAACTGTTCAGAATTGTGTGAAAACTTGTGTCTCTTAACTGTTCAGAATTGTGTGAAAGCCTGTGTCTCTTAACTGTTCAGAATTGTGTGAAAACTTGTGTCTCTTAACTGTTCAGAATTGTGTGAAAACTTGTGTCTCTTAACTGTTCAGAATTGTGTGAAAGCCTGTGTCTCTTAACTGTTCAGAATTGTGTGAAAGCCTGTGTCTCTTAACAGTTCAGAATTTTGTGAAAATTTGTGTCTCTTAACAGTTCAGAACTATGTAAAGGCCTCTATCCCTTACTGTTCACAAATTAGACAAATAGAATCTTTATAAATAAATATTAAAATATTTAAGAATATTTATAAATCTTCCAAACCAGTATTGTAATGTAAGTGTTGTTTATTAAACTTAAAGCATATTTTTTGTTTAGAAATTTAATATTCATGAAATGCGTGATAGATGTAAACAGGGTTGTACACCATTTTCCTTTGCCTTGCATGCAGTTGAAAAACGATCAGTTATGCAATAAAAGCCAGTTGAATCGTTCGAGTTCCTATAACTGCATTGTGCTGATATTATCAAAGAAAAGTTGACATAAATATTATGAGGGATATATATGATGAAGAAAGTTTGTATTCTGTTAGGGTACTTCAGTTAAAAAAAAAATGTTATAAATAGGCTTCATAGTTAAAAAGTGGGAGTATCTGTGTTTTTTTTTTATGTTAAAAAAATGCTAAAATGCCTTATTGCTAAAAGTGGCATAGAATTTGCCCCCCATGTCAACAGCCCGTCCATCAGTGTCCAAGTGTTTTGTGTCAATAACTAGTTCTAAAAAGTGTAATAATATAAATTCAAATATAAATTAAATATAAAATACCATCAAAATAGAAAAGTGTTCATGTCTGTGTTCTCAGATGAGGCAAAGCTTGAAGAGTTAGAACGGAACACACAAAATGACTATATAAGGAAGAGGAAAAACATGGACAAGCTCCAAAGCGGGTCTCGAGAAATGGCTGCAGGAGTTCAACACCAACAACTGCAAGGTAGTGAGAAATGTGGAGTGGTCGAGGATGCAGCCCCATAAATGATAAGAAACTGGTAGGTATAGGCCTCAGGGCACTCGGACCACACCCAAATCACCTCCATCTCACAACTGTGGTTATCTCTTCTTGAGGTTATCTTGAGATGATTTCGGGACTTTAGTGTCCCCGCGGCCCGGTCCTCGACCTGGCCTACACCCCTAGGAAGCAGTCCGGGACAGCTGACTAACACCCAGGTACCTATTTTACTGCTAGGTAACAGGGGCATAGGGTGAAAGAAACTCTGCCCATTGTTTCTCGCCGGCGCCCGGGATTGAACCCGGGACCACAGGATCACAAGTCCAGTGTGCTGTCCGCTCGGCCGACCGGCTGTGAAACACGAAACGTAATTATGTCTTACACAGTTCTGGGTGAAGACTACAGTAGCTGAGCATAGTCCCATCTGGTTTTGAAAGATCCAGTATTGAACTGGTAACAGAACCCAGCTTCTCGTCCCCTCCCCCCCCCCCTCCCCTTCCTTCCGACACACACGAAATGAAAGTTACAATTCAGACATGTAAGGACATAAGAACCATTCTGTTCCGTAAGATAGTACCGAAACGCTGTCATTTTCCTGAGTGGATTGACCTGTTTTCAGGTACGTTAAGACATATTCTGTACAGTATGTCTCTCGTGTTACTTAATTCCTAAGATAAATATACCTTTTTTAAAAAGACTATTTGCAGAGTGGATTTGTTCACCATTTGCAGGCATTCAACTCCACAATATGAGGGTAATTTGAAATATATTCTGAGCAGGTTCGAGTAGTTTACACATCAAGTCTTTGTGAAAAGGTACAGACGGTCTCCATTTATCGTCCTGAAACGGATAGCAGAAAAAATAAACTGGTTTAAATATTTTTTGGATAACCGGGTTCTAGGTATACCAAAACCCGAAGGTAACCCAGCTCTGGGTTTACCCAAACCTGATGATTAGTCAGGTCTTGGGTTTACCAACACCTGTGGGTAACCCAGTTCACGGAAAACCAGAAGATAATTTCATGTATACTTACAAATATTTGATCAAATATGAGTGCGTTCATTATATATATATATATATATATATATATATATATATATATATATATATATATATATATATATATATATATATATATGTGTGTGTGTATGTCATACCTAGTAGCCAGAACGCACTTCTCAGCCTACTATGCAAGGCCCGATTTGCCTAATAAGCCAAGTTTTCCTGAAATAATATATTTTCTCTAATTTTTTTCTTATGAAATGATAAAGCTACCCATTTCATTATGTATGAGGTCAATTTTTGTTTATTGGAGTTAAAATTAACGTAGATATATGACCGAACCTAACCAACCCTACCTAACCTAACCTATCTGTATAGGTTAGGTTAGGTAGCCGAAAAAGTTAGGTTAGGTAGTCGAAAAACAATTAATTCATGAAAACTTGGCTTATTTGTCGTACAACACGGGTGCTGGAAGCAGCTTCTGAGAAGGACAGAGCGCGTCTTCTAGCTGTGCAAGCCCCCCATGCTGGGGACTTCCTGTTGGCAGTCCCTAATTCCTCCTTGGGCACCCGCCTGGACCATCGGGCCCTAAGTATTGGTGTTGCCCTGTGCCTTGCCGCCCCTATCTCCACCGAGCACCGGTGTATTTGCGGCCATGCACGGGCAGACCAGTATGGCAGCCATGGTCTCATCTGTCGTAAGACACGGAAAGATTGCCAGACATGAAGCAGTCAATGACATCATCAAGAGAAGTTTGGCTTCAGCTGGGTGTCCAGCACAAAGGGAACCTCAGTTGTGCAGACCTGACAACAGCCAAAAACGCCCAGATGGAGTCACCCTGCAGCCATGGAGGGATGGTAAACAGGTCGTGTGGGACTACACGTGTGCATCTACATTGGCTGATACCTATCTACCTTACAGTACAGTTGAGGGAGGCGGGGCAGCCACCTTCAAGGAGACCCAGAAAACCAACAAGTACCTAGAACGTTGTTACAGGTTCGTGCCGATAGGCTCTGAGACTCTGGGCGCCTGGGGTAATTGGGCACTTAAGTTCTTAAATGAGGTGGGGTGGGGAACTCATTGGGAAAACTAAAGACTCACGAGCAGCCAGTTTCCAGTTCCAGCGCCTCAGTGTCGCAGTAAAGAGAGGAAATGCGTGCTGTATCCTGGGTACTCACCCAACCTCCGAGGAGCTAAAGTCTGTCCCAGCCCATGATCCCATTGTAACAAGAGAGCAGTACATAGTACATGAACATCATAACAGCATGAACAGGCCACGTGGAGGATGAACAACCCACAGGCGCCAGTCAGGCGACGGCAGACAATGTAAAGTTACACCTCTGTATAAGTTAGCCATAGAGTCAGGTCAACGGTCATCGAATCACAAAGAGGTCAGAATTGATGCCGTCATGGTAATCTTCAGGGATTAACCCCTAAACAACAAATGCAAAACCCTCATGTTCAGCTGAGGAGCGGTAGATCAGGAGAGTCAGTTGAGTGGGCGCAGCCCAGTAGGGAGGTGTGTGTGGACTCTGGGAAGGAACATCATCTCCAGGAAAACTGTGGAACAACATACGAGTAAGTACGGCTCTCTTGTACTAAAGCACCACATTCAGTACCCTTGGCCTCTAGTAGGGAATATAGTTAGGGAGTGTCTTATTTAATTATTTTTAATAAAGTCAGATTTTAAGTGTTATTAAATGTGTATTAATGGTTCCTTGCCTAGTGATATTGGGCCTACCGTCCCTTTTGCCCTAGTGACCTAGTGCTCTTAATTATTCAGTACTCCTCCCCCGTTCGTCTTCCGTGTTGAGGTGTTAGTATTGGTGTGTCCCGCCTTATTCTTGTGTACACTATAGTTCCCAAGTGGTCAGGATTATTCGAGTGTCAGGCCAGGATCCTTGTACCGTTCAATTGTCCCCTACACCTGTCCTGGTAGGTTATTCCATCTGCAAGACCTACGACTCTCACTCCGGTCCCCTGTCCGGTAACTCAGGGTGGTGGCAGCGTCACTCGGTAACTCATACGATAGGTTGTGACTACGATTACCTCTATCTTTCTGTCTCACTCTCCCTCACTAGTGTCTCACTCTCCCTCGCCCTCACTCGCTCTCGTTCTCCCTCCCTTGCTCTCGTTCTCCCTCCCTTGCTCTCGTTCTCGCTCTCTTCTCTCTCTCTCTCCTCTCGCTCTGCCTCCCTCTTCCTCTCTCTCTCTCTCCTCTCGCTCTGCCTCCCTCTTCCTCTCTCTCTCTCTCCTTCCTCTGTGTACTGGTTTACGTCTTCGTATGACGGCCCGAGTGTTAACATCTTACATGATCGGTATAGCATCTGTTATTACCATAGAAAGAGCGGAGATTGCACGGTTAGCTCAGTGGTAGTAGCAGGGTGCGCGGTCGAGATAGATACAAGGCGAGTTATTACAAGCAGGGGCATTACAATGGTGGCTTAGCGGTGGTGAACATTGTTTTACAGTGTTCAGTCTCACGCGTCTTGTGCCGTTCGGTGTAGCTATTAAGTAGTTTTAAGCGGTATTTCTGTTCAAATTATCGCGATTGACTGATTTACTCCAATTGAACGCGATAATCTGAGGTGTACTGGTATTGTACAGCATGCTAGTGTGGACTAGTGTGTCAGTTGACTCACGTCTAGGGACGCCTGGCGTTTGAAGTCTGGTCACAGGAGTGGCAAAAGTTTTGAGTTGTTGACCGGCGAAGAAGCTAGGAAAACACTCTGGGTCACGTGATGTGGCTGTAGGTTTAAGGAGTAAGAGTAACTATTAGTTAAGCTCATACGAGCAGTAATTACAGTTTCCCGATAGGAAGTACAAATAGTTTCTATCAGTGAATTATTGTTAATGAATAGTGCGTGGGAAA
The DNA here is from genome assembly GCF_040958095.1 of Procambarus clarkii. NCBI lineage: Eukaryota > Metazoa > Arthropoda > Malacostraca > Decapoda > Cambaridae > Procambarus > Procambarus clarkii. The sequence goes on from NC_091196.1 coordinate 29,629,090, forward strand.
TTGTGTATTGGTATCGCGTAGGAGAAGTTGTCTCAACGCGGTGAAAGTAATATCGATTATTATCTGTCATAAGAGCAGGCAGATTGAAAAGTAATTACGTTTTTGTTTTGTTTTAGAAGTGACATTGAAATTACCACCCTTGTTAAGTAAAGGGGCTAGTTATAACGACGTTGTGAGTTTTTGTCTTGTTCTCAGTGAATCATTGTTAGTTCCAAAGATTTTTTTTTTTTTTTCAACATTTTTGGGTCAGCGCTAGTCCGGTGAACTAGTCGTTCAGACGTAGTTTATTGGCATCATGAGTTCAGATAGGGCTTTAAGGAGTCAGGGAGGGCTTAGCCAACAGAACCTTCTAGCAATACAGCCGAGACAGGCTGTCCAAGTGGATAGCACGGTTCAAGAGTCAGGTGACGATCCACAAGGTGCAGGTGATGGGGTCACATCAGGTCACATGCTGGGTAGCCGTCCTTTGTCCACCCCTGATACTCTGCAGCCTAATGACATCACCCCTCCCCCACTTCCTCCCAGACCGACCTCCCAACCCAACACCCCAGGGGCGCGGCGGCCTGCACCTTCCCCACATACCCCTCCCCAACCACCCCCCCTCCCACCTTACCCATCCTCAGAAATTAGGAAGCGCCTCTCTGAACCCCTATATGTGAACCTTACGGCAGGGCGCTTACATACGCCTACCCAGGGGTAATGCCCCTGATTGTAATACCTCGCCTTGTATCTATCTCGACCGCGCACCCTGCTACTACCACTGAGCTAACCGTGCAATCTCCGCTCTTTCTATGGTAATAACAGATGCTATACCGATCATGTAAGATGTTAACACTCGGGCCGTCATACGAAGACGTAAACCAGTACACAGAGGAAGGAGAGAGAGAGAGAGGAAGAGGGAGGCAGAGCGAGAGGAGAGAGAGAGAGAGGAAGAGGGAGGCAGAGCGAGAGGAGAGAGAGAGAAGAGAGCGAGAACGAGAGCAAGGGAGGGAGAACGAGAGCAAGGGAGGGAGAACGAGAGCGAGTGAGGGCGAGGGAGAGTGAGACACTAGTGAGGGAGAGTGAGACAGAAAGATAGAGGTAATCGTAGTCACAACCTATCGTATGAGTTACCGAGTGACGCTGCCACCACCCTGAGTTACCGGACAGGGGACCGGAGTGAGAGTCGTAGGTCTTGCAGATGGAATAACCTACCAGGACAGGTGTAGGGGACAATTGAACGGTACAAGGATCCTGGCCTGACACTCGAATAATCCTGACCACTTGGGAACTATAGTGTACACAAGAATAAGGCGGGACACACCAATACTAACACCTCAACACGGAAGACGAACGGGGGAGGAGTACTGAATAATTAAGAGCACTAGGTCACTAGGGCAAAAGGGACGGTAGGCCCAATATCACTAGGCAAGGAACCATTAATACACATTTAATAACACTTAAAATCTGACTTTATTAAAAATAATTAAATAAGACACTCCCTAACTATATTCCCTACTAGAGGCCAAGGGTACTGAATGTGGTGCTTTAGTACAAGAGAGCCGTACTTACTCGTATGTTGTTCCACAGTTTTCCTGGAGATGATGTTCCTTCCCAGAGTCCACACACACCTCCCTACTGGGCTGCGCCCACTCAACTGACTCTCCTGATCTACCGCTCCTCAGCTGAACATGAGGGTTTTGCATTTGTTGTTTAGGGGTTAATCCCTGAAGATTACCATGACGGCATCAATTCTGACCTCTTTGTGATTCGATGACCGTTGACCTGACTCTATGGCTAACTTATACAGAGGTGTAACTTTACATTGTCTGCCGTCGCCTGACTGGCGCCTGTGGGTTGTTCATCCTCCACGTGGCCTGTTCATGCTGTTATGATGTTCATGTACTATGTACTGCTCTCTTGTTACACCATACCCTATACCCACATCTCGGTTGTTTTCACATATCCACACATTAAAACATTGATTGTAACTGTGATATATATGTGCTTCAGCCTACAGTTTAGACCTATTGTCTTATGTATGACCCTCTGTCCTGCGTGACAGTGAATACTAGCATTAACCTCAATTTAATAAGACTATCAAAATCCTCAGATTAGGCAAAATTGTAATTAATTTTGTCAATAAAGATGTTAATAATAATAACGTGCCTTCACAACGCAATTCAACGTCTCACTGCCCCTCTCTCCCCCCTTCTCCCTTCCCTCAGGTCCCCTCATCCTCTTCCCTTCATCTCCATCTCCTCATCATCCTCATGTCATGCGATGCGGTTTTCGCCTCATTCCTCGCCTGCCTCGGCGTTCACGCTTCCAACCGCCTCCCGCCAAACAAGATCACGACCTCAATGAAATAGCCCTTGACACTTCGGCGTCCGCCCAGTCAGCACTTGGCTAGGTTTTATCTCTTGGCAAGCAAGAGTCCACCCGTGGGGCCGGTCGTGAGGCCGTGGGTGCATCTGTCGCAGTCCACCCTATACTCTCCGATATACCAGCAGGGCATTTAGTTGCCCGAGCAGATAATGCAGTGTGTGTGTGTGTGTGTGTGTCGATGCACTTTTGAGTAAGAGACCAACAGGGGCAAGGAGTGGCTGGAACCCGTTGCTCACCAGGCGTGTACAGGCGCCAGGAGAAATATAGACAGGGGGGGGGGGGGGAATTATATATACTCACAATCCAGGAGTATATATAATCCAGGAGGATTATATATAATCCAATCCGGAGGGGAAGACCAATTCAGCTGCGATAAAGCAGCTATAGAGCTGTGGTCGAGTGCCTATCACTTAGGATCTGTTAAGTGAGAGATTACAGGCTGGAATAATTAAATTGTGATCAACTCTAGCAGCACCATATTCTTACGAAAACATAAATGTTGTTCTACTTCAGAAAAAGAAAAGTGGGGTGAGTGTTTTTAATGTAAGACTCAGGACGGAGTATATGAAGGAATATTAATGAACAGACAAAGGCATTGCACATCTATATTTAGAGGAAACTGTTGGTTTATCATATCTTTTTTTATCTTTATTTAAGAAAATACAAAATAAATCATATATACATAAGTTTATCATATTAGTAGTCCCCGCGGCGTAGTGGTAACAGATTCGTCAGGAGCTTCGCAAGCGATTTGACCTGGGTTCGTATCCTGGTCAGGGAGGGTTGACCCTTTGCCGGGGAGGGTTGACCAAGGCGCCAATCCTTAACTGGACGCCTCTGTTCACCCAGCAGTGAATAGTAGTAATAGTAATAGTAACATGGTAGTTAAACGATTTGACAGGTCGTATTCCTGGGAAAATTAGGATTAAGCACCAGCCCGAAACGCTACGTACACATATAAGCCCTCAGATACTAAGCGGTCTGCCAGACGATCCAGATGAGTGGCCCATCCCGGACCCAATCTACACCAAATGAAGAATAAAGAAAGAAAGAAAAAAATAAATAAATAAAAAAAAATAAATAAAAAATAAATAAATAAATAAATAAATAAATAAAAAATAATAATAATAATAATAAAAAAAAAAAAAAAAAAAAAAAAAAAATATATATATATATATAAATAAAACACCTACAAAAAATATAAAACCAAAAAACCATTTGTCGTGGCGTCAGAAGTGTAACTACCCTGATGTTTCTAAGATTAGCCTCCTTCAGCCAACTCCATCGGCTCTAGTGCTTTAGGACACCAACAAGGTCACAAACACTAGCACCCCCAGCCAATGTACTGACAACCCAACATAACACACACGCAAACAAACAACACATACAAAAATGTCAACCCATGGTGGACAGGCCACCGAACTTTCAAACCTCCTCTCTCTCTACACCCGCATCCTCTTCCTGAATTTCATCTCCCCATCCCTCTACCTCCCCCATCCTTTCCATTCCCTATGGACATCAAAGCGAAGTGGTTTTACAAGAATATAAGAACTCTTGTATATATAAATAAAATTAAATAAACCATCAACAGGTGTTGGGCCTTAAAGGCCTATTAACATCCGAATTGTTATAGAGTGACGAGAAGAACACTTAAGGGAGAACAAGTGTGAACGAACCTCACCTTGAAGTCACAGCAATTTGTCCATCCCTCAGCATTCCACAGCACTCCCGGTTCGAAACCACTTGCAAAAGACACACAGAAATCACAATAGCCTGATGCATCAAATGAACAAAGAAGACCATGTCGTAGCTCAGTCGATAAAGGCAGCGTCTGAGGTTGATCTCGGACGTAGGTTCGAATCCTCGTCACGGCCCTTGTGGATTTTCTTCACTTGCAAAAGTATATGTATATACGCTGTGCAAAGTGAACCACGGGGGTAAATGTGTGTACTCACCTAGTTGTACTCACCTAGTTGTGCTTGCGGGGGTTGAGCTCTGGCTCTTTGGTCCCCGCCTCTCAACCGTCAATCAACAGGTGTGTGTGTGTGTGTGTGTGTGTATATAGTAAAGGGTAAACTGTGTGTGTGTGTGAGGAACCTGCAGTGTGTGTTAAGGGCAAGATCGTAGTCAGGACTCCGTGACTTGCACGTAACTGGGAATTCTTGGCTCGGTGGAAACAGTTGAAAGCAACATTATCATAAGAGAGTTCGAACGGGATATCCAGACCTCCGGAATGGGGGCAAGGAGAAAGATAACAGATCTCCGGAATGGGGGGGGCAGGGAGAAAGATAACAGACCTTAGGAATAGGGGGGCAAGGAGAAAGATAACAGACCTCCGGAATGGAGGGCAAGGAGAAAGATAACAGATCTCCGGAATGGGGGCAAGGAGAAAGATAACAGACCTCCGGAATGGAGGGCAAGGAGAAAGATAACAGATCTCCGGAATGGAGGGCAAGGAGAAAGATAACAAAACAGGTGGATGCATTTATCCCCCCCCCCTTCCCCATTCCAAAACATCTAACGACCTAGAAATTAATTATTTCTCAGTCTCTAAACCTCCCCCTTGCCGTGTGAAACAGTTACGAACGTCACACCAATTTCTGGAGATGTAATTGTGATGACCGGGAACCAGATTCACGAAGCAGTTACGCAAGTACTTACGAACCTGTACATCTTTCCTTAATGCTTGACGGCTTTGGTTACATTTATTAAACAGTTTACAAGCATGAAAACTTCCCAATCAACTGTTGTTATTGTTATAAACAGCCTCCTGGTGCTTCGGAGCTCATTAACTGTTTAATAATTGTAAACAAAGCCGCCAAAGATTGAGAAAAGATGTACAGGTTCGTAAGTACTTGCGTAACTGTTTCTTGAACCTGGCTTACCGACCGGGAGCCAGTCTCTCGTTCGTTTTTGTAAGTAACCCAGGCAAGTCGTCGACATATTAAGTGTGCCACTTTCAATACTAATCTTTCATGCATCACTGGAGGGGAGGGTGAGCTGCCTGCACCTTGGAAACACAAACCGAAACTGTCTCTATTTTCCGCTGGTTACAAGTCGTAATAAACAAATCCACAAGGGCCGTGACGAGGATTCGAACCTGCGTCCGGGAGCATCCCAGACACAGCCTTAATCGACTGAGCTACGACATTGTAAAAGGGTAGCTCAGTCGATTAAGGCAGTGTCTGGGATGCTCCCGGACGCAGGTTCGAATCCTCGTCACGGCCCTTGTGGATTTGTTCATTTGATGCATCACGTTAGTGTGATCTCTGTGTGTGATGATGTAAGGAACTCGTAATAAAGTTGTTGCATCTTGGCTTTAACGTGTTTATGACGTATTAGAACGTTGTTACAACTTGCTATATTGGTTGTTATAACTGGTTAGGAGGCGTTAAAACTTGTTTGAACGTTGTACCAACGTCGTAGTTTCGGTATGTGTTTGGCGGGCATGAAAGCTGATAAACCGTCAAGGATATGCCATTATATAATTAAGGAGATAGATAGGAAGTGCAGGCGATGAGTCACAATAACGTGGCTAAAGTAAGTTGACCAGACCACACACTAACTAGAAGGTGAATGGAAGACGACGTTTCGGTCCGTCCTGGACCATTCTCAAGTCGATTGTGATAGGAATAGGAAGTGTTAAATAGATAGATAAATTGTTGATAGACAGGAAGTGTTAAACTAGAGCACGGCATCACTGGCATAACAGGTTGATAGAATGTCTAGCGATCTAGTAGATCTTTCTAGTAGATCTAGTTAAGAGTTATAATAGAGGTCAGACAAGAAACAGAAGAGTGGAATGACTGCATTTTCCAAGACTTTCCAAAAGGCTTTGGGAGTGCACTTAACTGGGGGGAAAGGGAGGGGGGGGGCAGGAAATAACTTAGCTGACTAACTGTGCACTTCTAGAAACGTTGACTTCAAGTTGACGTAAACAAAAAATTACGAAACCAATATATCAATATTTGGACCTTTGCTCTACCTAGAAGCAAGAGTGCAGTCACACACACTTCTCGATGGCCACAGATGGGGCAGAACTAATGAGAAAGGTGGAACCTGAGGACTGTAAATAGCGCAGTGTTGACCCAAATGAATTGAAAATTTAAGAGATGGCTTCTTGACATTAACATAAAAAAAAATGTAATGAAACTGTAGAAAGGTAAGTGGCGACCAGAAATTTAAGACTAACGCAGCAGGAAAGGAAGCTTGGTGAACAATGTTAATAAAATTAACTTCGTAACAGCCACTCATACTAACACTAACACGATAATAACGAACCTGCCAATGAGGCCAGTAATCAGTGCATAATCAGTATACAACAAGTATATAAGCAGTTCTCAGTATACCAACCAATATACGACCAGTACACAACCAGTATAAAACCAATACTAAATACACAACCAGCGATTAACATTCAACGCTCAGTACCCACAGCCGAACGTGATATAACATTTAAAAGCAGCTAAAACAGTTTCTCAGGTTATCTACCAGATTTGTACCTGAAGTAAGGAGAAAGAATGAGAAAATGCCGTGATAACTGCACCTCACAATGTTGTAAGAGCTGAATATGACGTGCAAGACTAACAGTAGAATCACTTACAGTGTCCGGGCACCAGTTGAACGAGCGGGGCATTGGTGGGTACGTTAATGAGGGTATGTGGGTAAGGAATTGAAAAGTGTTTGGAGTCATGGCCAACCTTGTAAAACAAGGGCCTCGTAGCCTGGTGGCTAGCGCTCAGGATTCGTAATTCTGTGGCGCGGGTTCGATTCCCGCACGAGGCAGAAACAAATGGGCAAAGTTTCTTTCACCCTGAATGCCCCTGTTACCTAGCAGTAAATAGGTTCCTGGGAGTTAGTCAGCTGTCACGGGCTGCTTCCTGGGGGTGGAGGCCTGGTCGAGGACCGGGCCGCGGGGACACTAAAGCCCCGAAATCATCTCAAGATAACCCCCTCGAATAGACAAATGGAATTCGGGGAATGGAGGATTGATTGAATTGGAACAGTGAAGCTGAGGTTTGACATTTGTTTGTGTTCGACTGCCAGGAGAACACCCCCACACCCCCAAACACCCCCACAACCATGAGGAGAACCCATACACCCCGTAACCCCCCCCCCCACACAACCACCAGACCAACCCTGTAACCCCCCCCCCACACAACCACCAGACCAACCCTGTAACCCCCCCCCCACACAACCACCAGACCAACCCCGTAACCCCCCCCCACACAACCACCAGACCAACCCCGTAACCCCCCACAACCACACCAGGCCAACCCAGTAACCCCCACACAACCACCAGACCAACCCCGTAACCCCCACACACAACCACCAGACCAACCCCGTAACCCCCACACAACCACCAGACCAACCCCGTAACCCCCACACAACCACCAGACCAACCCCGTAACCCCCACACAACCACCAGACCAACCCCGTAACCCCGGGAGATAATATCACCAGCCAACACGTCAGACGAGAGACGCTCTCCCTCCAGTTCACGACACGAGCGATGGCCAATCTCAAGGCACTAATAACAGGATTATTTTTATCACTGTGTAGAGACATTTGGAGTGGTCGCTAGAGTGACGCCTCTCGCTTCTTACGGGTCGACGTTCGATCCCCCCCTAACCCCTTCCCCCAAAGGTCCATGCAAGGGGTTGAGTACCGCTACTCCACCCCTTTCCCTTTTATGTCCTCGTATCCTAGCTCCTGTCTCATAATTTCCTTTCCATTTCTGATCAATATACGGAATCGCGAAAAAGGACAGTGTCTTCACTATTGAAGGGGGGAAGAGAAGGGAGGGGAGAGGAGAGGAGAGGCGTGGTGAGAAGAGGAAAATGGTGAGAGGGAGATGAAACAGTGAACTTCCTGGATAAATGTATCCAAGAACATTTATCTGTGAAGGAACAGGAGGGATAGTTGCTGGCTTGTTGGTAGTGATGGTGTTAACACTGTAGGGGATGGTGGTTACCAGGGAGGGGGGGGGGGTGGTGATAGTGACAGTAACGATTGAGGCGGGAGCAATATTGAAGGTTGTGTTTAAATCTGGGGGGGGGGGGGTTGAAATGGTGTGGTGGTGATGGTAGGGGGTGACGGTCTGGGAGGCGATCGTGGGGGGGAAGTGGTGGTGGTTATGGAGAGGGGGGGGGAGGCTTGTAGGGGTGTTATTCATGGTGGGGGGTGGGGGGAATGATTTAGTTACTGAGGCCAATGGTGAGGAGTAGTGGAAATGTATTGTGGTAATGAAATTCGTTGAGGCGACGACTAGAATGCCTAGATCTGTATTCTCTTGAGCGCAGGCGGGAGAGATACATAATAATTTACACGTGGAAAATATTACAGGAGCTGGTCCCAAACCAGAAACATTTTATGCACACAGAAATAACATCACGTGAGACCAGAAGACATGGCAGGATGTGCAGAATATCCCTGTTGAAGAGCAGAGGTGCAACAGGTACTCTGAGAGAGAATTCTATCAACATCAGAGACCCGAGACTGTTCAACACGCTTCCACTACACATAAGGGGCATAACTGGCCGACCCCTCACAGTGTTCAAAAGAGAACTTGATAAACACCTCCATAGGATACCTGATCAGTGATTAAACCGTCAGGCTGCGAGCAGCCGCGTCCAACAGCCTGGTGACCAGTCCAGCAACAAGAAGGCCAGGTCGAGGACCGGGCCGCGGGGACGTTGAGCCCTGAAATCATCATCATCGTAAGGTAACCGCGAGGCAAGGTGTGATGTAAAGGGTGGTAATTTTGAAGAGGTTGTAATAATAGTGGATTGGTGGTAATGAGGGGGGTGGGGGGGTGGGAGGGAATAAGTTATAATAGTGGACGTAGTGCTCGTTGGGGCGGGGGGGGGGGAGTTAAAAACATCAAGGGTCAGCTAATTTAAAGCTGCCTATTTCACATAATCCGACCCATCCAGGTTGTAAATATGTTGGTTAAATGGTGCAATCGTTTCAACTACTTTAACCTCGCCCATCCTCAATTGTGGCATTCCCTAAAAGCTTAACTTGTTCGGGGATCAAAGGCCCCGCGGTCCGGTCTCCGACCAGGTTTTGTCTTTTTTTCATAATTTCTAATTAATATTTTTTTTTTTCAAATTGGCCTAGGATACGCTAGATTTGGTGTGTTAGCATTTATTTGTATTTCAAGCCATCGTCAGGTTATATTTGCTCGTCCAGACACACTACACATACACACATTCATAAATTATTAATATACTGAATCATATGTGCAAATTCAGGTGGTTTGTTTGGTTTCATTTGTTTCTGGCTAGGCTAAAAGGTTAGATTTTTTTTATGGAGTGGCAAATCAAGAGGACGGGGTTGGAGTCAGCGCGGTTTGTTCATTTGGACAGTCAGCCAAGAGTCAGCCAGTCAGTCAGTCAGTCACTGTTGGTCGTGACAAGTTGTCAGCTCAGCGAATCAGTGTAATAGTCGAGATCGTTATTGACAGCCAGCCAATCAGATCATTGTTACGTGTCATCCTTTCTGTAATTCCTTCCTTCCCCCTTCCCATTCTTCTATCCTATCTCGCTCCCCACTCTTTCTCCTGCCTCTGTTGTTCCACCCTCCTTTCCACCCCCCCCCTCTCTCTCTCTCTCTCTCTCTCTCTCTCTCTCTCTCTCTCTCTCTCTCTCTCTCTCTCTCTCTCTCTCTCTCTCTCTCTCTCTCTCTCTCTCTCTCTCTCTCCCCCCCCCTCTCCCCCCCCTCTCCCACCCTTCCCCCTCCCGTGGTTTCGACTGTTAAGTGTAGTGCTAGACGCATTCCGATCCTGAGAACGATAACGACTCTGAAATTCAATAATGGAAACTGAATACCAGTTATTTTATCACAGGCGCGAAATTATATGATTCATATTATTACCCAGAATGGAATATTGAGCTCGTAATGCGGAGTGAGATAGTGATCAGAAGAGAGATGGAGAGAGACAGAGAAAGTGAGAGGGAGAGGAAGAGACAGATGGAGAGAGAGAATAAGTCGATTAATTTACCGCCATGACTACCAGGTCGTATAAATCAACTATTATTTATCCTTTTGGTTGGGTTTGGTTGGGATCACTTTCCATCGATCTAGTTAATCCGCAAATGGCACAGCTATCCCAACTCAGCTGCCCCTCCACCAGTACCACCGGAAGATAGAGGTCCGTGGGATGGACAGAGATAAGAATGTGGGGAAAATGTACCATTCTCTTGGATGACTTGGCTTCCCCTTTCCTCTCCACGCCATTCCTTATCCGATTTCTGGACTAGAGGTTGATAGCCCTCTAGGCTGTATAGGCTTAAGCCTACCCCCCCCCCCCCCGAGGGTCTTGGGGGGGGGGGGGGAGGCCCGCCAAAATTAATTGAAAAGAAACAAAGAATTCTCTAAAATTATCATTATTTGATAAAGTTGAAGTAGGAATAATTACGAGAGAAACAATTCGAAATGGAAATTTGCGACGTTTTTGGGGGGTTGCGAAGTCTTAAATAATCTCTTGACTGTGAGGTTTGCGCAAAATACTCATTCAATATTGAGAAAAAAGTAGTTCAACTTTCCCTCAACTAGAACATAACTAGCTGAAGACTACAGCCCATTCACTATGGATTCATATTTTCTCTTAACTCAATTCATGGAGACATTTGATATGAAAATATTTGTAGGTCTTAGATTTTGCCTCATCATTCACTAATTTCATTCTGCGTGCTTTGATTAAAATTAAAATTTAAATAAACCAGAAGCCTAATCCAACCTCTTAATCATGCATACGTCTTGCTATCAATTTTTACACAACTTACCATTAATATACTAAAGATGCTCAATTTGCATACAGTATATCTCTAGTTATTCACAAACACTAAAAAATTAACGATGAAAAATATTTTAGAGATTTCGAATTACGTTTGACCAGAGTTGTAATGAAAACTATGACTTGCAACTTGTTCTTTCTCCAATTAAGTTTTTAGAAAAATTAAGGCAACCGAACATATGAAGATTCTGGCATGAATACATCTTCATCATGTATATGGTATGGTTGTAACTTAGCACTAAAGATTATCCTATGAGCAAACTTAACCGGCTTAATTTCTAGAACTAGACTTACATACCCTTACTTACAGTTTTATTCAGGAACACCAATGCCATTCCTAATGGTAACTAATCTTAGTTACAAAACGAGAGAAAGAGATCAAGATTTACTAATTTCTTTACAAACGACTGAATTAAATATATACGAATTTACTCCGACAATTCATTTTGCTACCCAAAGCTGACCTAGATTTGGAAAAAAGAGGCTTTTAAGGTGATGTCTCTGCCAGCTGACATCTCATCAAAAGTGTTTCTATTAGCTCGTCCCCTCATAGTGCATTGAACGTCGGCAGCAGATCTCAACAAGAGGTTGAGAATTTGTGATAACAAATGGTTGCGTAGTTATATCGAGATCCAAGCGACAGCCTAGTGAACCAAACTCTCACAAGTCAAGCCTGGCCTCGGGCCGGGCTTGGGGAGTAGAAGAACTCCCAGAACCCCATCAACCAGGTATCAACAAAAAGTTGATCCTTCACAACGTCTCACGTTAATCGGTAGTTAACAAGCCTCTAATCCACTCTCAGGACTTAAATGTAACTGCCTGAAAAATGAGGACTGTAATTCACTCATTTATCTGTGCGCACTTTTATCAATGAATATATATATATTGATGTATATGCATATGAAGGATATATTTTCCAAAGGGGGGTATATATACCACCTCTGATGCAATCGTAAGGGACCCATAGCCTCGGAGAAGAGAATAAAGAGTATTCAGAGAAGACCTTGTGGATTCTACTGTACACTTTAATACCTTCTCCTACCATCCCTACTTTTTTTTATTAATTTATACAATATGATTTATTGCTTTTATTAAATTGATTACATTGCGTTACGGCTTACACACACACACACACACACACACACACACACACACACACACACACACACACACACACACACACACACACACACCACACACACACACACAGCAATCACTGAGTGTATTAGAGTTCCCTCACTCATACACTGGTATAAGTGTATAATGTATATGCGAATATACATTCACGTTTGGTAATGGAGAATGTTGCATAGTTTCTTCAGCCACGTTGCCACCAAGGCGCCTATGACTAAGTGAAGGACTAGGTTGTGTCGAGAGAGCTACTACATATGTCTATTACTGTGTCTACCTTGTGGAGGTTCCGGGGTTCAACGGCCCCGCGGCCCGGTCTCCGACCAGGCTTTCCCAGTTGGTTGTAGGCTAGATTATAAAAGTTATAATTCCCATCTCGCAGGATAGTTTAACTAAGTTTATAGAGTTAGTATAGTTAGTTTTGCATGTACTAAGAAGTCAGAACTGTCAATCTTCGATTATCTTCAAGAACATGGGAGTTAATCAAGTAATTGCAAAAGGTACCAGGTTATCTTCTTGAGGTTATCTTGAGATGATTTCGGGGCTTTAGTGTCCCCGCGGCCCGGTCCTGGACCAGGCCTCCACCCCCAGGAAGCAGCCCGTGACAGCTGACTAACACCCAGGTACCTATTTTACTGCTAGGTAACAGGGGCATAGGGTGAAGGAAACTCTGCCCATTGTTTCTTGCCGGCGCCCGGGATTGAACCCGGGACCACAGGATCACAAGTCCAGTGTGCTGTCCGCTCGGCCGCAATTCACTATAGGACGAACATATATATTGATTATATAAGGTCAAAAACCTACCAAGACATAGAGATAAAAAAATTTTCATTAAACCCAAGAATATTTTATATAACCGAAGGAGCTTTATATCAATAACAATCTGGAGCAGATCTCTGCGACCGGAGAGAAATGGATATCTGAAGGAGTTATACAACCGATCTTCACTCTCTGATATCTCGACTTGCTATATAGTCCGTCGATGTTGCCCCTTGATAACCTGGAAAGAGAGAGAGAAAGAGAGGCAGCGTTGCCGCGACCACTCACTCCCCACCAAGCACTCAGGAGGAGGAAGGAAAGGGTAAAGAAATGAGAATAGGAGGAGAAAGGGGAGTGGGTAGAGAGAGAGAGAGAAAGTAGAGGGATAGGGAAAAAGCGAAGTGATACGTGACATTTATCGGTTAACAAGAGATGCTGGAATATAATAATAATATACTCATTTTTATTCACAAGAATGTACAATGGGTTTGTGAAATTATACACGATTGGTATATTTTTTTCCCTCATTCTTGAAAGGCCACTAACACGCACAGCGTTTCGGGCAGACGTTAAAGAATGATACAAAGAAAAAAAACAGAGAACACTGAACACTGAGACGACGACTACGAGGAGGAGGAGGAGGAGGAGGACCATGTTAAACAAGAATGAAGAAAGCGGAGAAGAAATGCAGAGAGAGAGAGAGCGTGAATGAAAATATGGCCTAGATCATGGTAAGCATCATTAGAGGCATCACGCGAGATGAGGAAGATAGGATGCTGCTCAACCTGTTTATCGCTCTGTCGACGGGTCAACACAAAACTCTAATTTAGTGCAGGATATAATATTTTTTTTCCTGATATTAAATGAATCATATTTGGCGTTAACTGCAATCAGTAAATATTTACATTGAGACTGCAACCACGTTTTCCTATTTATATTTGTTAAGTGTGGCCAAATATTATAATTTGCACTTTCATTGGATTCATTTATTATAGATTTATTTAGGAGCAGTAGCGTTAAGGAATAATTGACAGTATTAAGGTTATCTTAGTTGGCTAGACTAGCTTTTTTTAATTAAAATTGTATAAATAATTTATATCAATTAAAGACGAATCTCACTATAAAATTTAAGTAAAAATAAATGTTTATCATTAATATATAATGTGCGTTAAGCTTGAATGGTCTCCAAATCAATATAAATCCGAAAACTAGGATTTTTGACCCCTGTAGGTTTAAATCCTTCAGGGGTCAAGAGTTTTCGAGATTATATATATAATATACATACATATATATATACACATACATATATATATGTCGTACCTAGTAGCCAGAACTCACTTTTTGGCCTACTATGCAAGGCCCGATTTGCCTAATAAGCCAAGTTTTCATGAATTAATTGTTTTTCGACTACCTAACCTACCTAACCTAACCTAACCTAACTTTTTCGGCTACCTAACCAAACCTAACCTATAAAGATAGGTTAGGTTAGGTTAGGTAGGGTTGGTTAGGTTCGGTCATATATCTACGTTAATTTTAACTCCAATAAAAAAAATTGACCTCATACATAATGAAATGGGTAGCTTTATCATTTCATAAGAAAAAAAATTGAAAAAATATATTAATTCAGAAAAACTTGGCTTATTAGGCAAATCGGGCCTTGCATAGTAGGCCAAAAAGTGAGTTCTGGCTACTAGGTACGACATATATATATATATATATATATATATATATGTCGTACCTAGTAGCCAGAACTCACTTCTCAGCCTACTATTCAAGGCCCGATTTGCCTAATAAGCCAAGTTTTCCTGAATTAATATATTTACTATAATTTTTTTCTTATGAAATGATAAAGCAACCCTTTTCTCTATGTATGAGGTCAATTTTTTTTTATTGGAGTTAAAATTAACGTAGATATATGACCAAACCTAACCAACCCTACCTAACCTAACCTAACCTATATTTATAGGTAAGGTTAGGTTAGGTAGCCAAAAAAAGCTAGGTTAGGTTAGGTTAGGTAGGTTAGGTAGACGAAAAAACATTAATTCATGAAAACTTGGCTTATTAGGCAAATCGGGTCTTGAATAGTAGGCTGAGAAGTGCGTTCTGGCTATTAGGTACGACATATATATATATAATATATATATATATATATATATATATATATATATATATTTGATGGTTACAAGATATACATGGGTTGATACAAAAATAATAATGCAAAAAGGTGCTTAAAAGTTATGGATCTCTTGAAAAACACAACAATGGGAAACATTGATGAATGTCACAGACGGGTTCGATCATTGTTGCAAGTCAAACACTTCTTCGAATTCCTCTGAAGTTGGACTAGTGCCCAAGACGCAACAGGCATTTCCCCTCTGAATCGCAACACTGAGGCGCTGGAACAAGAAACTTTTTGCTCTCTGGTCTTTTGTAGCGCTGATCAATTTATCCCCCAATTCCTTCAGGAACTTCAATGCACATTTTCCCCACGAACCGAGGGTCTCCGAGCCGATCGGAACAAAGCTGTAGCAGTGTGCTAGACCTCTGTATTTAATAATTTTCTGCGATTCCCTGAAAGAAGCAGCACCACCGCTTTCACGTGTGCTGTAGTGGAGGTAGGTACTGGCCAGTGTGGCAGCGCACGTGTAGTCCCATACCACTTGCTTACCATCCTTCCAAGGTAGCAAGGTGACCCCATCAGGGCGCTTCTGAGGGTCGTTAGGTCTGGATAAGTGTGGTTCTCTTTGTGCCGGGCAGCGGGCTGTGGCGAGGCTCCTCTTGATGATGTCGTTGACTTCTTCATGTCTTGCAATTTTACCCTGTGATTTACGACATACCAGACCATGACGACCATATTGGTCTGCCATCGCAGTTCCGCAGATGCACCTATGTTCGGTGAGGATGGGGGCGGCAAGGCGAAGGGCAACTCCAATGCGGAGAGCGTCATGACTGAGGCGAGTTCCCAGGGCTGCATTGGGCACAGCATATAAGAAATCCCCGGCGTGGGGTGCAGTTACCGCTAGGAGGCGGGCTTTGTTTTCAGCATCAGCATTGTCAATCATTGCTGTGACAGTCTTTTCCATTATGGGGCTATCCCAGTGGGCCTGCTTGTGGTCTTTTGGGACTTGTGGTCGGGGTTGAGGGTGTGCAATGGTGTCCCATTGTCTGGCTGCTTCGATGAACGTTTGATCATGAGTTCCCGCTGTCTCTCTCATACGCTCTGGTAGGATCTGCCCTACCAATTCGTTGGATATATATATATATATATATATATATATATATATATATATATATATATATATATATATATATATATATATATATATATATATATATATATATATGTCGTACCTAGTAGCCAGAACGCACTTCTCAGCCTACTATGCAAGGCCCGATTTGCCTAATAAGCCAAGTTTTCATGAATTAATTGTTTTTCGACTACCTAACCTACCTAACCTAACCTTTTCGGCTACCTAACCAAACCTAGCCTATAAAGATAGGTTAGGTTAGGTTAGGTAGGGCTGGTTAGGTTCGGTCATATATCTACGTTAATTTTAACTCCAATAAAAAAAAATTGACCTCATACAAAATAAAATGGGTAGCTTTATCATTTCATAAGAAAAAAATTAGAAAAAATATATTAATTCAGGAAAACTTGGCTTATTAGGCAAATTGGGCCTTGAATAGTAGGCCAAAAAGTGAGTTCTGGCTACTAGGTACGACATATATATATGTATATATATATAATGAAATTTTAAAATAAAGTTAGATATATATATACACACACACACTAAAAGAATAAGGGTGGTAGGGGAAGAAAATATCAAAGTGTTCAGTGAGGATCCACAAGGTCTTCTCTGAGTACTCATTATTTTCTTTTCCGAGGCTATGGGTCCCTACACTTGCACCAGAGGTGGTACCCCTTTTAGGTTATATATATATATATATATATATATATATATATATATATATATATATATATATATATATATATATATATATATATATATATATATATATATATTATATATAATGTGCGTGTGTGTGTGTAAATCACGAGAATTAACACGTGATGAAAAATGTGACAGTGTCAGACCACGAAGGAAGAACTGAAACAGGAATTTCCTTCAGTATTTTCGTATTTAATAATACATCTTCAGAAAGATGGATTTACAAGTCAGTAGATTAGATATATATAGGCAGGAGAAAGGTGAAGTGAAGTGAGGTACAATGACAAATATATATATTATGAATAATACCCAGTAACCGGAGCAGGGGCACCGCTCCAGTGCCAGGTAAGTACGCTACGGGCTCACCATAGCCCGTGCTACTTGCCCCGCTCCTTGTGCCAGGTAAGTTACGGGCTCACCATAGCCCGTGCTACTTGGAACTTGTTCCGAGTAGCTGAATCTATAACAACAACAACAACCCAGTAACCAGTATCAGTATCAGTACAATATCTTGTACCCAGACACAGCTGGGACTTGCTTAACTCTCAATTGAACAACTTCTCAAGCAAGAAGATTAATATTTGTCAACCCTTAAAATTTTACATTATCTTCCTGGTGCAAAAGGAGGGAATCTTTTAAGAACAGTATCTATATTTGACAAATAGTGTTTTCCTAACTCAAACAATGTGGTGTTTATTATTCAACACATATATCTAATGTCTCTCAGGTGTTTTACATTCTCTCAGGTAGTGGTCTAGGCGGTGTCTGTCACTCTCACCACAGATTCTGCAACTCCGCTGCTCAACTGTTGTTTCCATTTCGAATCTCCATGGATATTTGTATCCAAGACGAATTCTCTCTATTACTGATTCTCTTCCGCGACCACCTCCTCTTCGTCCATAATAATTGGCATTGCCAGCTGCAACCATGTTGTACCATCGTACAGATTCTCTGATTTGTGCTTCTATCCTCCTTTCCTCAGTTACCTTGTCACGGTGATGTTACCTGATAATACCTCTAATTTGTAGATGAGTCTTGGGTATGAAGTATTCAATGTGGTCTCCTTCAGCGGCCAGCACATCTGCTCGTTCATTTCCACATATTCCAGCACGGGAGGGATCCACAGAAACTTGACGACTCTTCCCTGATTGGTTAGTACCTTCACAACTGGAGGTGTGGCAGCACCAGACGCTATTGTGTCTTCCAATTCTTTAATTTAATTATTCATATTTTTATTTTCCCTTCTGCTTTTCCCTTTTCACCTGTTTCTCCTCGCTCTTCCATTTTCTCGCCCTTTTCTCTCTCTCTCTCTCTCTCTCTCTCTCTCTCTCTCTCTCTCTCTCTCTCTCTCTCTCTCTCTCTCTCTCTCTCTCTCTCTCTCTTCTCCCACCACTTCCTCCTCCGCTTCCTGCGTCATTGTGGCAGCAAAGTTGAAGTTCGTGTTAATACAGGGAAGCGGCCAGTGTCACATAGTAAAGGCCGACCACCGCTGATGATGATGATGTTTTTAGATTCAGCTACAAGGAAAAAAAAGTTGCAAGTAGCACGGGCTATGGTGAGCCCATAGTGGACTTACCTGGCACGGGAGCGGGGCTGTGAGCTGGCCTCCCACCGCGCTGAGACACCTTACGCTGGCCTCCCAGCTCAGCTTGGCTCTTTTATGTTGACCTCCCAGCTCAGCTTGGCTCTTTTATGTTGACCTCCCAGCTCAGCTTGGCTCTTTTATGTTGACCTCCCAGCTCAGCTTGGCTCTTTTATGTTGACCTCCCAGCTCAGCTTGGCTCTTTTATGTTGATCTCCCAGCTCAACTTGGCTCTTTTATGTTGACCTCCCAGCTCAGCTTGGCTCTTTTATGTTGACCTCCCAGCTCAGCTTGGCTCTTTTATGTTGACCTCCCAGCTCAGCTTGGCTCTTTTATGTTGACCTCCCAGCTCAGCTTGGCTCTTTTATGTTGACCTCCCAGCTCAGCTTGGCTCTTTTATGTTGACCTCACAGCTCAGCTTGGCTCTTTTATGTTGACCTCCCAGCTCAGCTTGGCTCTTTTATATTGACCTCCCAGCTCAGCTTGGCTCTTTTATGTTGACCTCCCAGCTCAGCTTGGCTCTTTTATGTTGACCTCCCAGCTCAGCTTGGCTCTTTTATGTTGACCTCCCAGCTCAGCTTGGCTCTTTTATGTTGACCTCCCAGCTCAGCTTGGCTCTTTTATGTTGACCTCCCAGCTCAGCTTGGCTCTTTTATGTTGACCTCCCAGCTCAGCTTGGCTCTTTTATGTTGACCTCCCAGCTCAGCTTGGCTCTTTTATGTTGACCTCCCAGCTCAGCTTGGCTCTTTTATGCTGGCTTCCCAGCTCAGTGTGATTCAGCCTCAAGCAGCACTTAGGAGAGACGCAACTATTGTGGTTGGCGTTCTGAGCGAGAGCATCAGTTGGTGGATGTTAGCATGTTTGTGAGTCTTACTCTCTCCGGTAATGAGAAACCCAATAATATTATTAGATCTAAAATCCAAAAACACGTGATTTCGGAAGTAAATCAGTTTTTTTTTTTTTTGGGGGGGGGGGGGGGAGGAATTATCAGGACAAAGCGCCAAGCCATTACGACTCTATAGCACTGGGAAGGGGTCAGGATAAGGATTTGGGATGGGACGAGGGGAAAGGAATGGTGCCCAACCACTCGGACGGTCGGGAATTGAACGCCGACCTGCATGAAGCGAGACCGTCGCTCTACCGTCCAGCCCAAGCGGTTGGGCCGGGGGGGGGGGGGGGAAGAACCACTCAAAATAAAACAAAAAATTACAGAAAATCAGATGTTTCGTAATAGTTTGCGAGTGTTGAGAACTTGCTTTTCTGCACAAGCAGGAGAGCTGGTTAAAGGGGAGAGGGGTCTCTTCCTTGAGTTAATGTACAGCCATAATGACTTAGAGCCCTTTACTCCCCCTTATAATTCCCCCTTATAATTCCCCCTTATAATTCAATCAATTTCTTGGGTACACTTGATCATTTTTTTTTTAAGAGTTGCTGGTTTAAGGTTGTTAGAGTTTCGTGCTTGTTTTATCCACTTTCGTGTTCTTGAAGATGCCATGGTGATGAGTTTATTGATTGTTAGTTCAGGCAGCTCAACACGTGGCTCTGTATGACAATCCTGAGAGATGGGGATTGTCAGTATCGTATAGATTTGTTGTTGTTTAAGATTCTCTACCTGGAACAAAAAGTTCCAAGCAGCACGGGGTATGGTGAGCCCGTAGTGGTCCATATATAGCTTTTGGCATATACCATGTGTCCCTTCATAAAACCTAGCCTAAAGCCTATAAAGCTGCGTAAATGACCATGTATCACATTGCTCTTGACACAAACCACGTGTATCATTTTATATAGTTTAAACGTCTTAAAAATAAGTAAAAAAAAAGTCACACCCCCAGCCTTTGCTATCCTCTCTCAAGGAAGGCGGGGGGGGGGGGTGAACTTAAAGCACAATGCACTTTCAGAAGGAAACTCAACACCTAAGATGACGCCCTCTTTCTTAAAACAGCGGTTCTTTGAACAAATCTACAAAAGGTTTCTTGGCTTTTTAAGTTTACAACCCCCCCCCCCCACCCCCGCAATAAGTCCCGTAAACCTCCCTTCGCCATCGCCAGACTGTCAGCGTCGCCACTAGTCCTGTTGGGTACTGGTTTTGACTTCTAAAGATGTCAGTAGCTTGGATTTAGTTTAAGTATCGATAGCTAGAAACAGAACCGCTGAAGGAAAATTTCAAGCATGTATTCAAATCGTAATTATAAAGGTCATAGTTAATTTTAATGTAATGGCCTTCATTATAAAGTATTCCAAAGATAGTTCCATAACCCCCGCTAATATTCTGTTTCTCTGTCCTTAAGAGGTATGAATACCCCCTGCTAAAAATCATTGGTCTTCCATTTGGTCACCATTTGGTCCGGGAGACATCTCCCGTCACGCAGGGTGCAGTCGCACCCCCACAGATCTCCAGTATCAGCTATTGATACTGGTATTGGCTCAAAAGGGCCACCACCACTTACGGGCTATTCATGCCCGTGCCACCTTATGGGTGGCTTAATCTTCATCAATCAATCAATCAAACATTGATTTTGATCATCAAATCCCAGTATTTATTCTCAAGAAATACCAAACCGGTATTTTTTTTTAAATACAGTGCCCTGTTGTATTGGCTGATTATTGGGCTTGCAATTCCAGCAATGAATTAGAGATGAGAAGAAAAAAAAACTCAGAGCATGCAAGGCGCTCTTGATAGTGATGACCCAACTCAATGGACGTGAATTCCGATACATATTTAATAGATAGAGAGATATAAATCGTGATTGTTGCTTTTAATTTATTTTAATGTCATATGCTTTGCCAGAAGAAAAAATATATATGTAAGTGCGATTTCGAAAAAAGTTTTTTTTTATGCATAATTGTGAAATTCAGTGTCTCTAGTGCTTCCCTCAAGCAGGATGAAAATGTCTTCAACTTGTTCATCAGTTCATGATTTGACGACGAATCAAAGGTACAAACACACACACACGTGCGCAAACACACACACACACGTGCGCAAACACACAGGTTCCCACAGCACTCAGACGCCAAAAGGCAGTCACAAACATCTGTATGTAAAATAAAAACACTGGAAGAGTATACCCTCACTCACCGTAACTCACAAGCCCTTGTCTACAACTCTCACTCAGGAAGTTGTACACTCACGTTCACAACGCACGTTCAGACTGATGTGTGTGTGTGTAGATAACACACTGCAAATCTGAGCATGAACGTGCAAATCCACAAACAAAAGACACAAATCAAAACACATCCACACGCAACAAACCCCCACACAACCACAAAACCCAATACTCGTATGTAGAAATACACACATCACATATCACATTTGGAAGTGATGTGGTGGAGGCTGACTCCATACACAGTTTCAAGTGTAGATATGATAGAGCCCGATAGGCTCAGGAATCTGTACACCTGTTGATTGACGGTTGAGAGGCGGGTGCAAAGAGCCAGAGCTCAACCCCCGCAAACACAACTAGGTGAGTACACACACACACACACACACACACACACACACACACACACACATGCACGCACAATTAGCCTATGGTCCCGCTGACCAAAGTACAATATCCTAGCGCCCATCCAAAGCCTTGTTGTTTAAATCCCTTCCCCCCCCCCACCCCCAATCGCGATCGGGCGATCAAGCGAGTTGAAATGGTCTGAAATTGTCGGAGGTAATTGCAGAGGCAAACCTTACTGCTAAACCATTGGAGTTATTACGTTACGATAAGATCATTAAATACCCCGGAATTAGAGTGAGATTTTTCCCGCCCAATTCGCGCCTCCTCCCCCTCCCACCACCCCTCCATTCACTGGACAAAAAACACCGTGTTTTAATTCCCTGTTTGGTTTAAGTTGTCGTCGTCGTTAATGTGGATACATGAGAGCCAGGGGCCAGATTCACGAAAGCACTTACGCAAACACTTACGAACCTGTCCATCTTTTCTCAATCTTTGGCGGCTTTGTTTACAATTATTAAACAGTTAATGAGCTCCGAAGCACCAGGAGGCTGTTTATAACAATAGCAACAGTTGATTGGCAAGTTTTCATGCTTGTAAACTTTTAAATAAATGTAGCCAAAGCCGTCGAAGATTGAGGAAAGGTGTACACGTTCGTAAGTGCTTGCGTAAGTGCTTTCGTGAATCTGGCCCCCTGTTGTCGTGGAGTGAAGCTGCCTGATGTTCCCTTGTACTTTGCTAATTCAGGTTTAACATAAGTAGCCGAAACCGCAGTATAAACTCGAGTAATATTAAATGATATATTAATATTAAGTAATATTAAATAAATAGTAATATTAAATGATACTATTATTAGCAATTTTCGTAGTAAATCAATATTAGCAGTAGGTTAAACTAATATTTGTATCGTTGGTGGCTGTATAGTCGAGGTATTAATTATAGTAGCAGTGACAGTATTTGGAAAATTGAATACGTGTATATTATAGAGATTTAAAGTAAATGACAAATATTATCTATTATATCCAAGTAAATGTATGTAGAATATATTTGTAAACACTACGTATTATGTATGATTCGTATACTAAATAGTTATACAACCCGTTGTCATTTATATCGCCGACGCCTTCAAATATTTAATGAGGGTAATGATTTAAACAGAATACGCCTATAATATCACGTATTGCACTACTATTGCAATAGTTGCAATACTGCTACTTTTCTATATTCCAAAAAAAATAAAAATGCTGTAACAACAGGCTAGCCTGAGCTTTAATGTCTCCTGTGCTACATAGCCAGCCCGGCTTGGTGCCTTCTTTTGATAATTCATTACATTCTTGATCGAATAACGTGACCCAGTAGGCCGACGTGCCATGCGGCCTACCCGAGAGAACGGGAATTTCATGGCGCGCAGTTTGAAACAAACCCCAAGTAAATCGGATTTATGGTGGATTTTATACAATTATTTTTAAACGGAACGTAAATTTACGACGCGGTTATGGAACCGATAGAAAAAAAACACGTCGTATATTTACGACCCGGCTACGTAAAAGTGTTAAATTAAAAGAATAGCTCTACAAAATATTCCAGTCGTATAAATTTACTTCAAAAAATAAATTATCAATCATGCAACACAATTCTGACCTGAGAGTAGGTGAGTCTCATTATAAAATTTTAAAATTTAGAAAGTTTTTTCCTTCAAATATGTCATGAACAAGAGCCACGTGTGGATGCGTGAGATTGATTGCTCTATGCAACTGCATATTTCTGTTCTTGCTAGTAACACGTGTAATTTAATGCGGTATATTGCAATAAACTAATTTGAGAGTCCTGACAATTGGCTCTCTAAAGGTTGGGGAAGAGACTGCAGGGCTGGCGTTCCGTGTTGGCAGGTCCAAATAATGTTCCTTTACACCGTCGTTGTGTTCCAGTTCCTTGTTCTCGTATCCCAGCTCCTTGTCCTCCTATCCCAGCTCCTTGTCCTCGTATCCCAGCTCCTTGTCCTCGCATCCCAGCTCCTTGTCCTCGCATCCCAGCTCCTTGTCCTCGTATTCCAGCTCCTTGTCCTCGTATCCCAGCTCCTTGTCCTCGTATCCCAGTTCTTTGCCCTCGTACCTGGAAATCCTGGACATCTGTCAAGAAATCCTGGACAGCTGTCAAGAAATCCTGGACAATTGTCAAGAAATCCTGGACATCTGTCAAGAAATCCTGGACAATTGTCAAGAAATCCTGGACAATTGTCAAGAAATCCTGGACAGCTGTCAAGAAATCCTGGACAGCTGTCAAGAAATCCTGGACAGCTGTCAAGAAATCCTGGACAACTGTCAAGAATCATGGATAACAGTCCAGAACTCTTGGACGTCTATCATGTGCTCTCTTGACAACTATCTTGTGTTCTTGACAGCTATTTATCAATCTTGACAGCTGTCCAGGTTTCTTGACACCTCCCAAGGAACCGTGACAACTATCCAGGATTCTCAGAAAACAAAATCCTAGCAAGCTTCAAAGTACTGAAAAATAAGTTGGACCCCCCAAAAAAAAGATTCTGAATTATCCATGCCAGAACAGAGAGAGAGAGAGAGAGAGAGAGAGAGAGAGAGAGCGTGAGTGTTACCAATCAACCTGTAACTAGCTGGTGACATGGCAGGTAATGCATACAAGGGGTTGAATATCTCGCCTTCGACAAGCTTGTGCCTCGTTCGGTGGGTTAATTTGAGACCTGGAGTGTATACAGCCAAAGGAATATTTAAGAAACTCTCTCTCTCTCTCTCTCTCTCTCTCTCTCTCTCTCTCTCTCTCTCTCTCTCTCTCTCTCTCTCATATGTGGGTACGTCCAAGTCCTATAATATCCGCGTTCGTTGGGAGCGCGACGCCTTATAGTGGCGCGGGAAATGTCATATACAAAGGGCGTGTAATTTTTGCGAAGTCAATCGTGCAGACTTGTATCCCGCCTTACTGAGAGACAAGAGCGCGATCAATGGAACAAATGTGGGGGGACAAAATCTTTGCAGAATGTATGTAATGCCTCTCAATTAGGCCATGGTTCGTACGGATGGTTCGCGCGATGTTCAGGCAACATTGTGAATCCCCCCAGAGATAATGTTTAGACTTGAAAAGGGTCAGGATAAGGATTTGGGATGGGACGGGGGGGGGGGGGGGGGAAAGGAATGGTGCTCAACTACTTGGACGGTCGGGGGATTGAACGCCGACCTGCTCAATGAAGCGAGACCGTCGCTCTACCGTCCAGCCCAAGTGGTTGGGTACCTATGTCCAAGAGAATCCCAGACGCGCCTTAATTAAGGTCGAACTCAAGGCCACAACATGAACGATATAGAGCTATATAAGCCACCCAGAACCCAAAACTCGGGCTCGCCATAGCCCGTGCTACATGGACACTTCGTTCTGAGTAGCTAAATCTGAAACAACAACAACAACAACGAAAACTCGTATCACAAAAATATATCTTTGGCCACTTACGATAAATATCCCCAACATGTGTGATAAACTGTCCTTAACAGATGCGGCCAACACCTGTCGCTGTGCACATGTTAGCCTCTGCTGCCTGCTGTTAGATACACCAGCTGCTCCTGCCTGCTCCTAAATACAGCAGCTGCTCCTGCCTGCTGCTAAATACAGCAGCTGCTCCTGCCTGCTGCTAAATACAGCAGCTGCTTCTGCCTGTTGTTAAATACAGCAGCTGCTCCTGCCTGCTGCTAAATACAGCAGCTGCTCCTGCCTGCTGCTAAATACAGCAGCTGCTTCTGCCTGTTGTTAAATACAGCAGCTGCTTCTGCCTGCTGCTAAATACAGCAGCTGCTTCTGCCTGTTGTTAAATACAGCAGCTGCTCCTGCCTGCTGCTAAATACAGCAGCTGCTCCTGCCTGCTCCTAAATACAGCAGCTGCTCCTAAATACAGCAGCTGCTCCTAAATACAGCAGCTGCTCCTTAATACAGCAGCTGCTCCTAAATACAGCAGCTGCTCCTAAATACAGCAGCTGCTCCAGTCTGCTGCTAAATACAGCAGCTGCTCCTAAATACAGCAGCTGCTCCAGTCTGCTGCTAAATACAGCAGCTGCTCCTAAATACAACAGCTGCTCCAGCCTGCCGCTAAATACTGCAGCTGCTCCTAAATACAACAGCGGCTCCTAAATACAGCAGCTGCTCCAGCCTGCTCCTAAATACAGCAGCTGCTCCTAAATACAGCAGCTGCTCCTAAATACAGCAGCTGCTCCTTAATACAGCAGCTGCTCCTAAATACAGCAGCTGCTCCTAAATACAGCAGCTGCTCCAGTCTGCTGCTAAATACAGCAGCTGCTCCTAAATACAGCAGCTGCTCCAGTCTGCTGCTAAATACAGCAGCTGCTCCTAAATACAGCAGCTGCTCCAGTCTGCTGCTAAATACAGCAGCTGCTCCTAAATACAACAGCTGCTCCAGCCTGCTGCTATATACTGCAGCTGCTCCTAAATACAACAGCTGCTCCTAAATACAGCAGCTGCTCCTAAATACAGCAGCTGCTCCTAAATACAACAGCTGCTGTTGCCTCCTGCTAAATACAGCAGCTGCTCCATCCTGCTGCTAAATACAGCAACCACTGCTCGTGTCAGCCAGAAAAGAAGCGCGTCTTGTATACAAAACTCAGCGCCGGCTGCATCTGTTAACTGCTGTAGCGATGCTAAAGGAATGTCAGGAGGCAGCTGCCGAACAGGGGGGGTATCAGGCTCAATCGAAGGAATGGAATCCAGTACTACATGATGTAGTTTAATGCGTGTGTGTGTGTGTGTGTGTGTGTGTGTGTGTGTGTGTGTGTGTGTGTGTGTGTGTGTGTGTGTGTGTGTGTGGACCCCTTTTGCG
This sequence comes from Procambarus clarkii, assembly GCF_040958095.1. Taxonomy (NCBI): domain Eukaryota; kingdom Metazoa; phylum Arthropoda; class Malacostraca; order Decapoda; family Cambaridae; genus Procambarus; species Procambarus clarkii. The sequence continues at coordinate 29,655,971 of NC_091196.1, forward strand.
TCCCTGGAGGGGTAAGGGGGAGGGGGGGCAGCGTGTGTACGTACACGGCCGCTCGCTACACACACACACACACACACACACACACACACACACACACACACACACACACACACACACACACACACACACACACACACGGCTCCGGATATGCAGATGACGGCCGCAATTGTAAGGGTAATTACCATAAGCGAGCATATACACGTAGAGGGAGGCTGGCTGGCTGGCTCGTTATCCCTTAAGACTTCTTGTTTGTTTGGTTTTTGGTCTTAAAGCCATCTGTAGTACATAAGATAATGTCTGTCTGTCTCTCTCTCTCTCTCTCTCTCTCTCTCTCTCTCTCTCTCTCTCTCTCTCTCTCTCTCTCTCTCTCTCTCTCTCTCTCTCTCTCTCTCTCTCTCTCTCTCCCTCTCTCCCTCTCCCTTCTCTCCCTCTCCCTCTCTCCCTCTCCCTCTCTCCCTCCCCCTCTCTCCCTCCCCCTCTCTCCCTCCCCCTCTCTCCCTCCCCCTCTCTCCCTCCCCCTCTCTCCCTCCCCCTCTCTCCCTCCCCCTCTCTCCCTCCCCCTCTCTCCCTCCCTCCCTCCCTCTCTCTTTCTCCCTCCTTTTCTACCTCGTTTAATTTGCTGGACGAAAAAATATTAATAGAAACTAGAGAAGCACAGATGACAGGGACATGAGAAAACACATCGGTGTAAGAGTTTTGAACAAGAGGAATGACCTGAAAGTGGAAGTGAGAGTAACTTCATATTGAACATAGTTTCAAGACTTGGTATAATTACATGTAAGAGGGGTCAGGGGTCACTGTTAAAAAGGTAATTATATGATGGGGTGGGTGGGGGGCCAGGAGCTGAAGCTCGCCCTGAAAGCACGTATCGTAAGGGTGGAGTAAGGGTACTCAGGAGAGAGAGGGGGGCCTGGTGAGAGAGAGGGGGTAGGTGAAGCCAGGTGATTGGGAAGGTGATCGGGGATGATTGGGGGTCAGTGAGGCTAGAGAGAGAGAGAGAGAGAGAGAGAGAGAGAGAGAGAGAGAGAGAGAGAGAGATACAGCTCCGCTCTTCTGCCAGGTATGGGCTCACCATAACCCGTGCTACTTGAAATTTCTTGTTCCTAGTAGCTGAATCTTAAACAACAACAACGAGAGAGAGAGAGAGAGGGGGGGGGGTAAAGGGAGGGGGTTAGCCAGAAGTGAAAGACCTACATGCTACCCAAACTCGTACCCTCGATGGCTTGGGTAGGGGAACGCCACACATAATACAAAGTGGGTTAATTAGCTTCCATCTTACAAAGCAAAAGGAGGGTTGAGAGGGGGTTGCATACCCTTCCACTTCACAACGCACAAGGGAGGCAGATCCCTCTCGAAACGCATGGGAACAGATGCGTATCACCGACCCGTGCCTAGCAACACTTGTATTTATGCGCTCTACGCACCCAATGCCAACATGTCTGGCGACCGCGAGGGGTCACCATCAGCGAACCCGTCTCCTTCGGCTCTTGACATGGAACCCGCCGGAGAATTTCCGGACAAGCAATGTTTACATTCGCGGTATTTAGCGTATGCAGGTATTCCAGGCTGTCGGCTTCCGCCTTCCTAATTAGCGGTGAGATATCATCTCAGGAGGCCGGGTGTTCTGAGATCACCGCTCGTGTTGGTCAGCGGCCCTCGCCTCAGACCACCCAGTTGAAGCCTTTATGTCCTCACGAGTTTGGTCTGAGGAAGGATAATGTCTTTGGTATTATTAAGAGCGTATTCAGGAGTGCGGACTACAAGACGCGTACATTTATTAAAACATCATTAAATGGATTTGCATAAGGAACGATGCAATTGAGCAGAGTGAGAGAGAGAGAGAGAAACAGAGACAGAAAGGGGGGCTGAATGGGGCTCCAGAGAGAATTGGAAGATAAAGAGTCGACATCCTCCGTCCCCCTCTCACCTTCAGTCAATTTACACCTCCACATTTCGGCCTTTTCAGAGGTTTAAATCGAATTTGCGATTGAATACGACTCTTAGGCCGTATATAAAAAAAAAGAGAAACGCCTCCCGCATTCGTCAGCTGTCTGTATCGAGCGTAAAACGCGATTAGAAATCAAGGGCAGACTGTCCTAAACTTTGCCCACAGGTAGATATTGGTATCACAAGCATTTGCTATCTATATGACAAGACACACACACACACACACACACACACACACACACACACACACACACACACACACACACAGGTGGAAACTGAGTGCCCAAATGAGCCACAGAGATAATAGAAAGAACTTTTTTAGTGTCAGAGTGGTTGACAAATGGAATGCATTAGGAAGTAATGTGGTGGAGGCTGACTCCATACACAGTTCCAAGTGTAGATATGATAGAGCCCAATAGGCTCAGGAACCTGTACACCTGTTGATTGACGGTTGAGAGGCGGGACCAAAGAGCCAGAGCTCAACCCCCGCAAGCACAACTAGGTGAGTACACACACACACACACACACACACTGGGCAGAGTTCCTTTCACTCTGATGCCATTGTTACTTAGCAGTAAATAGGTACCTGGGAGTTAGACAGCTGTTACGGGCTGCTTCCTGTGTGTGGGGGTGTGTGTGTGAAAAAATAGATAAAAAAATAGTAGTTAGTAACAGTTGATTGATTGACAGTTGAGAGGCGGGCCGATAGAACAGAGCTCAACCCCCGGTCTGCTTAACTGGAGGAACCTCTTAAGATTAGCTCCCCCCCCCCAGTGTATTTCAAATCTACGAGCCTCCAGCCTACCATTCATCCCGCCCTTAGAAATGAGGCTGGCATCCTCACTACCCCCTGTGTAAATATTTTTAGTTATCCTTTTTAAGCCCTTATAGTTCTGAACTATCCGACCTTTGAACACCGCAGTGTGTGGACTATTGGTTAGAACTGTGTTAGTGTGATAGTGGCCAGGTAAACAGAAAATTAATACTAGGTATAGCGGAGGACGTTGAGGAGTATGCAACATATTATATTTTATGGTCTAATTATAACAGGATGCACACACACAGTCAATAAGGTTACAGTCCTCGGTACACAGTTCAAGGACCCAGGTTCGATTCTTTTTCTGGGACAGAAACGATTTTATTTCACCTAGCAGTAATTAGGATTTAGACAGGGTGCATCTTTCTGATGTTTGTAAGAGAATTATCCATCTATATATACATATATGAATGTCCGAAGTTAGAGGAAGGTGCATGGGGGCAAACCTTGCCCTTATTTTTATTACTAATTGCTGTTGGGTACATGTCCATCATGGACAGGTAAGGAGGTTGGTATCAATGAAACAAATGCCACTCGACACGGTGACTTTAGGACAACCACGTGGAATCTTGTAGCATTTTAACTGGTCTTTTTAAGTGTTATCTATTCATGGTATGTTAAATATCATGCACTCAGGTCTGCAAAATTTTCAAACAAATTCTATCATACTGTGCCTGTTAATGGCCTGTAGTATGTGTTCATGGCATCAACATCAGGTCAGCAACGGCCGTAATCCCCGCAATCCTCGATACCTCTTTCCTAGTTTCTGCCCCTCCCGAGTTTCTGCCCCTCCCGAGTTTCTGCCCCTCCCGAGTTTCTGCCCTTCCAGAGTTTCTGCCCCTCCCGAGTTTCTGCCCTTCCATACACACCTTTTCAAATCATGTCGCCACCGTTTTTAGGTGTCTTACAGAAGATTACCAAGAGACAGACAGACAGACACAGAAACAGAGACAAAAAGAGACAGAGACAGACAGACCAAGAGAAAGACAGAAACAGAGCGAGAGAGACAGAAACTGGCAAAATCAGAGAGAGAGCGAGAGAACATAGACGGTTCGACAGGCAAACAAGAATAGTGTTGTAGACAGAGGTAGAGGAACAGACACACAACATCCTCCGCAGTTCTGTTGTTCAATAATAAAGAGGTTTCATCCAATGGGGAGAAGAACATTAGTATTTTTTAGCAAATCGTCTTTAATAATGTTCACTTTAATGAAAATGTTGGGAGTGTATAACGTTCTCTGTCTGTCTGTCTCTCTCTCTCTCTCTCTCTCTCTCTCTCTCTCTCTCTCTCTCTCTCTCTCTCTCTCTCTCTCTCTCTCTCTCTCTCTCTCTCTCTCTCTCTCTCCCTCCCCCTCCCCCCCCCTCCCCCCCTCTCCCCCCCCTCCCCCCCCTCTCCCCCCCTCTCCCCCCCCTCTCCCCCCCTCTCCCCCCCTCTCCCCCCTCTCCCCCCCCCTCCCTCCCTCCCTCCCTCCTCCCTCCCCTAACCCCACGCTATGCCTTTTAATTTACGTATGTTAGATCTCCCTCCATCTCCTCACTGGAGTATTTAATCTCGTTACTTTTCATCCAACCTGCGTTTGGGCTCCACGGGCTGGCGGGTGGGGGGGGGGGGCCGGGGGCAGGCCCTGCTGCACGAGGTCTAGCAGCAGGAGGTATAGTTTCCCTACTGCCAGGGGGGGGGGTGCTATTCAGGCACTAAATTAAAAAATAAAAAGCAATTTCAGGAATTAAAAAGGTGCCAACAGCCTGGTAGGACGAGTGTTTAATTAAGTTAGGGCTGACTTTGACGGTCACCAAGTCCGTAGAAAACGGAATCATGACATGTCAGTATAGCAACTATAAGTATATATATACCGTGTGTGTGTGTGTGTGTGTATTCACCTAGTTGTGCTTGCGGGGGTTGAGTTTTGCTCTTTTGGCCTGCCTCTCAACTGTCAAGCAACTGTTGACAGTTGCTTGACAGTAACTATACTAACTATTTTTTTCAGGCGTTCATACTCCTGAATGCCATATAACCTGTCCTCACACTTGATGCACCGAGATTTTGACGCTTTCGAGCACGAGGTCAAAATATTTCGGAGATGGGGGAGTGGGGGGGGGGGGTGGTTAGTGAAATTTAAAGCACCATAAAATTGACGGTTCAAGGACTAATGAACATCAATTGCGACGATGAGGTTTAGAGGGGAGAGGGGGGGGGGGAGTGCCAGAGTCTCTAACCTATCTTTATAGGTTAGGTTAGGTTAAGTAGTCGAAAAACAATTAATTCGTGAAAACTTGGCTTATTAGGCAAATCGGGCCTTGAATAGTAGGCTGAGAAGTGAGTTCTGGCTACTAGGTACGACATATATATATATATATATATATATATATATATATATATAATATACGTGCGATCAAGGACAAGGTCAGTCCACACCGGCAACGCAGTTACTCGTCCTCGCTGGAAAAGAATCGGGGGATTGCGTTCAGGTTTTGACATTTCTCTCACTACCTACCTACAGGGAAGTGCATGGAATGACTTATTGGTTCCCCGCGTCTGGCAGACAGCCAGCAGAACCTCGCCTCCCAAGTTGACAAGTGCAGGCAACTTTATATATATATATATATATGTGTGTGTATATCGCGAAAATAAACACGTGATTAAGAATGTGACAATGTCAGACCACGGAGGAAAATGAAACACACACACACACTCACACATACACACACACACACACAAAAGTAGTTAGTAACAGTTGACTGACAGCTGAGAGGCGGGCCGAAAGAGCTGAGCTCAACCCCCTCAAGCACAACTAGGTGAATACACACACACACATAGCAATCACTGTTCGAAGACCTCATCCAGCTCTTCGGATGTGGGGTGCGTGCCCAAGATACAGCACGCATTTCCCTTCTGAACTGCGACACTGAGGCGCTGGAACAGGAAACTGGCCGCCCATGAATCTCTAGTTTACCTAACGAGTTCCTCGCCCAGCTCCTTCAGGAACTTAAGTGCACATTTACCCCTAGGCGCCCAGAGTCTCAGAGCCTATCGGCACGAACCTGTAACAAAGTTCTAGGTCCTCTGTACTTATTAGTTTTCTGGGTCTCCCTGAAGGTGGCTGCCCCGCCTCCCTCAGTTATACTGTGAGGTAAATAGGTATCAACCAATGTAGATGCACACGTGTGATCCCATACGACCTGTTTACCATTCCCTCCATGGCTGCAGGGTGACTCCATCTGGGCGTTTGTTGGCTGTTGTCAGGTCTGCTCAACTGAGGTTCCCTTTGTGCTGGACACTCAGCTGTAGCCAAACTTCTCTTGATGTAATTGCTTCATGTTTGGCAATCTCTATATATAATCCACCCATCCTGTTCAGATAGTACTTTCTTTAACTATGTAGGGAAAAAAATAGTCCGAAGAAAATAGCTAAACACAAAACTTGAATATTTCTAGGCCTAGTATAGACTATATTCGTATTAATTTAGGCCTACGATGGTTACATTTGCTTAAGCTTTATTTGCAACATAAATACAAAACCTTTTCAAGGTTAGTCCAAATTCAACAGTACCAAATTGTACTTTCTAATTATCCAGTTATGTCAATATATGTACAAAGGTCCACATTGTTACTATTAGTACTTCCTAAACAGGAGGATGGACATGTTTAAATATACATCCAAAAACTCTTGACCCCTAAAGGATTCGAACTTGGGTCTTGAATACCCAACGTGCACCCAACACCCCACAGCACTCGTGGCATCACTGGGCACTGATAAATGAATACATAATTTTTTATATATGAAGATTCTGATTTTTTTATAAAGATTCATGTATAAAATCTTCATTTATAAAAAAAAAGTAGTGTATTAGATCATATTAATGTAAATTCAGGATTATGTAGATTAGGTAACTTTATAGTTCGTAAGATTTGTGATAGGTATAATATTATGTAAAATAATAAATGTGTGTGTTGTATACATTCCAAGAATGAAGAAATACCCCAGTTAATATCGACTGAATAACCAAGTTAATATCCACCGAATACCCCCAGTTAATATCCACCGAATACCCCCAGTTAATATCCACCGAATACCCCCGGTTAATTTCCACAGAATACCCCCGGTTAATATCCACCGAATACTCCCGGTTAATATCCACTTAATACCCCCGGTTAATATCCACTTAATACCCCCGGTTAATATCCACTTAATACCCCCGGTTAATATCCACCGAATACCCCCCGGTTAATATCCACCGAATACCCTCAGTTAATATCCACCGAATACCCCCAGTTAATATCCACCGAAGACCCCAACGTTAATATCCACCGAAGACCCCCAGTTAATATCCACAGAATACCCTCGGTTAATATCCACCGAATACCCCCGGTTAATATCCACTTAATACCCCCGGTTAATATCCACTTAATACCCCCGGTTAATATCCACCGAAGACCCCAAAGTTAATATCCACCGAAGACCCCAAAGTTAATATCCACCGAAGACCCCAAAGTTAATATCCACCGAAGACCCCAAAGTTAATATCCACCGAAGACCCCAAAGTTAATATCCACCGAATCATCACACCTTCATCAAGGTATCAAGATGCTCTTAATCTCGCCGAATCAATTGAATTTTGTGAATCCTGCGGCCGGAACCGTCGTAATTGCGTCGCATTAAGTGTTGAAAACAGGTTGATCAGTTTGCTCTGATCTCATTTTAGTTTCTAGAGTGTTGCAAAATGACTTGTTTGGTGTTCACCTTCTGTTTTTTTTTTTTTTGTAAGTGTTCACTCGCTCGTTCAATTGTTCGCAGCCAACGGAGGTTAGACGATATTTTTTTTTTATTTTGTGTGTATGTTACAGTGCATGTGTCGGTAAATGGAAAGTTTGTTAATTTCTTTTATAATTTAAATAAAAAAATTTGTAAAGGATAAATGATTAACACAAATATTTAAATCATAAAAATATAATCATTATATATATATATATATATATATATATATATATATATATATATATATATATATATATATATATATATATATATATATTTGTATACAAACTAACATTAATCAAACTAACAACTAGCTTCAGACTTCCACCTGATCTCGTCTAGGCTTCATCTGATCTCGTCTAGGCTTCATCTGACGTGGTTCATACTTCTATTCCTATCCTGATTCAGACTTCCACCTGACCATTTGCTGACTTCCACCTGACCTGGTCAAGATTCACTTGACCTGGTCAAGATTCACTTGACCTGGTCAAGATTCACTTGACCAGGTCCAGATTCACTTGACCTGGTCAAGATTCACTTGACCTGGTCCAGATTCACTTGACCTGGTCAAGATTTACCTAACCTGGTCAAGATTCACCTGACCTTGTCAAGATTCACCTGACCTGGTCATGATTCACCTGACCTGGTCAAGATTTACCTGACCTGGTCAAGATTCACCTGACCTGGTCCAGATTAACTTGACCTGTTTCAGGCTTCTACTTGACCTAATCCAGACTTCCACATTGACCTTTTTCAAACTTCCACCTGACCTGGTCCAGAATTTCACCCAATCTGCTGAAATTCTCAGATTTTAAATTTGACGTTAGATTTAGAAGCTACATTTCTCAATGATTTAAAACAAAAATCATTAAAGGTGTCAAGTTCAGATTCAGAAACAATGTAACAATCGATTCAGATCATTACAAAAAAAAAAAAATGGTTGAACTAAACAGATGTAAAACATTCCGAATCGAACTTTACATTTTGTGCTTAAAGCTTTTGAAGCTTACTGTTGTTGTTGTTGTTTAAGATTCGCTACCTGGAACAAAAAGTTCCAAGGAGCACGGGCTATGGTGATCCCGTATAGTTATTTGAAGGTTACAATTGGAAATGTGTTATGGGGCCAAAAATAACGTTGGAGAAACAAGCAGGAGGACTTGCTGCTTAGGTCCTCCTTAGGTCCTTAGGAGGGTCCAAGGTCCTCCTTGGAAGGTCCTCCTTAGGTCCTTAGGAAGGTCCAAGGTCCTCCTTGGAAGGTCCTCCTTAGGTCCTTAGGAAGGTTCAAGGTCCTCCTCGGAAGGTCCTCCTTAGGTCCTTAGGAAGGTCCAAGGTCCTCCTTGGAAGGTCCTCCTTAGGTCCTTAGGAAGGTCCAAGGTCCTCCTTGGAAGGTCCTCCTTAGGTCCTTAGGAAGGTCCAAGGTCCTCCTTGGAAGGTCCTCCTTAGGTCTTTAGGAAAGTCCAAGGTCCTCCTTAGGTCCTTAGGAAGGTCCAAGGTCCTCCTTGGAAGGTCCTCCTTAGGTCCTTAAGAAGGTCCAAGGTCCTCCTTAGGTCCTTAGGAAGGTCCAAGGTCCTCCTTAGGCCCTTAGGAAGGTCCAAGGTCCTCCTTAGGTCCTTAGGAAGGTCCAAGGTCCTCCTTAGGCCCTTAGGAAGGTCCAAGGCCCTCCTTGGAAGGTCCAAGGTCCTCCTTGGAAGGTCCTCCTTAGGTCCTTCAGCCTAAGAGCGGTAAACAAGGAGTGAGTGAGTGTTGAAGAAGTTGTTAACGCTTAACTTCATTCATCATTTGAAGTGCAAATTTTATATACAAGCCTGAAAAGGCAATCATTACATTAAAGTGCCTTTTTTGGGGGAGGGTTCGAAACGCAGGGGGTCTTAGGGCGGTCGCTCGGCTCGGTAAATTAGTACAGGTGTGTACATGCAGGTGTGTACATGCAGGTGTGTACACACGTGACGGCCATGAGGATGCATGTTAGGAGTACAGATGAGGGTTGGGTCCGACAGGTGGTGTTGTATCCCCCTGTTCATGTACACTGGTGCGTGACGGTGTGTGTGTGTGTGTGTGAGTGACGTGTACTCACCTAGTTGTGCTTGCGGGGGTTGAGCTCTGGCTCTTTGGTCCCGCCTCTCAACCGTCAATCAACTGATGTACAGATTCCTGAGCCTACTGGGCTCTATCATATCTACATTTGAAACTGTGTATGGAGTCAGCCTCCACCACATCACTGCTTAATGCATTCCACCTGTTAACTACTCTGACACTGAAAAAGTTCTTTCTAACGTTTCCCTGTGACTCAGTTTCCACCTGTGTCCCATTGTTCGCGTCCCACCAGTGTTGAATAGTGTATCCTTGTCTACCCGGTCGATTCCCCTGAGGATTTTGTAGGTAGTGATCATGTCTCCCCTTACTCTTCTGTTTTCCAGTGTCGTAAGGTGCATTTCCCGCAGCCTTTCCTTATAACTCATGCCTCTTAGTTCTGGGACTAGTCTAGTGGCATACCTTTGAACTTTTTCCAGCTTCGTCTTGTGCTTGACAAGGTACGGGCTCCATGCTGGGGCCGCATACTCCAGGATTGGTCTTACGTATGTGATATACAAGATTCTGAATGATTCCTTACACAGGTTCCTGAACGCTGTTCTGATGTTAGCCAGCCCCGCATATGCCGCAGACGTTATTCTCTTTATGTGGGCTTCAGGGGACAGGTTTGGTGTGATATCAACTCCTAGATCTTTCTCTCTGTCCCTTTCATTAAGTACTTCATCTCCTATTCTGTATTCTGTGTCTGGCCTCCTGTTTCCACATCCTAGTTTCATTACTTTACATTTACTCGGGTTGAACTTTAACAGCCATTTGTTGGACCATTCATTCAGTCTGTCTAGGTCATCTTGTAGCCTCCTACTATCGTCCTGTTTCAATCCTCCTCATAATTTTTGCATCATCAGGAAACATTGAGAGACATTTAGAGAAAACACATGCGTGTGGGTGTGTGCGCGTGCGTGCGGTGAAGTGTAAGTCTACTCTAATCTAGCATGTCCAATCCTCTCCTGTATTTCGTATGTTGCGATCATGACCCATTCCCTCCCTTTTTCTCCAGGGCTGTGAGCGCGCCCTTAATCAGCCTCCGTAGCCTATTCCTCTTAATTCGGGCACATCATCCTTCTTGCAAAGTTCTGCATTTTTGACGAGTTAATTATGTCCTATGGCAGGTGTAGACTCCAGGCCGGTGCCGCGTAAAAATCAAAGTTACACACAGGCGGTGCAGTCTATATTTTGATGTTGAAACGTTGATCTAATGTCTGTCAGTGTTCCATGTGTGTGTCTCAGGTGTTATTAGAGGTTGAAATGAAATGTGATTCCATGTCACTCTGACCTTAACGATTCCTGAATTTGCCCAAACGCTATAGGTGCATATTTCTGTAATTCCATCACCATTTTGGTGTAGATTCCAGTAGTTGCGTCAAGCTTTGGGTGTAACTATCTACGGGCTCACCATAGCCCGTGTTACTTGGAACTTTTTGTTCCAGCTAGCGAATCTTTAACAACAATAACTTTGGGTGTAGATTCCTGTAGTTACCTCTTATCTGCCATTATCTTCATTACATTGCATTTGCTCGGGTTGAATTCTTAAACAGCTAGATGTGTATTTCCAGTTTGTGTTTTTCTTTTTTGTTTTGCGCGATATGGACCAGTACTCACCTAGTTGTGCTTGCGGGGGTTGAGCTCTGGCTCTTTGGTCCCGCCTCTCAACTGGTGTACAGATTCCTGAGCCTACTGGGCTCTATCATATCTACATTTGAAACTGTGTATGGAGTCAGCCTCCACCACATCAATGCCTAATGCATTCCATTTATTAACTACTCTGACACTGAAAAAATTCTTTCTAACGTCTCTGTGGCTCATCTGGGTACTAAGTTTCCACCTGTGTCCCCTTGTTCGTGTCCCACCAGTGTCACTAGCTCGGTAGGTCATTCACATAAATTACGAACAGCATCAGTCCTCGCTTCTTGCGGAGTCGGCGTTCGATCCCCCGACAATCCACAGTGGTCGGGTACCGCACATTCACCCCCATCCAGATATCCCAGCTTTTTGTCCTCTATCCAAAACAAGTGCAAGATAGCACTTGCTGTCTAGCACTTCTGTCTATGCGCTATGGCTCTTATTCTGTATGGCACCTTATTTTTTTTTGATTGGTGCTTTCTTTTCGTAATTACCTTGCTTCACATTTTTATACATCAGCCTTTTGTGAGGTAAATTGTTCCAAATACTCTCTGGTAGTCTAGGTAAATGCGGCTTCGTGTATGGTCGTTGTAACACATAAAGTCTGTATACGCGTTGGCGGTACAATGAAGTATGGTGCGGTGTTGTGTTGCAGAGTTGTGGTACAATGCGGTACGTTGCTGAGGTACAGTGCGGTGGGTGCCTATGTTATAGCCACGTCCCTGGTTCCCCAGAGTGGTTAGAGGTCACAGTAGCCGTGTAGAGGTCACCGTAGCCCGAGGACACAGTAGCCTCCCCTGGCTGTTAGATACGGTACAGTATACCGACCAGTCGGTGTGTCGAGAATTTTCCCTTCCCGTCGCACGACAGAACGCGTTCGTATCCCGGCAAATATCGCTACCAAATGGCTTAATTTTTTTACCATTACGTCCACTTAAACGTTCAAAATAAAGTTTGTGTAGATATTCCTCGCTATTTTACCCCGATACAGAAGCTCAAAATGTCAGCAGACAGACAGTAATTTGGTTTTCATTTTTATTTCCTTCATTCTCCTACGGAATGAAGGAATTTATGAGAAACCGCTGAGCGAGGATAGGATAGAGAGAACAAATCCACAAGACGCCGTGACGAGGATTCGAACCTGCGTCCGGGAGCATCCCGGACAAACCTCGTCACGGCGTTAGTGTGATCTCTGTGTAGAGGATAGAGAGCTAAGGATAGTGAGTGAGCGGAGTGAAGGAACACTGGACCTACCTCATTGGGCCATTGGGGAATCGAACGCCGACCAACAAGAAGATTCTTACGACAGGTATGAATGTTTAATCAGCGTTTCCCTTGCTCATGGCTGCTTGTTTGCTGTTCTGTACGCAATGATTGACAAGCTCAAACACTCCCCGTGACAACCTTGAGTAACGCCCGACACAACACTGTAGGCTAAATAAAACTGGCGTGAGCTGCGTCTCGTTCGTGTGGGCACTGTGAGAGAAGGGGGGAGTGGGGGAAAAGGGGGGAAGGGAATGAAAGGGGAAGAGCGGAAAAGAAGAAGGGTAAAAGGGTGGGGATGGGAGCGAAACTGGCTGATTATATGTATATATAATTATATATATATAATTATATATATATAATTATATATATATAATTATATATATATATATATATATATATATATATATATATATATATATATATATATATATATATATATATATATATATATATATATGTCGTACCTAGTAGCCAGAACGCACTTCTCGGCCTACTATGCAAGGCCCGATTTGCCTAATAGGCCGAGTGATTTTCTTTATTTTCCATAAATTCTTTCCAACTGGTTTATCTGATTTTTTTTATTATGTTATATTAGCAACATAAATTATTGACTTAGTTATATTAGTTTAGGCTTGGTTAAGATAGGTTAGGTTAGGTATGTTAGGTTCGGTCATATATCTACGTTAGTTTTAACTCAAATTAAATGAACTCATATATAATGAAATAGATTGGTCTATCATTTCATAAGAAAAAATTTGGAAAAATATGTAAATTCAGGAAAACTTGCCTTATTAGGCGAATTGGGCATTTCATAGTAGGCCGAGTAATATATATATATATATATATATATATATATATATATATATATATATATATATATATATATATATATTATTGACGCTGTCAATATTTAGCAGTCCTTCAAACAGAAATATGTTATTCAGTACGAGAGAAAGGATGTGAGATCAGTGATTCTAGCATGAATGGTACTCTCATATGCACACGCCGTAGACCACTGCACCACGACGTGGTCATAAAGACGTGTGAGTATGCGTGCTTGGGAGTATACCCAGGGCATAGGTTCGAATCCCTCTCACGGCTCCTTCTGTGAATTGACACATCACGTCAATGAGATTTCTCTCTGCAATCTTCTCTAAATTTTTTATGTTTTTCTTAAGTCCTACAATGTTCCTTTGGATCATTTTATTATGCCCCGAGGCCTGGTCGGCCTGGTCGGTCGGTTTGGAGGCCTGGTCGACGACCGGGCCGCGGGGACACTAAGCCCCGGAAGCACCTCAAGGTAGCCGATGCTAAGAGATGAGTTTCCTTGATCAGGTCAACATTGTCAAGGGCAGAGCAGAAGTGGATGCAGTTTAGCTGAATGATGATGTTGTTTAAGATTCACTACTTGGAAGAAAAAAAATTCAAGTAGCACGGGCTATGGTGAGCCCGTAGTGGACTTACCTGGCACAGGAGCACGGGGGATGTAACTCCTAAAGTTACAAGTTTAGCTGGAGTAGCCAGATATATAACGATGGGTGAAGTCGTGGCCCAAATAGGCCTAGTCCAGTGCCGGATGTGGTATATAGTCTGCCGGATGTTCCGTCTTGACATTGAAGAAGAAAGACCAAATAACTCTTCAAACACAAGAAGAGAGTACACATTTGCAATTCCTGTTCATTCATGTACATTGTATTTGTTCATAATGTACACATTGTGGTATATTGTATTTACACATTGCATGTGTGCACATTGTACACATGTGGCATATTGTATTTACACATTGCATTTGTGCATATTGTATTGTACAGATTGTATATGTGCTTATTGTATTGTACAGATTGTATTTGTGCATACAGACTACTTGGTATGGGTGGTATACACCAATGAGGATGATACAGGTGGTAACTATGTATAATTACAAGGGGAGGAGGAGAGTAATAGGGAAGAGAGTAATAGGGAATTAAGATATTCAACTGTTCACTCGTTGAATATGAGGGACGAGAGGCGGGGCCCAAGAACCATAACTCAACCCCCGAAATTACAATTGGATAAGTACGCAGAGCGACGCATGCAAACTTAAAGAAATAGACGGTATGGACCGGCCGCGGGCAAAGGGTGCGCGTGTGTGGGCAAGGGGGTGAGCGCGCGGGCAAGCGATGCGCACATGGGCAAGCCTTGTACACTTCCGGGTCGTAGTGTACTTCCCAGGAATGGTTCGAAACTTTACACTCAAGAGGTGTGGAAATCGTTCTGGGCAACTTCACGAGGCGTGTTCTAATTGAACATTAAAAAAAACACGAAAACAATGTGTGTGTGTGTGTGTGTGTGTGTGTGTGTGTGTGTGTGTGTGTGTGTGTGTGTGTGTGTGTGTGTGTGTGTGTATGTGTGTATTTACCTGGTTGTGTTTCGGGGGGCTGAGCTTTGCTCTTTCGGCCCGCCTCTCAACTGTCAATCAACTGTTTAATTACTTTTTTCTTTTCTTTTTCATACCACACACACACACCCCAGGAAGCAGCCCGTGACAGCTGACTAACTCCCAGGTACCTATTTACTGCTAGGTAACAGGGGCATTCAGGGTGAAAGAAACTTTGCCCATTTGTTTCTGCCTCGTGCGGGAATCGAACCCTCGCCACAGAATTAAGAATCCTGCGCGCTATCCACCAGGCTACGAGGCCCCCTATAGCGTGTGTGTGTGTGTGTGTTTACTATTTGTAACTGCAAAATCCAGTTATTAGCTCTTGGACCCCGCCTTTCTAACCAATTTATTTTTCCACTATTATGTGTACTACTTATTTTTCTAACACACGCATCCCCCTGGAAGCAGCCCGTAGCAGCTGTCTAACTCCCTGCAGGTACCTATTGCTAGATGAACAGGCGCATCAGGGTGAAAGAAACTCTGCCCATTTGTATCTGCCTAGTCCGGGAATCGAACCCGAGCTACAGGATTACAAGTCCCGCGCGCTGTCCACTCAGCTACCAGACGTGTGAGTGCGTTCGTGTGTGAAGAATGAATCACTCTTGCGTGTGTTGCAACGATGTACAAATTGGAGAAATGTCGAGATATATTGAGTTATCTTGACCTATTACTTCTCATTTTTTTAATTATTATACTGTATAAAATAATTTATATAGTATATCATTTCTATGGACCCCTATTATCTGATATATAAATATAGCCAAGTGTATCTGTTCACTGATCCTAGCGCTAAGTAATTCATTCAATCCCATTGTTGTTGTTTAAGATTCGCTACTTGGAACAAAAAGTTCAAAGTAGCACGGGCTATGGTGAGCCCGTAGTGGACTTATTTTTCAATCCCAGCTCCTCCGCTCTTTAAGGAGAGTTAATGCGCAGTATTAGGATAGACTAGCCTAGCATTGGGCTAGGCGGAGGCGGAAATAAATAGGCAGTTTCTTTCACCCCTGATGAAAGTTCAAAAAAATAACTTTTGTATGAAGTTGAAAAATGAAAGTTACTGTTCAAATGATAGTAATTTGACTAGTTTTTGGTTAGGCTAAGTTAGAGTAGACTAGGTTTTGCTGGGTTTGTAACACCACTCTAAAATGTAACCACCGCTCTATTGTGTACCACTATACTGATGGAACACCACTATAATGGAACACTAAACTATCCTGAGTAACACTTCCCCATTGGTTGCACTTGGTAACACTTATGGGCTGACATATGATGATTACACCGGAACCAAAGGTACACTGCCAATAAGGAAATGCTAACCCAAGGATTAAATACGCTGCCACCATCTGCCTTTGACCATTGAAACTATATCAAGCAACGAGGCAAGAAACATTGCTTGACTTGGAGAGTACTTTCTATGACTGTCATTAATTTTGAAAACGGTTGTCAGCCACTATATCCAAAAGGCTAAGAGGATTCAACAATTGACACAGACGGGAAATTTCACGTAAGTTTATTGAGACCAAAATTATGTCAATCACCAATTATAAATCCTATCCTAACACTGGCAAAAAGTTAAGAAATTTGGACATGGAACAAAAACTCAGAGATCACACACATTACCTTAAGCTATCTGTCTCTCCCTGGCTGAGATGTTCTTCACAGCCCCGCTCTCGATCCCGGTGTACCGCACTCTGCCCTCCTATGTTCCTACAGGCCCTCTATATACAACCCCCACAGGGGGAGGGGGAGATCTGCTGTTGCTACCCACCAAAAGTGTACAAACACTCAAGAAATATTTCAAAAAGCTTGTTTGACATTCACCATACACTCTTCAAGAGAGGAGTTATTAACTACGTGTGTGGCTGACCTCTGACCTGGCCAAAAGGGGGAGATCCAGGGATGTTTACACATAAGAATCTGGAGTCTAATTTCCTTGCATGAAATATTACATACTTGAAACTATGCTGACTAAGACTAACCCAGGAATTTTTAATCAATATACAAGATAAACCGGAGGTCATCTGGGCTGACCTCTTGGAGAAGGCTTCCCTGGGTGTGAACTCTAAGGGGGGGGGGGAGGTCCTGGGTGTTACAGGTTAGACTTAGGCTAGACTTGGTTAAGTTAGCCTTGGCTAGGCTACTTTACAAGTGAGGCCACGATGTTTATGTGAGTAGTTAAGTGTTTTACAATTCGAACAGATTAATTAAGGTGTTCAGCTTTCGAATCGAAAGTTACAATGTAATGAGTTGAAAAAATTAAGCCAAAACGATTATATGGCACTTGGAAGGGATACGAGGAGATGCAGCTGGGATAGGACGGAGGGAATTGATGCTCAACCACTTGGTGGACCATTGGGGATCGAACGTAGACCAGGAGGCGAGGCCTTCGCTGTTACCAACCAGCCTAAAGTGGTTGGGACACTCGAAGTTAAAGATCACTGTATCCAGTTTATTAACTGGCCAATGATGTATTTTTTGTGGTCAATGTGACGTAAATTTTATTCCAACTGCTACGAAATCTACTAGTCACTAAAATGTAGTGTCACACACACAGACACACACACACACACACACACACACACAAACACACTTGATTGCTAAAATGTTGATTGACAGTTGAGAGGCGGGACCAAAGAACCAAAGCTCAACCCCCGCAAGCACAACTAGGTGAGTACTCCCTCTCCCCTCCCTCCCTCTAGGGCTTTGATAAGCCCAATCGATTACATATATTTGCCATATTGGCCCAAGGAATGTTTAAGTTTAGCTTCTGATTTTAGTTTTGTTATGGGTTGTCGACATGTTTTCCCATGTTGACCAGACCACACACTAGAAGTTAAAGGGACGACGACGTTTCGGTCCGTCCTGGACCATTCTCAAGTCGTCAAGTCGAAACGTCGTCGTCCCTTGAACTTCTAGTGTGTGGTCTGGTCAACATACTTCAGCCACGTTATTGTGACTCATCGCCTGCATGTTTTCCCATGTCAACAAATTTCATAGCGCAGAGCGTGAACAGCGCTGGCTGCAACAGTCCAGTTTTGTACGTCCGACCAAATAGCTTCTCAGAGTACTATCATTTTGGGTTGATGTAACTAGTGCGTGTATGGCTGCCAGTATATAAATATAAATATATATATATATATATATATATATATATATATATATATATATATATATATATATATATATATATATATATATAATATATATATATATATATATATACATACTCAATGCGTTAGTGATCACGGGTGCGTAGTGCGTATCCTGCTCCAGGGTGCGTTAACGTGTCTTGTAAATTATATTTGATATATATTTGTTAAAAAACTTTCCGTTATGGTTTTTATCAACTCATTGTGTACGTTGTCAGCTGCAGCAATGAACAAATTCTCGGTCAGCCTTGACCTGTGGGGTAGAATTACAGAAAAAAGAGCTACAAATGGACAAGTTGTGCGTTTAATGATATATCGCGCAATAGCGGCTCTCAATTACGTCAACTTTTTAATTTTCGACGATTTACTTTTTATTTTTTTTTTAATTCCCTCATAACATAAACACTTGAAAATTGAATGCATTTCCTGTTGTTGGAGAGAGAGAGAGAGAGAGAGAGAGGGGGGAGAGAGAGAGAGGGGGGGGGGAAAGAGAGAGAGAGGGGGGGGGGGGGAAAGAGAGAGAGAGAGGGGGGGGGAGAGAGAGAGAGAGAGAGAGAGAGAGAGAGAGAGAGAGACCCCTACGCTTTTATGGACGAATATGGACGTCATTTGAAAATGACAAAAAACTGAAAATAAATTTTGGATTTTTTTTTCCAAAACAGTAAGTTAAGGGGTCCTCTGGTAGGTTAGGTGAGTAGGAAATTTTTCTTAAATTTCAAAACATCATGAAAAATGTTAACTGAAAGTTTACTCTCCTAACCTTTTCGAGTAAGCCAGAGGACTAAAAAAGAAAACGGGATAGTACATCACTTTCGTGAGCCGATTTCATTTAAAATTACGTCCATTTTTGTCCAGAGTGCGCATACGAGCGAAAAGCGACGTTATTTTTAAGAGGACAGGTTGAACAATCTTAGGGGGGATACAGTCAGTCCAGCTTAGAACAGCCATAATCTCGATCAGGTTTGTTCGGCTCGACTTTCCCTGTATAAATGCATGCTCCAGTTTTGTTAGTTTTATCCTCTCCAGGTATTTCGTTATTCTCAACCTGATTACTTCGTCCATCACTCTACGCTGAGTACTCGAGTGACACTGGTTTATAATACAGTACCTTCTGTCTGCTGCTGCTGTTATTTTTAAATATTGGGTCTACCTTTGCCTTTTTCCTGAATTTGGGAGATTTCCTGTCACAAGTGGTATTTTTTTTTTATTTAGTGGATGATGAAGCACCTCTTTATAGCCTCCTTCATCAGCCTTGGTGATAATTAGGTCCGGTTTCTATTTATTTTGTCGCGTCCAAGTTACCCTAAGCGTGCTGTTTTTTCTCTCTTATACAGAAACCAGTATGTCATCCAGTGTTTCTTCTGACCATTTTTTCATTTTCTAACGTGGGTTTCCACGTTGGTATTTAAAAAAAAAATCCTTGAGACTTCTTGTTGATTTCCTCACATACCTCTTCATCGTTTTCCATGAGAATTACTCCTTGGCTCTTCAACCTGATCACATGGGACACTTACTATTGTCTCCATAGTTTGCTATACAGCAGCTTAAGCTGAGCTCGAGTCTTTCCAGTTATTTGTCGTTTATCTGTCGACAGATAATCTTTATCTTTATCTAATCTAATTTGTTTATCTTTATCTGTCGTTTTCATATTGCTCCATCCAGCCTCCCTCCTGTAGCTGGTGCACTCATTTCTCGCTCAGGTTAGTGTCTGTTCTGAAGTCCTTTGGAGTTTTTGTGTGTGCTTTCTAAGTCCTTTCTTTAGCTTATCTACATTGTCTAATGAATCTAAGGTTGATTTTGGTTTTTTTAACATAACATAAGAACAAAGGCAACTGCAGAAGGCCTATTGGCCCATACGAGGCAGCTTCTATCTATAACCACCCAATCCCACTCATATACATGTCCAACCCGCGCTTGAAACAATCGAGGGACCCCACCTCCACCACGTTACGCGGTAATTGGTTCCACAACTCAACAACCCTGTTACCAAACCAGTATTTACCCAAGTCTTTCCTAAATCTAAATTTATCCAATTTATACCCATTGTTTCGTGTTCTGTCTTGTGTTGATACTTTTAATACCCTATTAATATCCCCTTTGTTGTGTCCATTCATCCACTTGTAAACCTCTATCATGTCACCCCTAACTCTTCGCCTTTCCAGTGAAAGACGAAGAGAAGAGTCCTTTCATCCACTTTCTTCAGTGGGATGAACCGCTCTGTGTTAGTTCTAGTATCTGTCAGTGGAATGAATCTGTTTCAATACCTGCGACGTAGTGCAGGTGTTTTATCACTGTTACTGCATTGGTGTCTCTCAATACCTGCATCGCTGTCTCTCAATACCTGCATCGCTGTCTCTCAATACCTGCGTCACAACACCCCCGTCTCCTGTTGCTTAACACCCGCGTCACACAAACACCTCATTGACAGCGTGACAAATCCCCAATCCCCGTGCGTCACGCAAGGTCCTCACAGTCTGCGTCATGCAAGATCCTCACAGTCTGCGTCACGCAAGGTCCTCACAGTCTGCGTCACGCAAGATCCTCACAGTCTGCGTCACAGCGACCTTCGTCTTCGATTACAAGCAAATGTTGTTGTTACAAAATAAAAAAAAAAAATAGGAACTCTGGGTAAAGTGGTTCTCGCAGGTGTTTATTGAGTGATATATGATGACTGATTTGCAATGTCGAAAACATGAAGACGAATACCTGCACGAACGGCACGCACGAGGCGCACGCCAGTCGTAAACACACGCGCACAAGCTCACAGAAGCGCGCACAGTTTCACACGAACACGATCAGTCGTGTGCTGTTGGGGGGGGGGGGCGCTATAACACACGCTAATAAACAATGTGTGTGTGTGTGTGTGTGTATAATATATATATATATATATATATATATATATATATATATATATATATATATATATATATATATAATATGACAGTGTCAGACCACGGAGGAAGAATTGAAACAGGAATTTCCTTAAGTACTTTCGTATTTAATAATACATCTTCAGAAGGGTCATTATTAAATACGAAAATTAAATACAAAATTATTAAGTACGAAAGTACTTAAAAGAAATTCCTGTTTCAATTCTTCCTCCGTGGTCTGACACTGTCATATATATATATATATATATATATATATATATATATATATATATATATATATATGTATATATATATATATATATATATATATATATATATATATATATATATATATGTCGTACCTAGTAGCCAGAACGCACTTCTCAGCCTACTATGCAAGGCCCGATTTGCCTAATAAGCCAATTTTTCATGAATTGTTTTTCGACTACCTAACCTACCTAACCTAACTTAACTTTTTCGGCTACCTAACCTAACCTATAAAGATAGGTTAGGTTAGGTAGGGTTGGTTAGGTTCGGTCATATATCTACGTTAATTTTAACTCCAATAAAAAAAACATTGACCTCATACATAATGAAATGGGTAGTTTTATCATTTCATAAGAAAAAAAATAGAGAAATTATATTAATTCAGGAAAACTTGGCTTATTAGGCAAATCGGGCATTGCATAGTAGGTTGAGAAGTGCGTTCTGGCTACTAGGTACGACATATATATATATATATATATATATATATATATATATATATATATATATATATATATATATATATATATATATATATATTACACACACACACACACACACACACACACACACACACACACCAAATGTCACACATACCCTACAGCACAAAAAAACATTGACACACAAACCGCGCACCCTTCAACAAGCCTCATGAGTACTGAACCATTAGTACAACGTACGCGGAGGGAAATGAATCTCTCTGCCCATTCAACGATAACAAAAAAAATAATTGCGCACGAAAGTATAACAAAAACGAGAGAGAGAGAGAGAGACAGAGAGAGAGAGAGAGAGAGAGACAGAGAGAGAGAGAGAGAGAGGGAGAGAGACATCTCGGCTTTTGTAGCAGAAATTAGTAATCATTATGGCCCGTCCTCTGTAATATAGCACATAAAAGAGGCTTCATAGCGCTTGATGGGTGCTGGGATTATGTCGTTAATTTTAATTTTGAACACGGGGGTAAGGGGGAGGGGGGAGGAGAGAGAGGGAGGGTTGTTGGTCTATATTCCCCCCCCCCCCTTCCCCTTGTTCCTGCTGTACCCCTTCCTCCCCCCTTTCTTGACTTTCTACTCCTTGTTCTTGCTTCTTCTTCTTCTTCTTCTCTCTGCTCTTTGTCCTTCTTACCCTCTTTACTGTTGCTTCGTTTGTGTCCCTTTCCCACACCTTGAATTTTATTCTCTTTCGTGCTTTCTACTGCTTTATCTCTCTCGTCTTCCTCCTCTCCAACCTTCTCCTACTCTTTTTTTCATATTTCCTCCTCCTCCCCCCTCTTCTCCGGCTTTCCATCTATCCCTTCTTCCTTCCCACTTGTTTCTCTCTCTCTCTCTCTCTCTCTCTCTCTCTCTCTCTCTCTCTCTCTCTCTCTCTCTCTCTCTCTCTCTCTCTCTCTCTCTCTCTCTCTCTCTCCCTCTCTCTCCCTCTCTCTCTCTCTCTCTCTCTCTCTCTCTCTCTCTCTCTCTCCCTCTCCCTCTCCCTCTCTCTCTCTCTCTCTCTCTCTCTCTCTCTCTCTCTCTCTCTCTCTCTCTCTCTCTCTCTCTCTCTCTCTCTCTCCCTGTTATTCCCTCCCCCGCTCTCCCCACTTACCCTATGCTCCCCCCGTGTTGTCCAAGAGTCACATCACCCGTGGGATGAGTTGCTGTTTAACTTACAGGACCAGGGGCCGGGGAAAGAGTAAACAGGTGTGTTGGTAGAGGGAAGGGGAGTTGTGGAAGAGAGGGGGTAAGATGGGGGAGAGGGAGGGTGTGGTTGTGTACCTGGGAGATGGGAAAGGAGTTAAATGTAAGGGTGTGGGAGGGAAGCTGGGGAACTGAAGTGGGAGAGAGTAGGGGAGATTTATTTTTTCAAGTTAATCACTTTATTGTGGACTTTATAGCCTATCTTGTGGATTCTGACAGAAAGGTGATTGTTATATATTCAGGAACATGTCACTGGATTCAGGTGTTGGGCTTGAGTGATCTTAAGCTAATCAATTTACATTTGTGGTGAATTAGTTACATACGGCTTTCAATTACCTCTCCCGCACCCCCAATAGGCGAAAGTGCACGTACAGCCTACAGTAGGCATACATTTAAAAAAAATTTGGTTATCCATTAATTTGAATGAATTTTTTGCTTACATTTCTAGTAGAGTTGATTAATTTTCAATTTGATTACATTCTATTACTTAATGATACCAGAAACGCTTTACGTGCTAATGGCTTTATTAAATATATACCTTTACTAAATATGTACCTTTATGCAACACACACAAAACCCTCTACCATGTTCCTCTGTATAGTTTTTAAAATTCCAATTATTATTATCACCGCCACGGGGATGAGTGCAAACAGCAGCTTTTGGAGACCTGCTTGGTCATTAGCTACCGCTGACAAGCAGGTCGCTTGCAGTGGTTGTTTTTGTGTAGGATTTCTGCATTGGCTTCATTGCAGGTGATTGTGATGTTTGCTCTCTGTCCAGTAGGACAGATAAGCCGTCTTTCCAGCAGGCCGGATAAGCCGTCTTTCCAGCAGGCCGGATAAGCCGTCTATCCAGCTGGCCGGATAAGCCGTCTATCCAGCTGGCCGGATAAGCCGTCTTTCCAGCTGGCCGGATAAGCCGTCTTTCCAGCTGGCCGGATAAGCCGTCTTTCCAGCTGGCCGGATAATCCGTCTATCCAGCTGGCCGGATAAGCCGTCTTTCCAGCTGGCCGGATAAGCCGCCTTTCCAGCAGGCCGGATAAGTTGCCTTTCCGGTTGCAGGTTTATTTGCGTTTGTGTTATCATCATTTGGTGCTCTTCAATACATCATCAGTTGGTTCCCAAGAAAGCGAGAAACGACGGTGATCAGGAACACCAAATAGACCCGGAGAGTGCAGCTTGCAGAGTTAGAGAGAGAGTGCAGCTTGCAGAGTTAGAGAGAGAGTGCAGCTTGCAGAGTTAGAGAGAGAGAGAGAGAGTGCAGCTTGCAGAGTTAGAGAGAGAGAGTGCAGCTTGCAGAGTTAGAGAGAGAGTGCAGCTTGCAGAGTTAGAGAGAGAGTGCAGCTTGCAGAGTTAGAGAGAGAGTGCAGCTTGCAGAGTTAGAGAGAGAGTGCAGCTTGCAGAGTTAGAGAGAGAGTGCAGCTTGCAGAGTTAGAGAGAGAGTGCAGCTTGCAGAGTTAGAGAGAGAGTGCAGCTTGCAGAGTTAGAGAGAGAGTGCAGCTTGCAGAGTTAGAGAGAGAGTGCAGCTTGCAGAGTTAGAGAGAGAGTGCAGCTTGCAGAGTTAGAGAGTGCAGCTTGCAGAGTTAGAGAGAGTGTGCAGCTTGCAGAGTTAGAGAGAGAGAGTGCTGCTTGCAGAGTTAGAGAGAGAGAGAGAGAGAGAGAGTGCAGCTTGCAGAGTTAGAGAGAGAGTGCAGCTTGCAGAGTTAGAGAGTGCAGCTTGCAGAGTTAGAGAGAGAGTGCAGCTTGCAGAGTTAGAGAGAGAGTGCAGCTTGCAGAGTTAGAGAGAGAGTGCAGCTTGCAGAGTTAGAGAGAGAGAGAGAGTGCAACTTGCAGAGTTTGAGAGAGAGAGAGTGCAACTTGCAGAGTTTGAGAGAGAGAGAGTGCAACTTGCAGAGTTAGAGAGCGAGAGTGCAACTTGCAGAGTTAGAGAGCGAGAGTGCAACTTGCAGAATTAGAGAGTGTGTGTACAGCTTGAAGACGAGAGAGAGAGAGAGAGAGAGAGAGAGAGAGAGAGAGAGAGAGAGAGAGAGAGAGAGCAGCTTACAAAATAAGCGAGAGTGCAAGTTCCTCGACCGACTGTACTCTAAAAGGTCCCATTTTCCTGGAATTTTTTTTTTTAAATTACAGCACCTCTTCCATTAAACTAAAAGCAAAAATCTATGACCAGATTTTAAGATTATTGGCAGATTATTTCCAGACGAGAATTCTTAACAGAGAATATTAAGAACTCGGGCCGGTCTTTTAATTATTAATCCCACACGACCCATAACCAACTTGATGATTCTTGATGAGTCAGGAAGCTTTAAGCTCGGGGGTGAAGGTTAGGGGTCGCTTGAGCGAGTTTGTCTGTCAGAATTAGTTTTTTTATTGTTTTTTATTGCTAAATTTAATCACTAAATTTAATCATAAGAGTTAATCATAAATTTAATCACTAAATTTAATCATAAGTTAATCATAAATTTAATCACTAAATTTAATCATAAATTTAATCTCTAAATTTAATCATAAAATTCACTACTATTTATATATTTGTTTGCTAGTACTTGATTTGCAATCCTACAGGATTGGGATTTTGTCCTATTCTGTTTCAGCTTTTTCTTTCGGCCGTTAGAAAGGGTCAATATGCCCCTTAAAGAGCCAGTTACGGGATCATGGTCGTCTATAGTTTCAGCTAAGGAGCCATGGCACCCTATAGTGCCAGCTAGCGGGCCATGACCTTTTATAGTGCCAGCTAAGGGCTCAAGGGCCCCCTATAGTGCCAGCTAAGGGCTCAAGGGCCCCCTATAGTGCCAGCTAAGGGCTCAAGGGCCCCCTATAGTGCCAGCTAAGGGCTCAAGGGCCCCCTATAGTGCCAGCTAAGGAGCACTGCCCCTATTTCTTCTGTCGTGTTTTCATGTCGTTAAATACATGAATTTATGTACGTATGTACGTACATACGTACGTACGTGTGTGTGTGTGTGTGTAGTTACACACACACACACACACACACACACACACACACACACACACACACACACACACACACACACACACACACACACACTCTTTCCTGTCTTTTTCCTCCCCATCCACCACCCCCCCCCCCCACAATCCAGGAGTATGCGGCTCCAGCATGGAGTCCATACCTAGTCAAGTAAAAGACTAAACTGGAAAAGATTCAAAGGTTTGCCAGCGGACTAGTACCCGAACTGAGGGGTATGAGCTACGAGGAGAGACTACGGGAATTAAACCTCACATCGTTGAAAGACAGAAGAGTTAGGGGGGGGACACGCACTAGGGGACACAGGTGGAAATTGAGTGCCCAAATGAGCCATAGAGACATTAGAAAACAAATTTTTAGTGTCAAAGTCGTTGACAAATGGAATGCATTAGGAAGTGATGTGATGGAGGCTGACTCTATACACCGTTTCAAGTGTAGATATGACAGAGCCCAGTAGGCTCAGACACCTGTAAATCAGTTGATTGACAGTTGAGACACGGAACCAAAGAGCCAGAGCGCAACCCCCGCATGGCAAGCACAACTAGGTGAGTACAACTAGGTGAGTTCAAGTAGGTGAGTACAACTAGGTGAGTTCAAGTAGGTGAGTACAACTAGGTGAGTTCAAGTAGGTGAGTACAACTAGGTGAGTTCAAGTAGGTGAGTACAACTAGGTGAGTTCAAGTATGTGAGTACAACTAGGAGAGTTCAAGTAGGTGAGTACAACTAGGTGAGTTCAAGTAGGTGAGTACAACTAGGTGAGTTCAAGTAGGTGAGTACAACTAGGTGAGTTCAAGTAGGTGAGTACAACTAGGTGAGTTCAAGTAGGTGAGTACAACTAGGTGAGTTCAAGTAGGTGAGTACAACTAGGTGAGTTCAAGTAGGTGAGTACAACTAGGTGAGTTCAAGTAGGTGAGTACAACTAGGTGAGTTCAAGTAGGTGAGTACAACTAGGTGAGTTCAAGTAGGTGAGTACAACTAGGTGAGTTCAAGTAGGTGAGTACAACTAGGTGAGTTCAAGTAGGTGAGTACAACTAGGTGAGTTCAAGTAGGTGAGTACAACTAGGTGAGTTCAAGTAGGTGAGTACAACTAGGTGAGTAAAACTAGATGACTACACATTACTACTGTAATGTAGAGCTCATATATGCCTCCAAGGGACCTCTGATTTATTGCGTATCAGAAAGTTCATTGACTGTTGTCAAAGGCAACACGACCCTTATCTTTTACCAACGCAAGCATCTATAACCGCTATGAGAACCATATATATATATATATATATATATATATATATATATATATATATATATATATATATATATATATATATATATATATATAATGTCGTACCTAGTAGCCAGAACGCACTTCTCGGCCTACTATGCAAGGCCTGATTTGCCTAATAAGCCTAGTTTTCATGAATTAATTGTTTTTCGACTACCTAACCTACCTAACCTAACCTAACCTATAAAGATAGGTTAGGTTAAGTTAGGTAGGGTTGGTTATGTTTGGTCATATATCTACGTTAATTTTAACTCTAATAAAAAAAATTGACCTTATACATAATGAAATGTGTAGCTTTATCATTTCATAAGAAAAAAATTAGAGAAAATATATTAATTCAGGAAAACTTGGCTTATTAGGCAAATCGGGCCTTGCATAGCAGGCTGAGTATGACGTTCTGGCTACTAGGTACGACATATATATATATATATATTTATATTATATATATATATATATATATATATATATATATATATATATATATATATATATATATATATATATATATATATATATATGACTCCTTGAAACTTCTCTCGTCATTACAAACAGCAGTTGCGCGTAGAGTTTGATGTTTCGTTCAAGGGAGCCGGTCGGCCGAGCGGACAGCATGCTGGACTTGTGGTCCCGGGTTCAATCCCAGGCGCTGGCGAGAAACAATGGGCAGAGTTTCTTTCACCCTATGCCCCTGTTACCTAGCAGTAAAATTCCTTCCATTCCTATCACTGAACCATTCCTTCCCCCCTGACCCCCAGTCCCATCCCAAATCCTTATCCTGACCCCTTCCAAGCGTTATATAGTCGTAATGGCTTGGCGCTTTGCTCTAATAATTACCCCCCTTCCTTCCCCTCCGTCTCCTCTCCCCTTGCCCACACTCACCCTTCCCCCTCATCACCTCCCTGCCCCCACACTCCCCCATCAGTGTAACCAAAAGGTTGCTTCTAGCACGCAAATCAAGTCATCTGAATTTGTTTTGAAAATCAGCATCTGAATTCGCTTTGTACTCGAAGGTAAACATTTCTCATCCACAGACTTTGTGAAGGTGGGGTATTAGGGCCTTGTCCTCCTTCAGGGAGTTGGGGGCACACTGGGCAAATCCCGAACTCCCCCACCCCCCTCCCTCCACTCCGATCCCCCCATTCTAAGACACTCCCAATAAGATCCTCATTAATCATGCAAAGTTTAACGAGGCCAGCCACTAACATCTGGCCCCCATCCTTGAACAAACCGATATTCTCGACCATTTTCAATCGGTTGAAACTATTTCAAGTATTCTCTGTATTCAAGTATGTATGATTTTATTAATGATTTCAAGTATTACTATGCAACACGCGTTATCCCCTTCAATCCTCCGAGTGCATATTGCAAGGTGAAAGTTGCATGTACAAAACATAGATTAATATTCCTTTGCCAATACACTCTCACGCGCGCACTCTCACGCGATTCCTGAGCGATAGGCTCAGGAATCTGTACACCTGTTGATTGACGGTTGAGAGGCGGGACCAAAGAGCCAGAGCTCAACCCCCGCAAACACAACTAGGTGAGTACAACTAGGTGAGTACACAAGGGGCCGGTGGCTGAGCGAATAGCACACTGTACGCGTGAGCCTGTGGTCCCTGGTTCGATTCCGGGCGGCGGCGAGAAACAATGGGCAGAGTTTCTTTTACCCTGATGCCCCTGTTACCTAACAGTAAATAGGTACCTGGGAGTTAGTCAGCTGTCACAGGCTGCTTCCTGGGGTGTGTGTGGTGTGTGGGAAAAAATAGTAAGTTGATTGACAGCTGAGAGGCGGGTCGAAAGAGCAGAGCTCAACCCTCGCAAGCACAACTAGGTGAAAAACACATAAGCACACGCATGCACACTCGCGCACACGCACACACTCACGTACACACCTGCGATACTAAAACTCAAGCCGAGGGAGCCCCCCCCCCCCCCCCCCCCCCCCCGAACTCCTAACCTCCTCCCTCTTACTCTCTCATAATTGCAAGGTTGTGAGAGCCGTAATGAACCGTTTTCTTCCATACCCCCCCCACCATACCCTCCCCCCACCATACCCCCCCAACCATACCCCCCCCCACCACCATAACCTCCCCCCCCCACTCTCCCACCTAAGTACTTTTCACTCATAAACCAGTATTAACCGAGTGGGTCACAACAGCTCAGGGTGACCCAACGAGGGTAATTAACTCTGGGCAATAATGAATACTCGTCGCTTGGGAAGGAGTCACGCCTAAGTGGGCGCTCTAATTATAACCTCTAGTGGATAATATTCCCTTTAAAAAAAAAATCTCGGGTATAACAACAATTTTTCTTTTCCTTCTGGAGATTAAGTGCTGAATTTGTTTTGACTCGGAAGTCAAATTATTTGACGTTTATAACGCCCGGAAGTCAAATTCTTCTTTTAGAGACGCGAGAAAATGAGAGTTATGTCAAGAGTAACATTTCTTTGTCGTCGAACTTCAAAAGAACGAACAAATCCACAAGGGCCGTGACGAGGGTTCGAAACTACATCCGAAAGGATCCCAGACGCAGCCTCAATCGACTGAGCTACGACACGGTTAAAAGAATAAAAGAATTTTGTTCATTTGATGCATCACACTATTGTGATTTCTGTGTGTAATTCAAAAGAACATTTGACTGTTGGACATTTATGATTCTTTAGCATCTTCTTATTTCAAAATAGACAACTAGTAGGAACCTTACCTTGAGGTGCTTCCGGGGCTTAGCGTCCCCGCGGCCCGGTCGTCGACCATGCCTCTCCTCTGGCAGGAATCCAGTATTCTGTTTGTAACTCATCTTGTATTATGCGTTTGTAACTCATCTTGTATTATGCGTTTGTAACTCATCTTGCATTATGCGTTTGTAACTCGTCTTGTATTATGCGTTTGTAACTCATCTTGCATTATGCGTTTGTAACTCATCTTGCATTATGCGTTTGTAACTCATCTTGCATTATGCGTTTGTAACTCATCTTGTATTATGCGTTTGTAACTCGTCTTGTATTATGCGTTTGTAACTCATCTTGTATTATGCGTTTGTAACTCATCTTGCATTATGCGTTTGTAACTCATCTTGTATTATGCGTTTGTAACTCATCTTGTATTATGCGTTTGTAACTCATTGTATTATTACAAATTATTATTATAATAGGGGAAAATTCTGGAGTTTGCTAACAGGAGTCACAAGTCATTTACTCCAATATCAGTGTAAAAAAAAAAAATATGGAAGATAGACAGTCGCATATATACATCTTGAGGTTATCTTGAGATGATTTCGGGGCTTTAGTGTCCCCGCGGCCCGGTCCTCGACCAGGCCTCCACCCCCAGGAAGCAGCCCGTGACAGCTGACTAACACCCAGGTACCTATTTTACTGCTAGGTAACAGGGGCATAGGGTGAAAGAAACTCTGCCCATTGTTTCTCGCTGGCGCCTGGGATCGAACCCAGGACCACAGGATCACAAGTCCAGCGTGCTGTCCGCTCGGCCGACCGGCTCCCTGCCCATCATCGAAGACATAAAAATATATTAACAAAAATATACTTAAATGCACGAAACGAATGCAGAGATAAACACACAGATGCAGATTTAATTAAACCCACATACTGTATCCCATAAATGTCTCAGGGACAGATTTATGCCTGGTGGATAGCGCGCAGGACTCGTAATTCTGTGGCGCGGGTTCGATTCCCGCACGAGGCAGAAACAAATGGGCAATGTTTCTTTCACCCTGAATGCCCCTGTTACCTAGCAGTAAATAGGTACCTGGGTGTTAGTCAGCTGTCACGGGCTGCTTCCTGGGGGTGGAGGCCTGGTCGAGGACCGGGCCGCGGGGACACTAAAGCCCCGAAATCATCTCAAGATATCAAGATAAGATAGACGCACCGACAAACGAACTGGAACAAATAAACACAAGATACCTTATTATAACATCACAATCGGTAACAGACAAAACTATCTAATGTACGTAATAGCCAGTTGTCCGGTATCAACATTAAACAATCTACGAGACAATGAACTCGTAAAAACAAAAAAATAAAAATGCAATTATTTTTAATACAAGGTATTTACATGTTTGTTCTACGTGGTGTTCTTACATGTTTGTTCTACGTGGTCTTCTACATGTTCTGCTACATGATACATGTTCTGCTACATGTTTGTTCTACGTGGTCTTCTACATGTTCTGCTACATGATACATGTTCTGCTACATGTTTGTTCTACGTGGTCTTCTACATGTTCTGCTACATGATACATGTTCTGCTACATGATACATGTTCTGCTACATGAGACATGTTCTGCTACATGAGACATGTTCTGCTACATGAGACATGTTCTGCTACATGAGACATGTTCTGCTACATGATACATGTTCTGCTACATGAGACATGTTCAGCTACATGAGACATGTTCTGCTACATGAGACATGTTCAGCTAAATGAGACATGTTCTGCTACATGAGACATGTTCTGCTACATGATACATGTTCTGCTACATGAGACATGTTCTGCTACATGATACATGTTCTGCTACATGAGACATGTTCTGCTACATGAGACATGTTCTGCTACATGATACATGTTCAGCTACATGATACATGTTCAGCTACATGAGACATGTTCTGCTACATGAGACATGTTCTGCTACATGATACATGTTCTGCTACATGATACATGTTCTGCTACATGAGACATGTTCAGCTACATGAGACATGTTCAGCTACATGAGACATGTTCTGCTACATGAGACATGTTCTGCTACATGAGACATGTTCTGCTACATGATACATGTTCTGCTACATGATACATGTTCTGCTACATGAGACATGTTCAGCTACATGAGACATGTTCTGCTACATGAGACATGTTCTGCTACATGAGACATGTTCTGCTACATGATACATGTTCAGCTACATGAAACATGTTCTGCTACATGAGACATGTTCTGCTACATGATACATGTTCTGCTACATGATACATGTTCTGCTACATGATACATGTTCTGCTACATGATACATGTTCTGCTACATGATACATGTTCTGCTACATGACACATGTTCTGCTACATGACACATGTTCTGCTACATGATACATGTTCTGCTACATGATACATGTTCTGCTACATGAGACATGTTCAGCTACATGAGACATGTTCAGCTACATGAGACATGTTCTGCTACATGAGACATGTTCTGCTACATGATACATGTTCTGCTACATGAGACATGTTCTGCTACATGAGACATGTTCTGCTACATGATACATGTTCAGCTACATGAGACATGTTCTGCTACATGAGACATGTTCTGCTACATGATACATGTTCTGCTACATGATACATGTTCTGCTACACGATACATGTTCTGCTACATGAGACATGTTCTGCTACATGATACATGTTCAGCTACATGAGACATGTTCTGCTACATGATACATGTTCTGCTACATGATACATGTTCTGCTACATGATACATGTTCTGCTACATGAGACATGTTCAGCTACATGAGACATGTTCTGCTACATGAGACATGTTCTGCTACATGATACATGTTCTGCTACATGATACATGTTCTGCTACACGATACATGTTCTGCTACATGAGACATGTTCTGCTACATGATACATGTTCAGCTACATGAGACATGTTCTGCTACATGATACATGTTCTGCTACATGATACATGTTCAGCTACATGAGACATGTTCTGTTTCACTATACATATACGAACTCTCAGGAAAACTGACAGTAAACATTGCAGGGAGACAGATAATGTGTCCGCGGCAAAGCTGCGTTTTCAACCCGAGTCTATAAAGAATAATGTTCGTTCAAGCTCAATATTAACCACTGTTCCGTTCAACTGAACACTTGCGAGTATCAATATGCCATTAAGTCTCAAAAGTCAGAAGAAAAAAAGGCTAAAAAAAAATGTTGTTAAAAAAACAAACACTAATAAGGAAGAAAAACCCAGTTAACGAACCCCAAAACGAACCCTAAAACGGACTCCAAAACGAACCCCAAAACGAACCCCAAAACGAACCCCAAAACGGACTCCAAAACGAACCCCAAAACGAACCCCAAAACAAACCCCAAAACGAACCCCAAAACGAACCCCAAAACGAACCCCAAAACAAACCCCAAAACAAACCCCAAAACGAACCCCAAAACGAACCCCAAAACGAACCCCAAAACGGACTCGCAAACAAAAGCACCACATCCCTAAAACGACAGTCCATTCACCTTAACAGGGAGACCAATCCCTAAATTCCCTGAGATGGAACAGAAGTTAAATTCCCCCACCCCCTTGTCTTCCCCCTCCTTCCCCTTACAACTCCATCCCTCCCCCCCTTTCCATCCGATTCATGTCACCCCCCAGCCCTAACCCCCCCCCTTCTCCTCCCTCCCAATCCCATTACTCATCCTACCCAGCAAAACATATCCGAACAAAACGAAGATAAAGAAGCCCATTAAGCGAGCCGGTGCCAAACAGGTTCCAAGCGGAGAGCCTTGCTAAGTCTCTCGCATTACCAAAACGTCCTTTTGCATTAGATGTTATAAAGAGACGAAGAGCAAGTAACTAATCCATCTCCTTGAAGGTGCTGGGGTGGTGGGTGGGAGGGGAAGGGATAGAAGATGAGAGTAGAGAGGCGCAAGAATGGAACAGGAGAGGGAAAGGGGGAAAGAAAAGAGGAGAGTAGAGGGAAAAATTGCAAAACAGGAGAGCAGAAGTCATGGGAAGGGAAGGGAAGGGAAGGGAAGGGAAGGGAAGGGAGGGCAGAGAGAAAAGATAGAGGGAGTAGAAGAGGTTAAGGTAAAGGAAGAGAGAAGTGGAAAGGGTCAATAAGAGAAGGAAGAACAATATATAAAAATAGAATGGATTAGAGACAAATGAAATACAAGATACAAGAGAGGAGAAGGAAAGGAGAAAGTGTGGAGAGGAGGGAGGAGCAGGAGAGGAAATGAAGCGAACGGAAGTGAGAGGGGAAAAGACAAAGGAAGTGAGGGGGAACTAAAGGATTCTCGATAGCGAGTGAGAAAATTTAGGGGAAGTGAGAAGGGGGAAGACAATGAGCCAAAAGAACCCAAACAGAAAATTAGAGGTGATCCAAGATAAAATATCCATATAAAGACGAAATTATGGAAACACTAAGGAGAGAGAGAGAGAGAGAGAGAGACAGAAAGCAATAATGATTGAATTGCAGGTGTTGAAAAAAATAAGACTGCAGCGAAAACATGATATATATATATATATATATATATATATATATATATATATATATATATATATATATATATATATATATATATATATAATATATGTCGTACCTAGTAGCCAGAACGCACTTCTCAGCCTACTATGCAAGGCCCGATTTGCCTAATAAGCCAATTTTTCATGAATTAATTGTTTTTCGACTACCTAACCTACCTAACCTAACCTAACTTTTTCGACTACCTAACCAAACCTAACCTATAAAGATAGGTTAGGTTAGGTTAGGTAGGGTTGGTTAGGTTAGGTTAGGTAGGGTTGGTTAGGTTCGGTCATATATCTACGTTAATTTTAACTCCAATAAAAAAAAAATTGACCTCATACATAATGAAATGGGTAGCTTTATCATTTCATAAGAAAAAATTAGAGAAAATATATTAATTCAGGAAAACTTGGCTTATTAGGCAAATCGGGCCTTGCATAGTAGGCTGAGAAGTGCGTTCTGGCTACTAGGTACGACATACATATATATATATATATATATATATATATATATATATATATATATATATATATATATATATATATATATATATTTATGCGAACAAGCCTGAATGGCGTGCGCGCACACGCGTAGTTGTATATGTTTAGTATTGTATATGTTATACAATACGTATATGTTATACATATACAATACGTAGTATTGTATATGTTAAACATAGTTGTATATGTTTTTATTAAGGCCTGTCGGCCGTCTATCACTCCATCATAGGAGGACGTAATCTATGGGGGTTTGATAGGGCTGGTAAGAGCCCGACTTTGGTTATTCTCCTTGTGAATCGAAGGAGCTTTATCAAGAGCGCTGGATTCCCCTATTCTGCACCCCTATTCTGGGGTGTGAGTTTTCAGTTATATATATTTATATGTATATATTTATATATATATATATATATATATATATATATATATATATATATATATATATATATATTATATTTATATTACAATCATAAATATGTATAAGTATCTTATTTCTGTTTTTCATTGTGCTTCATTCACTTTGACACAATGAATAACAAAAAGTTCATTTAACTTGTAATTAAGTATTTTGTAAACTGTAGTACCAAAACAATTTTTTTTAATACAAACCTAGAAGTTTACATATAAATACACGAACTAAAAGCCCTCATAATAACACCAGAGTTATATTATACAGTCATACGCTTCACTGTGCAATAACAATTATCATTTTGCACGAAATTAAATTAACCAAATGTGTCTGGGATATTTTTTTTGTCATACATGATGATATTAGCCAAACAAAAATGCTGTTGTATTATTAGACTAATCCCAGCACGGCAGGATTTACCTGCAGGATATACCATCAACCTCGAGGCAGAGTTCATAATCCTGCTTAAAATTGGAGTCATTTGCTGGCCGAATCACCCATTATTTATCATTAGCCTGGTGGCGATGGCTAGGGTAGGAGAGGGCAGGCATGTGCTGGCTTGCTGCCCTCTATGTGATGTATATTATATGTCTCATATGTATTTTATATGGCCAGGGTCTCTCTCTCTCTCTCTCTGTTTCTCTCTCTCTCTCTCTCTCTCTCTCTCTCTCTCTCTCTCTCTCTCTCTCTCTCTCTCTCTCTCTCTCTCTCTCTCTCTCTCTCTCTCTCTCTCCACTTCTTTCCTCCTTTTCCTCCTGCTCTTCACCACTTATTGTCCCTTTACTCACTTTCTTAGTCCCTCTCCTTTATCGCTTTCTCTTCCGCTTTCTCCTCACACATGCACACACGCGCACATACACCAAGAGCTAGAGCTCGGTCCTGCAAGCACGAATAAGCGAGTACACGTGCTCACATGCGCGCGCGCACGCACACACATACCTGTACACCTGTTGATTGACGGTTGAGAGGCGGGAGCAAAGAGCCAAAGCTCAACCCCCGCAAGCACAATTAGGTGAGTACACACACAGACACACACACACAGACACACACACACACACACACACACACACACACACACACACACACACACACACACACACACACACACACACACACACACACACACACACACCTCCAGGAAGCAGCTCGTAACAGCTGTCTAGCTCCCAGGTATCTATTTACTGCTAGGTAACAGGAGCACCAGGGTGAAAGAAACGGCCCATCTGTTTCCGCCGGCGGCCGGGATCACACCCAGACCCCTGGGATTACAAGTCCCAAGCGCAGTCCACTCAGCTACGCCCCCCCCCTGTGTGTGTCATTAATTTGTGCATCAAGAAACACAAATTAAAAATCGAGATATTAAAAACAAAAATTAGAACAAGAAGAGTACCAGCACTGAGGTGGATGAGCAACGAGAGCACTCAGAGCTCTGAGGGAACTATGCCAAATGTTACTTAAAAAAAGAGAAATGGGTGAGTGAACATTGCAAAGACATACAACATATCTAGTTATATCTAGCATACATAATTATCAGGTTGTGCAGTTACGGATCCAAAGGACAGACATGAAAGTAGCGGCAATAGAGGGCCAACGATCAAATGTTAAAAAGCGTGAATTGCGTAGAAAGGCAAAACAGTTTGGGAGCTATAGTCTTACACAACTAAGTTATATAGGCAGGCTCCAGGAGATGAAGCTCGATCCTGCAGACTCTGCTAAAAACAAAAAAAAAACACTAGGTAAGTCCTCTCAGATTAATCACGATTGATTAATCGCATAACGGTCGTAAATTACTCACTAAAGTGGCTTGCATACATTACAAGATTTAATGAGTATATTATCTCGGACCATAAGAGGTGTTGAGCTCTCTCTCTCGTCTGATATATTAACAAGTAATGTCCGTTGTTAAACAACTACATTTAAGGGCGAGTATTGGCTATTTGTAACAAACTCCTTTGGTGTGGGAGGCTTAATACGCATTTCTAAACATAATTTGTTGTGTGGGTGTACTGGGGGGGGGGGTTAGGTAGAGATACGCAAAGACTAACAGCCACTGAATTAGGGGAGGAGGAGGAGGAGGGATTGTTGTTGTTGTTGTTGTTAAAGATTCGCTACCTAGAACAAAGTTCCAAGTAGCACGGGCTATGGTGAGCCCGTAAGGGAGGAGGGAGATAATTTCAGCTCGTCTAGTAGTGATTAACACTCACTGGAGATATACATATCCGGAAGACAGGGGCCCGAGGGCCCCTTTTCACTCCCTGCTTGGTTAGCCTTGACATATTTGCGACCAGAAAAAAGGCCTCACTGATTTACCTTTTTGATAAAAACCCATTTCCTATCACCATAATTACATTAGTCTTCCGTCTCGGGTATAATCAGCTGTCATCGAGTGATTATGTAATTAATCGGATTGTTTTTAAATGTATAAATATGTATGATTGTATGATTTATCAATAAATCTTCTGCACTGCTCTTTTTTGGTAAAAGAGCAGTGCTCTTCACATTCTTCAACTTCTCGTGCAGTGGAAGAATGACACGATGATAAGCTCACTGGTGTTCTAAGATCCCCGTCTTATCTCGTGGAACGAGATAAGACGGGGACAAGTTTGTCTTATCTCGTGGAACGAGATAAGACAAACGAAGCTTTGAATGCGTGTGACTGGAAGTGTTTTTACTTTTTTCCCCGCGAAACTATTCGTTAGTATCTGGGAATGAGTTGGATTTTTTTTTCCAGTGTTAGAACCTTAATTCTCCACCGTGACTTGCTGTAGGTGGTTAAGCTCGTCCACAGGTATTCCACAGAATTTAAACGGATGAGACGACAGTCTACAAGAGCATTTACTGATAGGCGCCCTCTTCGAGTACGGAGCGCTGATAGGTCCCATGAACGAACCCACTTCAAGCAAGAAGCGGCGCTTGAAACTATCTCACAGGAACCCACTTCAAGCAAGAAGTAGCGCTTGAAACTATCTCACAGGAACCCACTTCAAGCAAGAAGTAGCGCTTGAAACTATCACACAGGAACCCACTTCAAGCAAGAAGTAGCGCTTGAAACTATCACACAGGAACCCACTTCAAGCAAGAAGCGGCGCTTGAAACTATCTCACAGGAACCCACTTCAAGCAAGAAGCGGCGCTTGAAACTATCTCACAGGAACCCACTTCAAGCAAGAAGCGGCGCTTGAAACTATCTCACAGGAACCCACTTCAAGCAAGAAGCGGCGCTTGAAACTATCTCACAGGAACCCACTTCAAGCAAGAAGCGGCGCTTGAAACTATCTCACAGGAACCCCACTTCAAGCAAGAAGCGGCGCTTGAAACACCAACCTCTGGGGGCACCTCTACAAGCCAGGGATACCGGAGGTATACTCACTAGTCTGATGGCCCTGCTGGTGACAAGTCCTATAATTGGCTTAATTTTTGGCCTTTAAATCTCCCGGGACATCCCCCTTAATTCCCGTAATTCCACCCCCTCTGGAAAAACTAGCGAAGGAGTTTAGTAATTCAGTCACGTTCATCCTAGTTTATTGCTTCTTTTGCCGACCGCGGTTTAATTTTCGTTATGCGAGAGAGATTACCTAGGATTAATCGTGGTTTTAAGCCCGGTGACGTGACGTCCCTGGATTACCTAGGATTAATCGTGGTTTTAAGCCCGGTGACGTGACGTCCCTGGATTACTTTTGACGAAGGAGCTGTAAGAGGGCGTGCGTCGACCTCCAGCGTGAGGTTCTTGAGGTGAAGGACGAGTCTGAGTTATTGTGACTGCCGCCCCTGGCTCCCTTGAGTCACACTTGACCCAAAATCCGTTCACACACACTCACTCTCATTCACCTCTAGTCACTTAACCTTCACCCACCCTGACTCACCGTTACCCATTATACTCACCTGGGGTGGACGGTATAGAGCGGCGACGGTATACAGTGTCATACAGGTCGGCGTTCAATCCCCCGATCGTCCAGAAGTGGTTGGGCACCATTCCTTCCCTCTGTCCCATCTCAAATCCTTTTCCTGATCTCTTTCAAGTGCTATATAGTCGTAATGGCTTGGCTCTTTCACCTGATTTTTTTTGCACACATCTTTACTCACTCCCCCTTCACTCGCCCTTACTCTCCCTTACCCTTCACTCACTCACCCTTTCACCCACCCTTACTCAATACGACACCTGTGAGTGCCTTGACTCTCATAAACACTTACAGGCACTTTAAGAATTTGATTATATATAAATAAATAAATATATGTAATATAATATTGGCCCCCACCAATATGGGGCCAGAATACCCTAGTAAAGTTTGACTTTAAAAATGCCTTCAATCAAGTCAGAAGAGACGCTGTCCTCAGGGCTGTACACAACCATTTCCGTCCCCTTTACCCATTCATCCGATCGTGCTACAGTGGGGACTCTAAGCTTCTTTTTGGGGAGCATGAAATAAACTCCTGTGAAGGTGTCCAACAAGGTGATCCCTTAGCCCCCTCCTCCTTTTCTCCTTAGCTATCAAAGGCCACTGATAGTCTGACAAGCGTACTAAACACCGGGTACCTGGATGATGGCACTCTCGCCGGCACCCCGGATACCATTTTGGAGGATATAAGGGAAATTTAGGAGCAAGGAGCAGCCTTGGGGCTCATTCTCAATGCATCCAAATGTGATGTCTCCCACAACCCAGACATCACTGAAAGCCCGCCTCAGAGCCGTGCCTGCCCTCCATGTAGGAGACTTCCTCCTGGCAGTACCCATGTCGGCAACGGGCACTCGTCTTGATCCAGAATCCCATCGTGTAACAGAGGCACTCCGCCTTCGTGCCCCAATTCACGCCGAGTACAAAGGTATTTGCAACAGGGGTGGAAGCAGACCGATATGGACTGCATGGGTTGCACTGCGGAAGCTTCATAAAGAAGTTCTTAAATGCTGTATATAACCTGCAGATCAAGAGGTCGTTACGCATTATTAGTCCTACCTGAGAGTCGTACGTGGTCTCTGGTACATGCTCGCTGAGTCCTACCTGAGAGTCGTATGTGGTCTCTGGTACATGCTCGCTGAGTCCTACCTGAGAGTCGTATGTGGTCTCTGGTACATGCTCGCTGAGTCCTACCTGAGAGTCGTACGTGGTCTCTGGTACATGCTCGCTGAGTCCTACCTGAGAGTCGTACGTGGTCTCTGGTACATGCTCGCTGAGTCCTACCTGAGAGTCGTATGTGGTCTCTGGTACATGCTCGCTGAGTCCTACCTGAGAGTCGTATGTGGTCTCTGGTACATGCTCGCTGAGTCCTACCTGAGAGTCGTACGTGGTCTCTGGTACATGCTCGCTGAGTCCTACCTGAGAGTCGTATGTGGTCTCTGGTACATGCTCGCTGAGTCCTACCTGAGAGTCGTATGTGGTCTCTGGTACATGCTCGCTGAGTCCTACCTGAGAGTCGTATGTGGTCTCTGGTACATGCTCGCTGAGTCCTACCTGAGAGTCGTACGTGGTCTCTGGTACATGCTCGCTGAGTCCTACCTGAGAGTCGTACGTGGTCTCTGGTACATGCTCGCTGAGTCCTACCTGAGAGTCGTACGTGGTCTCTGGTACATGCTCGCTGAGTCCTACCTGAGAGTCGTATGTGGTCTCTGGTACATGCTCGCTGAGTCCTACCTGAGAGTCGTATGTGGTCTCTGGTACATGCTCGCTGAGTCCTACCTGAGAGTCGTACGTGGTCTCTGGTACATGCTCGCTGAGTCCTACCTGAGAGTCGTACGTGGTCTCTGGTACATGCTCGCTGAGTCCTACCCGAGAGTCGTACGTGGTCTCTGGTACATGCTCGCTGAGAATCTCATATGTTTTCGGGCAGTCGTGCATAAAAGGTTGTAACATAGTTGAGAACGAGTGGGAATACGGAGGGCCGAGAAGAAGAAGAGGAGAGGGAAAAACGCTAGCGAAAACGGAAAGAAACTGAAAGGGAGAGTGAAAAGAGAAGTGAGCGTCAGTGTGTGGGAGGGGGAGAGAGAGAGAGAGAGAGAGAGAGAGAGAGAGAGAGAGAGAGAGAGAGAGAGAGAGAGAGAGAGAGAGGGAGGGACCTGGGATCATACTGACTCA
This sequence comes from Procambarus clarkii, assembly GCF_040958095.1. Classification (NCBI taxonomy): domain Eukaryota; kingdom Metazoa; phylum Arthropoda; class Malacostraca; order Decapoda; family Cambaridae; genus Procambarus; species Procambarus clarkii. Next base: position 29,697,315 of record NC_091196.1, read on the forward strand.
ACATGTTACCAACACACCTTGTGTTAGTTTCCACGCGTGAAGCCAGGCCAGACCTGGGAGACTAATGATGCTTTTGTTCCACGCTAATTCCAATATATATTATGTATATATATATATATATATATATATATAGGGGCTCCACCTCTGGCGCAAGTTTAGGGACCCATAGCTTCAGAGAAGAGAATACAGAGCATTCATATAAAAACTTGTCGTTTAACTCTGAGTATTCGCTTCTCCTACCGCTCCCTCTCTGTAGTATTTATGTTGAGGCAATGGTGGCGACTTGAACTCGCGTTCTGGTAATTCCCAGACGCTTGCCTTAACCGATTCGGCCACGATGGTACACAAGTCAATCAACCCAAAACTCAAACGAGTTCTCTGGGAAGTTCTGGAGGCCCCAAACCGGAGCCCAATCAGTTCTTCTCTTTGTTGGTAAAAAAAGGCGGGGTTCAAGAGCTAACAGCTCGATCCTGCAGACATAAATAGTAAGTACATTCTCTCGTACTATTTTTTCAATAAAAGACTAGGGTTCACTAGAAATGCCATTGAATTTCTTTACGAAAATGCAAGCAGCAGCTGTTATCCTACACCAGCTCATCTGAAGCCAGCCTCATTTATTTATTGAAGCCTCTTTCATGAATAAATCCACAAGGGCTGTGACGAGGATTCGAACCTACGTCCGAGATCCTCCACACGCTGCCTTAATCGACTGAGCTACATTTGTAGCTCAGTCGATTCGAACAATCAAATTTGCTCATTTGATACATCACGCTATTGTGATTTCTGTGTGTAAAGCCTCACTCATTTATTTCCTGAAATTATCATTTGAATCATTAGGAAGAAACTTTATTTAATTTTAAGTAACTATCATGTAAAGAACAAGATGAGGCAGCAGCCAACTATGCGCCAGAGCCTTTGAGTAACTTATCTCCTGCGTATCAAAGTGTTGAGTGAACAAGTTCCAGATGAGAGTCAGCCTGGGAGTGAATGATCGTTGATGATGTGATGTTCTTGAGAGAGGCAGTTTTAGCATGAGACTGTTGGTGGCCGAGAGCCTTGTGTCATGGATGCCAACTACTGGTTGATCACGAGTTGGGCCAGGTGCATAACTTTGGTAACGTTGGCCTTGTATATAACATTAAGTCCACCAACTTCTCGACGGTTTTTTGAAGCTCTGATGTTCAGACCAGTCCAACCAGACTTAGTCAGGACTAGAACCGTGCGGTTCTTCACTTTGTCTAACATTCTGATGAAGGATGAAAGGCAGCCAATCCTGGAAAGGCGTGCATACTCAAGATGACAGCAAAATTGTGCTTCATATAAGGTTTTACAGCCTCTGCTGCCAAGAAGCTAATGAAATATGCTGTAGGGCTGTAAGTTTCCTGGCTGCCTTGTAAGACGAGGGTAAGCATGTGGCTTTTCATTGTCACTGAAGAGTCAAACGTCATTCCCAGTATGTGAATTTTATCTCTGATCTTTAGGTTTTTGCCACTTGTTGATAAGCCTGTCCGATTTGCAAAATGATGTTATAACCAACGCTTGGATTTTATCAGCCGCCAATGTGACCTGCCTTCTTTCCCGGGTAGAAACTTCTGAAAGTTAGTGATTAATGATTGTAGCAGATGGCATTTCTTCCTTTCAGTGTAAAAAAGTTAGAGTAGAGTCATCAGCATAGGCTTCAGCTTCAGGAATAAGTTGTAGTAGATGGTTGAAACAGCCGTTACATAGTAGAGGGCCAAGTATACTACCTTGCTGGCACCAGTTAAGTGGGTTTCAGATTCTGCTCCAATGAGGATTTCTTAAAGTCCGTTCTTGAAGGAAGTTATTTATTAGCTCTAAGATGGAGCCTGAGATGCCTAGTGCTTGAAGCTTCACTACTAATTCAGAGTGCCAGACCCGATCAAAGGCTCCTGCTATGTCCAGGGGGCCAGATTCACGAAGCAGTTACGCAAGTACTTACGAACGTGTACATCTTTCCTCAATCTTTGATGATTTTGGTTACAATTATTAAACAGTTTACAAGCATGAAAACTTGTCAATCAACTGTTGTTATTGTCGTAAACAGCCTCCTGGTGCTTCGGAGCTCATTAACTGTTTAATAATTGTAAACAAAGCCGCCAAAGATTGAGAAAAGATGTACAGGTTTGTAAGTGTTTGCGTAACTGTTTCGCGAATCTGGCCCCAGAACACCAACACAGCTGAACTTGGACTCGTCTAGTGACTGATGTCGCTTAGTGGCGTGATTTACCAGATCACCAACTGATCGACTTTTTCTAAAACCATTCTGTCGATCACATAGCAACCGATGGTCATAAATTTTATAATTTGCTGAAATGTTAACATTTCTAGAATTTTACCAGTAATGGAGGGCAGTGACACTGGTCTGTAGTTACTGATCAGTGAACGGCTCTTTTGTTTGTGTACCCGGACAACATCTGTCTTCAGCCATACGAAGGGCTAAATTCCTTGAGCTAGGCAGAGTTGATAGAGGCACGTGAGAGGAGGAGCCAACAGGGTCAGCAGCATAGTTGCGTCAAGCCCAAGGCCACGATAAGGTCTTGGGCTTGATCTTATCTGGCTCTACAGCTTGACCTTTGTCATGCGTTTTAAGGAAATGGATAACTTCAGCCTAATGTATAACTATTTCATCCATGTGCAGTCGACGAGTCACAATAACGTGGTTGAGGATGTGATGACCACATCACACACCAGAAGATGAAGAAACGACGACGTTTCGGTCAATCCTGGACCGAAACGTCGTATTTCAAGGCGTATTTCATTCATCTTTGACGCAGTGCTTGGAGCAAGATGTGGAGGATGATGTTCAAGATCAGGGATTTGCATCTTGGCAGCAAAGTGGTTTGCCAGTAGGTCAACCTTCTCCTGATTGCAACAGTTCCATCCTCCTGGTTTAGATGCAGGATTGTGCACGATGAAAATCCCTACCAGTCCTGAACAACGGACCAGCAGACTTTGGATCCAACCCTTCCAAATCCAAATTTTCTTCAGAGTTTCTGATTCCCAACTGGATATTGCACACTTCTGAACTTATTTCATTATACGACAAGATTGTCTATGAATGTTTCTGCTATGAGCCGAGGGATGCATTTTTAAATCTTCTCCAGACCTTATTTTTTTGGCCTCAGCTGCCATATCCACACCACGGCTGATCAGTAGCCTCGGTCACATACTACCGGTGAGGATATGCCTGTGCTGGCGCCCCCCGTATACGACTGGTGAAGGCATTAGGTTAGCTGTTCACGTTCCCCTGTAGCAAGGCATTCCAATCAGCTGTTGCTACCGGAGGGGAGGACTGGCCAATTCCACCCGCCCTCGTCCCAAAGCCAGGTTGTTCGAATAGATTCCTCCCCCCTCGATCTGACGGGATAGCCAGTGTAGTAAAGACAGCCTTATGGTCTGATGAACCAACATATTCCAGGGAGGTCCGTAGTGAACTATGCTTGCAGGACGGTCAGTTATGACAGGATGGGGGGACGAGTCTGATATGAATTGGAAAGTTCAACAAAATTTTCGGGGTTGAAAATTGTAGAGTTCGTACACGTGTCTGTCTGTCTGTATCTCTATCTGTGTTTGTATGTCTCTCTATCTATCTGTCTGTGTGTGTCTGTGTGTGTCTGTGTGTGTCTGTACTCACCTAGTTGTGTCTGCAGGATCGAGCTCTTGGATCCCGCCTTTCGAGCATCGGTTGTTTACAGCAATGACTCCTGTCTCATTTCTCTATCATACCTGGTTTTAAAATTATGAATAGTATTTGCTTCCACAACCTGTTCCTGAAGTGCATTCCATTTCCCCACTACTCTCACGCTAAAAGAAAACTTCCTAACATCTCTGTGACTCATCTGAGTTTCAAGCTTCCATCCATGTCCTCTCGTTCTGTTACTATTCCGTGTGAACATTTCGTCTATGTCGTCTGTGTGTCTCTGTGTGTCTCTGTGTGTCTCTGTGTGTCTCTGTGTGTCTCTGTATGTCTCTGTCTGTCTCTGTATGTCTCTGTCTGTCTGTCTGTCTGTCTGTCTGTCTCTCTCTCTCTCTCTCTCTCTCTCTCTCTCTCTCTCTCTCTCTCTCTCTCTCTCTCTCTCTCTCTCTCTCTCTCTCTCTCTCTCTCTTTTCCCCTCCCCTCCCCCCTCCCTCTCTCTCCCCTCTCCCCCTCTCTCTCCCCTCCCCCCCTCCCCTCCCCACCCCCTCCCCACCCCCTCCCCATCCCCTCCCCTCCCCCCCTCCCCTCCCCCCTCCCTCACTCTCCCCCTCCCCTCCCCCCTCCCCCCCCTGGTGTGCCAATCAGGCCCCACCCATCGTCACCTGGAGCTCTGGGGCGGAACTGGCAGTCATCTACACCTGGACCCTCTCGTTATTGGCCTTGTCAAGCGTAGACTATTTTCTTCCACCCGGAGGTCACCGTCTTGATGCTATTCTCCCCTTCACGCCGAGCCCGTCACTCCTCTGTCTCGCTATTTGTCTCTGTCGTATGTGTATCTGTATTTTCTGTCTGTATCTGTCTTGTGGGGTATCTGTTTTTAGGAGCGGTCTATGTGAATGTGTACATGTTAGTGTGCCTGTGTGTGTGTGTGTGTGTGTGTGTGTGTGTGTGTGTGTGTGTGTGTGTGTGTGTGTGTGTGTGTCTGTCTGTCTGTCTGTGTCTGTCTGTCTGTGTCTGTCTGTCTGTGTCTGTCTGTCTGTGTCTGTCTGTCTGTGTCTGTCTGTCTGTGTCTGTCTGTCTGTGTCTGTCTGTCTGTGCCTGTCTGTCTGTGTCTGTCTGTCTGTGTCTGTCTGTCTGTGTCTGTCTGTCTGTGTCTGTCTGTCTAGGTGTCTGTGTGTCTGTCTGTGTGTCTGTCTGTTGGTCGTGACAAGAGCTAGAAAGATTGGAAGAAGGTGGAATGGTTGACAGGCAATTTGTAGAACAGGCAACGGCACTTGTCTGTCAACCCCCAAACCCCCCCCCTAACATCCCCTAACCCCCCTAACCCCCCCTAACCCCCTCGACCACTCCTCTCCCTCAAGGGTGTTACAATCATTCATCTTATATATTCATATCTCCTCTTTTTCGACATTATTACTGTGAATTATTAGATATTGTCCCGGTCTAACTTTTGCATTGTTCGAACACACACACACACACTGTTCGGATTTTTTTTCCCTAAGTAAAACTTCCCATATAGCGTATGCAGGCGATGAGTCACAATAACGTGGCTGAAGTATGTTGACCAGACCACACACTAGATATTTAAGGGACGACGACGTTTCGGTCCGTCCTGGACCATTCTCAAGTCGATTGTTGAGAATGGTCCAGGACGGACCGAAACGTCGTCGTCCCTTCAATTTCTAGTGTGTGGTCTGGTCATCAATATAGCGTATGTTTCATATACTTCACATATAGCGTATGGTTCATATACTTCACATATAGCGTATGGTTCATATACTTCACATATAGCGTATGTTTCATATACTTCACATATAGCGTATGTTTCATATACTTCACATATAGCGTATGTTTCATATACTTCACATATAGCGTATGGTTCATATACTTCACATATAGCGTATGGTTCATATACTTCACATATAGCGTATGTTTCATATACTTCACATATAGCGTATGGTTCATATACTTCACATATAGCGTATGTTTCATATACTTCACATATAGCGTATGTTTCATATACTTCACATATAGCGTATGGTTCATATACTTCACATATAGCGTATGGTTCATATACTTCACATATAGCGTATGTTTCATATACTTCACATATAGCGTATGGTTCATATACTTCACATATAGCGTATGTTTCATATACTTCACATATAGCGTATGGTTCATATACTTCACATATAGCGTATGGTTCATATACTTCACATATAGCGTATGGTTCATATACTTCACATATAGCGTATGGTTCATATACTTCACATATAGCGTATGGTTCATATACTTCACATATAGCGTATGTTTCATATACTTCACATATGGCGTATGGTTCATATACTTCACATATAGCGTATGGTTCATATACTTCACATATAGCGTATGTTTCATATACTTCACATATAGCGTATGGTTCATATACTTCACATATAGCGTATGGTTCATATACTTCACATATAGCGTATGGTTCATATACTTCACATATAGCGTATGGTTCATATACTTCACATATAGCGTATGGTTCATATACTTCACATATAGCGTATGGTTCATATACTTCACATATAGCGTATGGTTCATATACTTCACATATAGCGTATGGTTCATATACTTCACATATAGCGTATGGTTCATATACTTCACATATAGCGTATGGTTCATATACTTCACATATAGCGTATGGTTCATATACTTCACATATAGCGTATGGTTCATATACTTCACATATAGCGTATGGTTCATATACTTCACATATAGCGTATGGTTCATATACTTCACATATAGCGTATGTTTCATATACTTCACATATATTATATGTTTGTCTCTCGGAATGATTCGGCTTTATTCTTCCGGGTTAAAGGGACCTATTCTACCTTCATTCTTACCTCCTTTCCGGTAGAATAACGTATATCCTTCTTACCCCCGGGGTAAAGGAACTTTTAATCCTTATCCCTGGTTACAGATATCGCAACTTTACCCCCCCCCCCCAGGAGGAGAAACACCCCCCCCCCCTCTCTCTCTCTCTCTCCTCCACACTAGTAGAGATATACCCATTCATCCCTTATGTAGAGAAACTCCCACCCCCCACCACTCCAGATTCCCTCCCCCTTCCCTTGGGTAGGAAAGTACCCCATTTCTCCCCCCCCCCTCTTCCAGTAGAGAAGTATACCCCTCCCCTCCTTGTAGAGAAGTATACCCCTCCCCTCCTTGTAGAGAAGTATACCCCTCCCCTCTTCCAGTAGAAAAGTATACCCCTCCCCTCTTCCAGTAGAAAAGTATACCCCCTTTCCCACTGCTTTTGTAACTCAGCCTCTCCCTCATGGACTAAGAACCTCCTCTCCTGGCAGACGAGTGCCCTCAGCCTCGTAGATGGAGTATAACGCTCCCATCGTCAAACATTATCACTATAAACGCTGTAATATGCCAATATACCATGGGCTTCACATCATATATATATATATATATATATATATATATATATATATATATATATATATATAATATATATATATATATATATATATATATATATATATATATATATATATATATATATATATATATATATATATATATAAGTTTTAAAATTACATGTTTTATATATAATTATATCATGTGTCAAATTAAACCTTATATGTAATATACAACACGTTAAATTATATAGCATATGTAGTTGAATGGAAATGTTGGAAATCTGTATGTTCGATGCCAGACGTTTGGGACTGGCCTCCCCAATTTTTCCCAGTAAATGCTGCTGGGTCCGTGTCCAACATGGGTTGTTCAAGATAACGATACAGAAGCCCTACCATTCCACTATGCTTGGCTTATAAGCCACACTATGTTAACGCTAAAACATTGGTAGGTTGTGAGAGGCAGGGAAGGGTGGAATGGGCAGGGGGGAAAAGAGAGAGAGAGAGAGAGAGAGAGAGAGAGAGAGAGAGAGAGAGAGAGAGAGAGAGAGAGAGAGAGAGAGAGAGAGTGAGTGAGTGAGAATTAACATCTGCCAACACATCACTTTGTAACCTTCTTCACTGTTTGGTACTCACGACTATCCTCTAATAGTCTTTCTGTACAAGACCTCAAGAAGAAGACAAGACCGAAGGGGCCTCGTAGCCTGGTATAGGGACATGGGAGTTAGTCAGCTGTCACGGGCTGCTTCCTGGGGGTGGAGGGCTGGTCGAGGACCGGGCCGCGGGGACACTAAAGCCCCGAAATCATCTCAAGATAACCTCAAGATAACCTGACCCCCTAATGAGAGAGAGAGTGGAGGGGAAGGGTGTAGAGAGGGAAGGAGAGGGTGAGGTTACTTCTTTGCCAAACATGTGCACCCAAAACTAAAAATTGATTGTGCTCTGACCTCAAAAATACAAACCAACATATTTCAGTTGGACTAACAAGTTTGTGTGTGAATGGGGGAGAGAAGGGAAGGGATGTCTGTGTAGGGGGAGGGGGGGATAGAGTGGTTGGAAGTGTGGGAGGGAGTGGTAGTGTCGCTGGAAAGCTATTTGCATGCACGGTCCAGATATGGTTCGAGGAACCAACGTACAAGTCAGGTTATGCTACAAGACCAAGGGAAAAACACCTCACTGGACTTGGGCATAGCCACAGGGGGAGATGATGTCATTTTAGGACGGAGAGAAGTAGTACGAAGTCATGTGACATCCAAAGGAAGTGACGACGTCACGGTGACCTCAGGAAACCCGCGCTGGCCCTTTCTATCCTCCCCAATGACCTCACGCCAACACCCGGAGAAGAACCGGTCAGGTGATAGGCCAGGTTTAGACGCTATATGCATTCTGGTCGGTGGATTCTTATTGAGGTTCGGTGATGTTGGCAAAATGTGGCTTTTGTGCTTTGTGTGTGAGAGAGAGAGAGAGAGAGAGAGAGAGAGAGAGAGAGAGAGAGAGAGAGAGAGAGAGAGAGAGAGATCCTCCTCCCCCCCCCCTTTCCTCCCACATTAAGTTGTGGTCGCGGTGATGAACATATAACCCCCCCCCCAACTATTGTAGAGAACAGCGTAAAATTCTCCCCCCCCCCCTCTCTTATATCTCCATCCTCCAGTGAACAAAGTAGAGAACAAAGTTAATGGTTCGTCGACACATTTACAGAAGTTGCCGACATGAACTTTCTATAGTAATTCCTTCTTGTTTCGTAACACCGGACTACGAACACTCGAGAGAGACTCACTGTAACTCTCTGCTTCCTATCGCTTAGGTACTCCCTTATCCACTGGAGCGCCCTACCAGTTACTCCAGCTTATGAATCAGCCTCTTATGGGGTACTGTGTCAAAGGCTTTCCGACAGTCCAAGAAAATGCAGTCTACCCATCCTTCTCCTTGTTGCTTAATCTTTGTCACCTGATCGTAGAATTTTATTAAGCCTGTAAGGCAAGATTTACCCTCCCTGAATTCATGTTCATGGGTTGGCACGAAGTCCCTTCTCTTCAGATGTGTTACCAGGTTTTTTCTCACGATCTTCTCCATCACCTTGCATGGTATACAAGTTAAGGACACTGGCCTGTAGTTCAGTGCCTCTTGTCTGTCACCCTTTTTGTATATTGGGACCACATTCGCCGTCTTCCATATTTCTGGTAGGTCTCCAGTCTCCAGTGACCTACTATGCACTATGGAGAGTGGCAAGCAAAGTACTCCTGTACACTCTTTCAAAACCTATGGTGAGATTCAGTCCGGGCCAACAGCCTTTCTCACGTCCAGATCCAACAGATGCCTCTTGATCTCATCTCTTGTAATTTTGAACCCTTCCAAGGCCGCCTGGTTTACTGCCTCCTCTCCTACGGCAGTGACCTCACCTTGTTCTATTGTGAAGACCTCCTGGAATCTTTTGTTGCGTTCTTCACACACGTCTTTGTCGTTCTCTGTGTACCTGTCCTCACCCGTTCTAAGCTTCATCGCCTGTTCCTTCACTGTTGTTTTCCTCCTGATGTGACTGTGGAGTAGCTTTGGATGTGTGTGTGTGTGTGTGTGTGTGTGTGTGTGTGTGTGTGTGTGTGTGTGTGTGTGTGTGCGCGCGCGCGTGCTGGTTTTAACTGACGCAAGTATACACTATGGAATTTGTGTAACATTTGTCTTACATTCATGGGAAGACAGGGAGAGATGAGTAATGGAGGAGAAAGGGGATGAGGGAGAAGGGAGAGAGTGAGTGGTGGGGGAGAGGTAGAAAGCATGGAGAGGGAAAGAAAGAGGAAGAGAGTTTTCTCACTCTCTTACAAGTATACCTCCATGCAGTCAAGCTGCTGCTTAAGCTGACACTCAAGGAGGGCTCCGACATTTAGCAGACATTTATATATTGAGAATCCTTGAGAATGCCAAGAAAAGAAGTCGATCCCTAATAAAAATACGGAGATGTTCCGTAAAAGAGATGTTTTCAGGAAATATGGGTAGAATTCGGTCGTCGGTGACAAGGGATATATATATTTTTCATGTTTTTTTCGTGGCAATCATTCTGCACTTGTATTTACAACCACACCCTCTCTACCCTATCATCACAACCCTCCCACACACCCCCCCTTTTCCACCCAGCATCACAACCTCCCCCCCCCACACCACACCTCTCCCACCCTTAACATATTATATAACCTTGATCCGGTTTCGGCGACGAGAGAGAGAGAGAGACGCGTACCTAAGGTGATTGTGGGATCAGATCTCGCTCTCAGCGGCTCGCTGCCGAAAAAAACGGTGATTTGCCGAGGCCACAGCAGCAGCAGCAGCAGCGCTCCACTCCGTGAGTTCCCACGCAGGTCCGTTTCTTGTCGCCCGGTGGTAAGGGCTTTTCGCCTGACCCCGATCGCATGAGTAGTGCTTGTCACGTGGTACACAAACGGGTCAACTCGTACACGGGGGTGTCGACGCGCTGTTGCTCGTTTTCTAACTCGTTAAAACTGTGTCTCTCTCTTATGGGAGAGACTGTATTAGATTAAGGTGGAATGGATTTGGTTAGATTTAGTTGGTAAAGGTTAGGAGGATTAGTTAGGATTAGTTCGGTATTGGTTTTAACGAAGAATTTCGCTGCCGCACGGTCATACATTCATTCTTAAGACCTGCATTCACACAGGGTTTCAGGACGAATTCGGACTTAACTACCATATAGTTTGCCATATTATTCCCGCCTTCCGGAGGACAGGACGCTTGTATGATATAGTATATCGTGGCCCCTCCCCCCCCCCTCCTATATCCTCCCCCTTCCTACATCAACCACTGACCTTTCCCCCCCACCCCCCCCCCCCCCCATGATGCAACCCACAACAGCTACGTAACTCGTGGGTCCCTATTTGTGTTACCGTTACGTGAAAAAGATGAATTAGGTGAAAGAAAACTTGCCCAATTGTTTCTGTGCTTCCCGCGGATTTGAATCGGGTCCCCGTCGAGTGAGAGTCGATGACGTAGACTACTGTGCTATTCAGACCAGTAAACCGCCTGCTGATGTAAATACTTGAGAGAGGACATATTCTTGCCATGAAAGATATTCAGGACTAAAGTATACTTGTTGGTTGGACAGTAAGCCAATATATTGACCATTACTGGTTGGACAGTAAGGCATTATATTGACCATTACTGGTAGGACAATAAGCCAATATATTGGCCATTACTGGTTGGACAGTAAGGCATTATATTGACCATTGCTGGTTGTACAGTAAGGCATTATATTGACCATTACTGGTTGGACAGTAAGCCAATATATTGACCATTGCTGGTTGGACAGTAAGGCATTATATTGACCATTACTGGTTGGACAGTAAGGCATTATATTGACCATTACTGGTTGGACAGTAAGGCATTATATTGACCATTACTGGTTGGACAGTAAGGCATTATATTGACCATTACTGGTTGGACAGTAAGGCATTATATTGACCATTACTGGTTGGACAGTAAGGCATTATATTGACCAGACTAACTGTATAGAGAATGATAGACCACACCTTCAACTCCAAACTAAATCACAGAGCATAGAAAGAGTTCATTTTTCTATGGATTTAGAGAGTCGTGTGAATATTGTGTACTCACTCTGTGAGTAATTTCAAAGGGAAAGTGCCCAGTATTGGCTTCAAAAAGTACTTTGAAGTGAAGTGAAAGTACTCGCTTTCACTTTATGAAAAGTTGTGTTTTTGTTTTAATTTGCGCGTGAGTGTGTGTGTTCTTGTTATTTGTGCGTGTGGGACAAATGGGTGTTGTGGTGCTTCCTTATTGGCTGGTTATACGAGCATTGGAGATTTATAAGTAAATAACAATTGCAATAAGTACGAAGTTGAAAGTTTGTGGTTGTTGCTGCGATTGTGGTTATGTTGTTGTGGTTATATTGTTGTGGTTGTGGTTATGTTATTGTGGTTGTTGCTGCGATTGTGGTTATGTTGTTGTGGTTGTTGCTGTGATTGTGGTTGTTGCTGTGATTGTGGTTGTTGTGGCTGCTGCTGTTGTGGCTGCTTCTGTTGTGTTTGTTTTTGAACTTGTTGGTTGTCGTTGAGGTGGTTGTGGCTATTGGTTGTTTTTGTGGCTGTTGTTGGTTGTGGATATAACCTTTTACAACGGTAGTCGACTTTAATCACTTGCTTTACAAAGAAAATGGGAATGAACGATAACAAAATGCATTGAATTATTTAAACTTGCTTCCCTATTTACTAAGTTAAATCTAACAATTTGCGTGTAACTACGCGTTTCTTCCTGGCAGAATTTATATAATTTATATATTTTGTGTCTATTGAAAACGTTATATTAGCAGTATGTGCGTGTGAGTCATGTAGCGCAGTGGGCTGCGCAGTGGGTTTACAACCGAGAGATCCGGGGTTTTATCAGAGCAGGAAGGAAAAGTTTGAGCACCGTTTCGTTTTTTACCCGATTCCTATGTTCACCTGACTGTGTAAATAGCCGTGAGTTAGCCAGCTGTTGTGGGTTGCGGTTTGGTAAGGTCGTATAAGTTAAACAGGCTTTCTGTCTCTCCAAATATTGAACAAAAGAGAGAGAGAGAGAGAGAGAGAGAGAGAGAGACAAACGCATTGAACTTCAATCTATATTATGTTTCGGTTCCGCTCAATATCTTAACTATCACTCGTTACCTTGACCTTGAGGCTACCTTGAGGTGCTTCCGGGGCTTAGTGTCCCCGCGGCCCGGTCGTCGACCAGGCCTCCTGGTTGCTGGACTGATCAACCAGGCTGTTAGACGCGGCTGCTCGCAGCCTGACGTATGAGTCACAGCCTGGTTGATCAGGTATCCCTGATACCTGATCGATCGATACCTGATCGTTTAACCCTTAAACTGCTAAACTTTTTTAAAGGTTCAGCATCCATTAGCGCATGAAAAAAACAATATTAAAAACCCATAAGGAACAGTCACATATGGCGGTTGTAGCCGTGCATGGGTTAACAGCTGTCTATAGTGATTCAGAGCAGCTAACGACTCGAATTAAGACCAGCGGAGTGTTTTTTTTTTTGGGGGGGGGGGAAGAGGGGTCAATGTACAATTCTCTATTTCAGCTTAAATCGATTTTAGGGTCCTAAACCCACGCGTGATGAAGTTTCAGGCCCTAGTCTATCCCTCTCCCCCCCCCCTTTAACAACCCCTGATACCATTTCTCTATTTGTTCCATTACGTCCCGTTTTTAGCGTCTACTCAATTCCGAAGGAAATGCGACGTATAAAGGTGGAAGTATTGGTCCATGTAGGATTATTCTCACGATTTGACAACCGTCATTTGTACAGTAAATTTTGCCTTACCAGAAGCGTATTGGAACCGAAGCAGTCGGTTTTTAGTGACTAGTCGGTTTTTAGTGACTAGTCGGTTTTTAGTGACTAGTCGGTTTTTAATGACTAAATAGTGTCACTATTTAATAAATAATTTTAGTAAAATTAATAGTGTCGACTCCCCCTCTCACACTCACCCAAGTAGATGAACATTAGTCAAAGGAAGCATGAATATCGCAGTAGGTTTTAATGTCACTAAACCAGGGTTTAGTGTCGTTGGTAGCGGTAGTAAACATTAGAGTGTATTTAAGCGTGTGTGTAACGACCTCCGTGTCTGATCCCGCGGACAGAGACCTCCCCCCCCCCTTCCCCCCAACAACACGTAACAACCAACGTTCTCGTTCCGGTTGTTGTTGTAGATATAGTTACTCAAAACGATGTGTCCATGTAGCACGGGCTATGGTGAGCCCGTAACTCTCGTTGCGGATACGAGCTACGACTTATTATTAACATCCTTATTGACAAAATTAATTACAATTTTGCCTAATCTGAGGATTTTGATAGTATTATTAAAGTGAGGATAATGCTGGTATTCACTGTCACGCAGGACAGAGGGTCATACACAAGACAATAGGTCTAAACTGTAGGCTGAAGCACATATATATCATGATTACAATCAATGTTTTAATGTATGAATATGTGAAAACAACTTTCTATTGTGCACTGCCACACAAGGGCAGGGATGGGTTCATAAGTGATGCAGCTTAGAAGTAATATAAATAAAAATTGTTCTTCATTCTTTAAAATGGACAAGCAAATTTTGGGTAAATTGTTAGGATGTCGACGACTGTATACCTCGTAGAGGTGCGAAAGTTACATTGAACAAAGAAATCCAACTGACTGGCAGAGTACTCCTCTCCTTGAGGAGAGAAGTAAACTTAAACTTCCCTTAAACTCTCCTGGGAAGATGACTGCTGTCTCTGCACTCACAGGGGGGACAGTACTTAGACGGCTGCTTAAGTCAGGGTCAGGGTAGGAGGCTTGCTTGGTCAGGGACCGGGCCGCGAGGACGTTTGAGCCTCGAAATTAACGCAAGGTAAGGGTGTGGGATGATCTAAAGCCAATGACCTGTGTCAAGTATACACACCGTTGTTAAATATGAACTCATGTTAATCACCGCTCCCTATAGTAATCAGTATCTCTCTCACCGAAAAAAAGTCCTCATGCTCCCGCAATTAACTTAGAATTAGTATTGCCAAGTCGCTCTGGCTACCTAGAATATGCTTAAGTCCACCTAACCTCTTCCTTAAGGACACCAAGGAAGTAATGGCAGATTAATCAAGTTTAACAACATTCACTGAAATAGTTGACCTTATAACACTCTCACCAATATAAATTTCGCAATATATATGTCTTCACAATGAGGTCTTCCGTAATGCAACGCTTCCATAGCCTAATCCGGCTTGTCTCCTGGCAGTCTCGTCAGTAAAATGTGTTCACAATTTCTCTATACCAGTTTGTCTCACAGTAGATAAAACTAAAGGCACTTCTCGGTCACTATATCACTTCACTACTACATGTAAATGTATTGATATTGATTCACATGAATAACAAATGATACTACCCACTGAGTCATGTGAATACAATGCCAGAAATTCAAAACACAGCCTACCCCTCAAAATTTACCATTCACTCACTGGAGAAATAAATTTAATCTTTAAATGAGCCTTATTTCCTATACGCGCGCGCGTGTTTGTGTACTCACCTAATTGTGCTTTCGGGGGTTGAGCTCTGGCCCTTTGGTCCCGCCTCTCAACTGTCAATCAACTGGTGTACAGATTCCTGAGCCTATTGGGCTCTATCATATCTACATTTGAAACTGTGTATGGAGTCAGCCTCCACCACAACACTACTTAATGCATCCCATTTGTTAACTACTCTGACACTGACAAAATTCTTTCTAACGTCTCTGTGGCTCATCTGGGTACTAAGTTTCCACCTGTGTCCCCTTGTTCGTGTCCCTCCCGTGCTGAAGAGTTTGTCTTTGTCCGCCCTGTCAATTCCCCTGAAAATTTTGTAGGTGGTTATCATGTCTCCCCTTACTCTTCTGTTTTCCTGGGTTGTGAGGTTCAGCTCCCTTAGCCTTTCCTCGTAGCTCATTCCTGTCAGTTCCGGGACCAGTCTGGTGGCATACCTCTGAATCTTCTTTAACTTTGTCTTGTGTTTAACTAGGTATGGACTCTAGGCTGGAGCTGCATATTCCAGGATTGGTCTGACATAAGTGGTATACAGGATCCTGAACGATTCCTTACACAAGTTTCTAAAGGCAGTTCTTATGTTGGCCAGTCTAGCATATGCCGCTGATGATATCCTTTTGATGTGGGCCTCTGAGGACAGGTTCGGTGTGATATGAACCCCCAGATCTTTCTCTCTATTTGACTCTTGCAGGATTTCACCTCCCAGATGGTACCTTGTGTTCAGCCTCCTGCTCCCTTCGCCTAATTTCATTACCTTACACTTTCCTGAGTTGAACTTTAGCAGCCATTTTCTAGACCATTCCTCCAGTTTGTCCAGGTCATCCTGTAGTCTCTATCTTCATCCGTCTTGATTCTTCTCATATTTTTTGCATCATCAGCAAACATTGAGAGGAACGAGTCTATATCCTCCGGAAGATCGTTTACATATATTAGAAACAGGATGGGTCCAAGTACTGAGCCCTGTGGGGCTCAGTACTTGGGAACTGAGCAGGCTGAGCAGGCAAGCAGGGAACAAGCAGTTCCCTGCTTGTCACAGCCATCGCTCAGGCACGTGAACGCGCGCGCCCACACCCACCCTCAGGCAGATTCTCACGCCCACACTCAGGCAGACTCACACGCCCACACTCAGGCAGACTCACACGCCCACACTCAGGCAGATTCTCACGCCCACACTCAGGCAGACTCACACGCCCACACTCAGGCAGACTCACACGCCCACACTCAGGCAGACTCACACGCCCACACTCAGGCAGACTCACACGCCCACACTCAGGCAGACTCTCACGCCCACACTCAGGCAAACTCACACGCCCACACCCACTTAAATATCCAAGCACACGCCCATCGTCACCCCACACACCATTAACCACACCCCTCCCCCACTAAGCTCACCGTCATTGCACAAATACAAGCGAGACTGCATAAGTCACCGGTGTAAGCGGGGCGAACCAGTCCACTAAAGCATTAATTACTTCCCATTTTAGCCCATGTAATGGGGATCATTAGCTGGTGATGAATCAATGTCAACTCCCACCACTATTACGGCTCGGAATATCCCACTAAAGTGACCACAATATTAATGAAAGTAATTTTTTTCCTCCCCTTTGACCAGAGGATTAGTGTCGTTTTGCACCCAACTAATATTTGGAACCGTTATTAAGCATTCAGTTCGTTCTCTTTTATGTCCCACAACGTACAAAAAAACACTGTAATGTGCGAATCCAAACCTCCTGCCTAGCCTAGCCTAGCCCACCCTTAGCCTAGCTTATCCCATCCCTAGCCTAGCCCGCCCCTATCGTAGCCTAGCTCACCTGGAGGGCTGGAAAAAGTGGATTTTTGTGTAAACTGCTACTTTTCTATATAGTAATTTGCCATTAATACTCCGTAATTTGCACGTTAGGGTCCATGGCGTACATAATTAAGACGTATTAGTTGAAAGCTCTGGTTCCAACATTAGCCAGAAGCTCAAGAGGAGTTGGAAGTGATATGTATATATATATATATATATATATATATATATATATATATATATATATATATATATTAGACGTTCGTCAAGTAAGTTAGACGTCCGTCAAGTTGTAAGAACACGTTGCCGAATTAACAATGGCCAACTGCTTGTTAACCTAGCCGCCAAATCACCTTACGGTTGAGAGGCGGGACCAAAGAGCCAGAGCTCAACCCCCGCAAATACAACTAGGTGAGTACAACTAGGTGAGTACCTGTTTATGAATGAAAATTACATTACACACACAGACTTACTACTGATAATGATCGAACTTTTTTTTTCGACCAGTGCTTTGTTCTCTTCCGGTGTTCGAATCCTCACCTCTATAAATACACGGCTCTAATGGGCCAATACATAACTAGTACTGATAGTTAAACCGTAATTATACCTTAGTTTTGATCACCTCAGACTTGTACCGTCTCTCAAACCTTATTAGTACCGGTACAACTTCCACCGGTTCTTAACTGGACCGGCTTGAGCCCTATAACCTCCGGGGGACTGATAATGCACATTCTATATTTATTTGACTTGACTTTATTCTCAATCGACTTGAGAATGGTCCAGGACGGACCGAAACGTCGTCGTCCCTTCAACTTCTAGTGTGTGGTCTGGTCAACATAATGCACATTTGTGGGCACGGAACCAAGGTATAGTTTACCGTCACTGGAGACTCCCGGTAATATATACTGGAGACTCCCGGTAATATATACTGGAGAGGGCGGAGGGCCCCGGAAACACGCCAGCCTATGTAGATTTCGCGGAGAAAATAGGCTGGGGGGGGGGGGGGGGCAAAGCCGGCCTTGTATGTAAACACGTTCCTTATCTGTCGGTTCATCTCGAGGTGGACCAGCAGTAGCGTAGAGCTGGCTTTCTGGCTGGCTGGCTGGTTATCTGGATGGATATCTGGCTGGCTGGTTATCTGGCTAGCTGGTTAAATGGTTATCTGGCTGGCTGGTTGGTTGTCTGACTGGGTGGTCAGCTGGCAACTGTATCGAGGCAGCTAATCTGTAGTCTGAGAATGCTTACCGAAATAAGTAATAAAGTACAATAAGTAATAAAGTACAATAAGTAATAAAGTACAATAAGTAATAAAGTACAATAAGAAATAAAGTACAAAAGTACAATAAAACATTTGAGTTTGGACGCAACTGTCGACGGCGTCAAAATAATCGTTGCTTAAATTGTAAACAATGTAATTAAAACAGATTGGATTCTGCTTCAAGAATCACTTCTTGAAGCAGAAGATCAATCACTTCTCGTAATGACTCGGTCAACGCCTTATAAAACTTTAAACTATGCTAAGTAGGATGTAAACGTGAGAGGCAAAACAGCCAAATGAAAGTCCACAGGAGGTACCAACTCCCTCATCAGCAAACACCAGTAACCCAACACCAGGACGCGGCGCGAACCAGTCACCAGGAAAAAAATAACCCTGCGCGGGTGTGGAATAGATTATCATTATTAACATCTTTATTGACAAAATTAATTACAATTTTGCCTAATCTGAGGATTTTGATAGGTCTTATTAAAGTGAGGATAATGCTAGTATTCACTGTCACGCAGGACAGAGGGTCATAAGACAATAGGTCTAAACTGTAGGCTGAAGCACATAGAGGAATAGAGGCACCATTCTGGGCGAGGTCGCGTTGACATTCGGGGTCAGAAAATTATCATCTTGGCTACTACTAAACAACGCCACGGAAGGAAAGGGATGGCGGCGCGCAAGGATGATATAATATAGATGAAAGGTCTTCTTGCTCCATCCAGTTACAGCCCCCGTGCTCCGGTGCCAGGTAAGTTCACTATGGGCTCACCATAGCCCGTGCTACTTGGAACGTTTTGTTCCCAGTAGCTGAATGTTAAACAACATTCGTGCTCCGCTTAGAATGTTTGAGGGAGCAGGCGAGGGAGGGAGGGAGGGGAGGAAAGCCGACCAGATCCATCACCAGATGTCATCATTATACGACAGTGTGTTGGGGGTTGCAAGCAGTGTTGCAGGCATGTGTGTGTGTGTGTGTGTGTGTGTGTGTGTGTGTGTGTGTGTGTGTGTGTGTGTGTGTGTGTGTGTGTGTGTGTTACATACAGCATTGCAGGCTCAGTGTTGCAGAGTTTTTCCCAAGGCTCCTGCCATCTGTTTTTTGTTCTGTTTTCAGACAGTATTGACGTTGTTTCAATGTTGCAAACACGATTTGCATTCAGTGTTGGAGACAATATTGCATAGGAGCAAGACGAGTCTTCTCCAGCGGCTCCCACTTCCAGCTTAGGCAAGTCTCAAGAAGTACTTTCTTTTCATTAAGGTGAAGACTATTTGTATCGCTTCGAGGTATTTCTCAAGAGGAAATTTTAGTTTCAAGGACGTAAGAATTAAGTAAATAGTAGAGGCAGCTCCTGTTGGCCCATACGAGGCAGCTCCTGTTGGCCCATACAAGGCAGCTCCTGTTGGCCCATACGAGGCAGCTCCTGTTGGCCCATACGAGGCAGCTCCTGTTGGCCCATACGAGGCAGCTCCTGTTGGCCCATACGAGGCAGCTCCTGTTGGCCCATACGAGGCAGCTCCTGTTGGCCCATACGAGGCAGCTCCTGTTGGCCCATACGAGGCAGCTCCTGTTGGCCCATACGAGGCAGCTCCTGTTGGCCCATACGAGGCAGCTCCTGTTGGCCCATACGAGGCAGCTCCTGTTGGCCCATACGAGGCAGCTCCTGTTGGCCCATACGAGGCAGCTCCTGTTGGCCCATACGAGGCAGCTCCTGTTGGCCCATACGAGGCAGCTCCTGTTGGCCCATACGAGGCAGCTCCTGTTGGCCCATACGAGGCAGCTCCTGTTGGCCCATACGAGGCAGCTCCTGTTGGCCCATACGAGGCAGCTCCTGTTGGCCCATACGAGGCAGCTCCTGTTGGCCCATACGAGGCAGCTCCTGTTGGCCCATACGAGGCAGCTCCTGTTGGCCCATACGAGGCAGCTCCTGTTGGCCCATACGAGGCAGCTCCTGTTGGCCCATACGAGGCAGCTCTTATTGGCCCATACGAGGCAGCTCTTATTGGCCCATACGAGGCAGCTCTTATTGGCCCATACGAGGCAGTTCTTATTTAAGTTTTGAAAGACAAGAAATCGGAGAGGTAAGATAATTATGAGGAGCACCTGGAAGGGATGCGAAAAGGATCTTGGGTTGGACAGAGGAAAGGCAAACAAGTTTATCAAGACTCTTAACTTGCTTAGTTAAATTTATTTTGGGGATCAATGTGTGTGTCTCTGAAATCTTTACTCCGCTACCACGCCTCAGGATGGGTATATGGTGCATAATGAATGAGCTAAACTAAACTAAAATCGTTGGGGATCGAACGCCGACTTGTTAAATGTAGTGTGTGTGTGTGGATTCACCTAGTTGTGCTTTCGTGCGTGTGCTAGGGTACCTTGCAATTTTTTTTTTAGCCTAAGACGCCACTTGGAGAGAGAGAGGGAGGGGGGGGGGGGGTGGGGGGAGGGGAGAGGTTTCTTCTAGCGTCCTTATCAGCCAAACGGTGTACATCAGCCCTAGTCCCCTCCCACCACACACACACACACACACACACATGACGGCTGAGTGGACAGCGGTTGGGATTCATAGTTCAAAGACCCTGGATCGATTCCCTGCGAATGCAGAAACAAATGGGCAGAATTTCTTTACCCTCCTCCCCCAAAGACTCTGTTCACCTGGTAGTATATTAGTCGATTCACCTGGGAATTAATCAGCTGATGCGGGATATATCCTAAGGATAACAACATATAAGGATTAAAGAAACTTCAGAAAGCCGATTGGTCCAATCGTTTGGAAATGCTATTTATAGGGAATGTTTGTAATTTGTGGAATTAACTTTGTCATCTTTCATTGAAAGCGATCTAATGAACGCATTCAGACCTTATTCACAGTCAGATCTTATTGGCAATCAGTCTTCGCAATTTCAATATCCAGCTGATATCTTGCAACTCTATCATCATTTCCTAGCCTCAGGACCCTCGCACTTGTCAGCATTGAACAGCATCTGTCAATCATTCGACCGTTTCTAAAGCCAATCTAGGTCATCTTGCAACGATTTTGAGACTTCTGGGTTCATTTCCCGACCAATTTTCGCATCGTTAGCAAATCTGCAAATATCGCTGTTCAGTCCTGAATCTAAATAATATATATATATATATATATATATATATATATATATATATATATATATATATATATATATATATATATATATATATATGTCGTACCTAGTAGCCAGAACGCACTTCTCAGCCTACTATGCAAGGCCAAATTTGCCTAATAAGCCAAGTTTTCCTGAATTAAATTATTTTCTCTAATTTTTTTCTTATGAAATGATAAAGCTACCCATTTCATTATGTATGAGGTCAATTTTTTTTTATTGGAGTTAAAATTAACGTAGATATATGACCGAACCTAACCAACCCTACCTAACCTAACCTATCTTTATAGGTTAGGTAGCCGGAAAAGTTAGGTTAGGTTAGGTTAGGTAGGTTAGGTACTCGAAAAACAATTAATTCATGAAAACTTGGCTTATTAGGCAAATCGGGCCTTGAATAGTAGGCTGATAAGTGCGTTCTGGCTACTAGGTACGACATATATATATATATATATATATATATATATATATATATATATATATATATATATATATATATATATATATATATATTATAGTAAACAGATGTCCCAGGACAGATCTTTGAGATTCTCCATTTCCGACGGCCTCCTCATCTTGATTTAATTTATAGTAACTCCTTGTTAACTTTGACATAACCATGCTCCTTCAACTTAAGATAGCGACCACAGTACCGGGTGGGTCTCTGTCATTTTAATCAGCCCTTCGTGTGACACTGTATCAGAGGCTTCGCTGAAGTCAAGGTACACAACGGTACAGTTCTTGTCCTGTATTAACCACATCAAATATGCTGGAAGAGACATGAGCGGCTATTAATAAGCCCACGTCGTGAGCCATTTATTTATATATGTTTTTTTAAATATGTTGACGAATGGCATTTATAGCGTGGGAGAGAAATATTTAGTAGCAGTAGATATGATAGTGGAATAGTGGAGAGAGAGAGAGAGAGAAAGAACAGACGGCAAAAAAGGCGGGGTCCAAGAGCTAACAGCTCGATCCTGCAGGCACAAATAGCAAATACACACACAAGCTTCCACCCCCCCCCCCCACACACACACACCTACAGTCTACAAGTGTGGCTTTAACAAGTTCATCAAGATGTGTAAGTCGCCAAACCCTATACACCTGTCAGGGTCGCGCAATTCGTGAATGAGAGGTCAAAGTTCACGGTCAGCGAAGCATTAGTAGAGAGCGCCTCCCGTGAATAACAATCAGGTGATGGAACTAAATACCATTGCTAAGCAAAGATATTCAGTTTCATTTGTGTGTGTGTGTGTGTGTGTGTGTGTGTGTACTCACCTATATGTACTCACCTATATGTGCTTGCAGGATCGAGCATTGACTCTTGGATCCCGCCTTTCTAGCTATCGGTTGTTTACAGCAATGACTCCTGTCCCATTTCCCTATCATACCTAGTTTTAAAAGTATGAATAGTATTTGCTTCCACAACCTGTTCCCCAAGTGCATTCCATTTTTCTACTACTCTCACGCTAAAAGAAAACTAATGACCTAGAGACCTAGCACTCAAAGGTTAAAAAAAAAAAAGATTAACACCTTTATAATTAGAGAGACAGCTAAGATACTGCATCATTTAGTGAAATTTGTAATGTCCATTAGCTGTGTGTGTGTGTGTGTGTATTCACCTAGTTGTGTTTGCGGGGGTCTTTCGGCCCGCCTCTCAAATGTCAATCACTATTCCTAACTACTAACTAATTTTATTTTTTCTTCACACCCCCCAACCCGCCCACAACCACACACACACATGTATGGGGCCTGGTAGCCTGGTGGATAGCGCGCAGGACTCGTAATTCTGTGGCGCGTGTTCGATTCCCATCACCAGCAGAAACAAATGGGCAAAGTTTCTTTCACCCTGAATGCCCCTGTTACCTAGCAGTAAATAGGTACCTTGGAGTTAGTCAGCTGTCACGGGCTGCTTCCTGGTGTGTGTGTGTGTGGTGTGGAGAGAGAGAGAGAGAGAGAGAGAGAGAGAGAGAGAGAGAGAGAGAGAGAGAGAGAGAGAGAGAGAGAGAGAGAGAGAGAGAGAGAAAAAAAAAGTAGTTAGTAAACAGTTGATTGACAGTTGAGAGGCGGGCCGAAAGAGCAAAGCTCAACCCTCGCAAAACACAACTAGGTAAACACACACACACACACACACACACACACACACACACACACACACACACACACACACACACACAAAATATCCCGTATCAGCTGTCTAACTCCCAGGTACCTATTTACTGCTAGGTAACAGGGGCATCTGGGTGAAAGAAACTGCCCAATTTTGTTTTTCGCCGGCACCGGGAATAGAACCTTGGTCCACAGGATTACGTGCCCAGTGTTTACGGTACTGTAAGAGAGAGAAAAAGGGGGAATTTAGATTGATTGATGAAGATTAAGGCACCTAAGAGGTGACACGGGCACGAATAGCCCGTAAGGGAATTTAACGAGATGATTGATATATATATATATATATATATATATATATATATATATATATATATATATATATATATATATATATATATATATATATATATATATATCCCACACCAACTGTCGACCATTCTTCTGGGTCACTGTGATTCCGTCTGGGCGACCGACAGGCTCATCAGAGTTGAGGGACATTAGGTAACGAGGCTTTCTCTCTCTGCTGGACAACCGGCCGTGGTAAGGCTTCTCTTAATAATGTCGATAACCTCGCCGTGTCTTGCATGCCATCTTCCTGTCCTTTGGCAGAGAAGGCCATGCCGTCCATACCTGTCGGCCTCTGCCTCGCCGCAAGTACACCTGTATTCGGTGTGGATTGGGGGCAGCAAGGCAGAGAGCCACGGCAATTCGGAGGGCCTGCGGTGTGAGACGGGGTGCCGGTTGCTGACATTGGGCTTGCTAATAGGAAATCACCTGCATGGGGGAGCTGCTACAGCTCGAAGTTGGGCAGTGTCATGTGGTGTTGTCGCAGCTTCTAGCAAAGTCGCAGTTTCTTGGTCGGCAATGGGGCGATCCCAGCTGGATTGCTTATGGGCTTCAGAAGGCGGTGGTTGGGGTGCTGGTCCTGCGAGAGAGACCCATTTGGTTGTGCAGTCTGTGAAGCTGGGATCATGCACCCCTGCCTGTTGAACTAGGTGCTCAGGTAGGATTTCCTTCACCAAGTTGTCAGACGTCACTGAAGAGGACAGGAACCCTGGTACAGCAATTTGTGTTGCTGTGTGCACGCCAAGGCCCCCGAGTCTGACAGGAAGGGAGGCCTGTTTCCACTGTAAGTCGCTGAGGGAAAGATTGAGGGCTTTTTCTAGTGTTGATTTCAGCAAGCTGTCATACTCTTCTAATTTAATATTGTTGAAAAATGGCGAACATCTTAGAAAGTAGGTCAGCCTGGGACGGGACAAGCATCTGGTGATGAGGTGAAGTGCATCATGAGCATTGATGTCTTCAATCCTCTCGTTCATCCTCTTCAGGTCAGTGATCTTCTTACCAAGGACCTCATCGATGGCATTCCCTCCAAGAGGAGCACCTAGGAGTGTGCTGTCGTCAGGGTTGGTTGTATGACTGTCAGGCAAAACAACCTTTATTGGCTCTATTATGTGCTGGTTGGTGGAGGTTATTTCGCACTTGGATGAATTCAGGGTGAGGCCTAGACTTGCTCCTTGCTCCTGAATTATTCTTATGTCGTCCAAGAGTGAGGCTGGGGAGCCGGCTAGAGTACCATCATCCAAAAACCAAATATTGAGCTCACTGGACAGGTTATCGGTGACTTCCTTGATGATGTGAGAGGATGGTTGGGGGGTGATGTGAGAGGATGGTTTCTCAATATTATCCCACAGCTCACTTGAATGGCTCATTGCAGTGCACAGTGCACTGTTGTTGTGCACAAGCCCTATCTCTGTTAATCCTGGATAGTAATCTGTTATGTTGGGTGTCCTCAGGATGTCCACATAACCAGGAATACGTTTGTCCAGGCAGGAAGTAGATACAGGGAAGTTAAGCATACTTGCCACAAAGGGTCAGAGAGTACACAGGTGGTGCCAGGCGTGAGAGAGGGAGAGGGAACGCCAGCTAAGGGACAGATCTGACCTCTGGGGTCAGCCTCAACTGGAACGATGGAGAATAACAATTGTGACGTGGTCGTGACGTGTTCATGACATCACCTCTGCTACTGAACAGGGAACGATCAATATGATTTGTTCCCGCTCTTTTGCTGCAATGCCATTGGTCAAATTGTAATCCCTTGTGTGTGTCCCACGAGATGCCCTACAGCCGCTGGCAAGAGCATTCACATGAGGGAGCCCATGCATAGAGGATGTGTTCTGTTCTGTCTATCGGCCAATAGACAGAAGAACACCGTCTATTCCTCACCGTCAAGTTAAACTCGGCCTCTTTTCGATGTACCAACGCTCGCCTGAAATCGCGACTCTGACTGTATTGTTCAGAAGCCTAGTGACAAATCACCAGAGCGAAACAGACTGGTATCACAGACTGGTATCAGGTAACCCCTGGTGACAAGTAGAGATCGTCTGTGAGTGACCTAGAGTGAACTAAGGCAGTGCCGCCGCCTAAGTAACCTGTGTGTGACTTTACCACAGTGTACCTGCATGGTACCATATAACCTGCAGCCGCCACTCTGTCCTGAGCATGTAGCCAGCGCGTCGCCAGCCGCCGCCCTCACGGTACTACGTGACGTCACCACTCTTACTCACCGCTAGTGCCAGAGTGTGTGCGTGTGTCTGTTGACATACAGCGCACCCTCCTGCAAGTACCCCCGTGTCAAGTAGAGTTTGTGGGAAAGCCTGTCACCAATGGTCTCACGTCAGAACAAGCGCCCAGCTGTCAGGCCACCTACGAGTTCTTACATAAATGTGCCTGAGTGAGTGAATAAGAGAGGTAGCCTACCTGTAAGTACAAGATCTTGTCATTGTTTTATTGTGTCTGTCTGTGTTGATCTGAGGTATCAACCACAGTCCTCACCTTCTCATACCTGACACAGGTATAGGTGAAGACACCCCGACGGTGTAAGCGTGTTTATCTGTGTGGTATCACGACATTACACTCGTCTGTGAATGTGAGCTTCACATACACCACACATTTAGTATTGTGTGATATTATTATTGTGCATGTTATTGCCTGTCCCATTGACAGTGCCATTGTTGAGTTATTGCATATCATCATTACCTGAATATCCGGTTGGAACTCTTGTAATCCCTTTACATACCGGCAGTTAGGCTTGCCGTGTTAATGATTGGCTGTCAACTGTGTTAAGTTTGGTGTTTCGCCACGAGTAGATCCGAATCGATTAGTCAGACGTCGAGAGTCTCGCTAATGCAACCATAGCCTTTCTGACGCCAATCTAAAGTAAATCAAGCATCCTTTGTATTAGTGGTTAAGTCAGTAAATAAACTACTATTAAGCTTTATTCTGTGTTTCCGTTGAACCACTTCTGAATACTGCCAACTATTTACTCAAGCCTTCAGCTCTAGGTGTCTTCAACACCGAGTTGCCTATTTCACTAAACTATAAATGTGATGAGGACCCTAGGAGTCTCTTAAAGTGTTTCAATCATTGAGGAGATTCCAACGATCAACGTGGACCAGGACCAGGTGAGGCTAGTCTGAGAAGAGACCCTCAAGGACTCTAACTCGACCTTGCTCCCAGGCCCTGTACGGTTGCTCTCGTATTTTTTCTGCTGATTCCGACAGCTTCGTGAAACGTCTGCCACCTGTACATTGGCGACGTACTCATTGCAGTCGGGAAAGCAAAATAGAAAACCCCCACAGATGACTAAGCAGAAAAGAAAAGGAGCAAGGGGGGTCACCCTGTTGGACACCTTCTTGTGATTCAATTTCATGTTCCCTGATTAGCAGAGTTAGATTCTTTCTGTAGCATGAGTTTATAAACGGGTAGAGGGAAGGAAAAAGGTGATGAACCGAACTGAGTACTGCATCCCTTCTAACCAGATTGAAAGCATTTTTGAAGTCCAGTTTTATCAGGGCTTTTTCATCCATAATGTTGGCAATGTAGGCTCTAGCTGCATGAGCCGCTGCCTCACACCCTTGGGGAATGCCAAACCCAAGATGTTTTAGCTTCAGCAGGCTGCTGCCTGACTAACTGTTCTAGCAGCAGCCTTAGCGACGAGGCGCCGGAGTGAATTGCCCACAGCTATCGGTCTGATTCCTCCATCTTTTTTCCTCAGGGCACAGAGGGTAGCGCCAAAAAAGAAAGGCCGTATGGTCTCTGGTATGTTGCCAGCTAGATATGTGTTGGCGAATCTAGTTAGTTCCACCAGGAAGCCCTGTGCAATGTCTTCCAGTGCAGGGTTGAGCATTTGTTTGATGTGGTTGGGTCTTAGTCCTGTGAACCCACCTGCTGATCCTGGTGGGAAGGATATAGCTGCTTTATGCACCACGGATTCGAGCACACAAAGGGGTTCTGCACTGGTGATACCGACTAAGGAAACACTGTCGTCATGAGGAGCTCTGGGTGGGTGTTTTTCCCTCGGCTTGTGCTGTATCGGCATCCCTGGTGGCAACTGTCTTCACTGGTGATGATTCTGATTGCTCCTATTGTTGTGTTGCCTTCTTTTATTTTCTTGCTGACTGTTGCTCTGATTTTGGATGCCTCGGTTCTGCTGTTGATACCTTTCCTGCCGTGGGTGTTTTTGGCACGGGTGGGGAGGGGTGCCTGGTTGTCCTCTCTAGGAAAACTATTTATGGCCATAACGACTGAGGAAGCTAGTGATTTGTCTCTCTTTGCAGGGACAGCTAGGCATGTTTCCAAACAGGAGAAGGTTGCGCCATGCCTCGATGGTTCCGGGGGAGTCATTAACCTTTTTCAAGAGGCTGGATAGTTTGGCTGCTGCCTGGGGCCGGGCAGCTTTGGGGATGTGCTGCAAGGTTCCAACCGATGTTGCTTTGATGGCTTCTAGTAGATTCTCAGTCGAAATGATGCTGTTAGAGGTGTTTTCCCTGACTGCTGGTGTGGGGCCTTGATTGATACTTTCTTTGGGAGGGCGCCACATACCTGGAAAATCGGTATCGTTGTGAGCATGCTTGCACACATCTCCGTTACGCTTGAGTCTCCACACCTTGTCACACACTTGGCATGTGCCGTACCTGTCGTCGAT
>NC_091196.1:29730708-29770593 GCF_040958095.1 Procambarus clarkii
CAACGTCGTAGTTGCGGTGTGTGTATTCACCTAGTTGTGTTTGCGGGGGTTGAGCTTTGCTTTTTCGGCCCGCCTCTCAACTGTCAAACAACTGTTTACTAACTACTCTTTTTTGTAACTCCCAGGTACCTATTTACTGCTAGGTAACAGGGGGCATTCAGGGTGAAAGAAACTTTGCCCATTTGTTTCTGCCTCGTGCGGGAATCGAACCCGCGCCACAGAATTACGAGTCCTGCGCGCTATCCACCAGGCTACGAGGCCCCTAATATTGCTGTGTTGGGTGGGTGTTGCCAACCTTCTCCTGGAATGTGAAATAGGTATCAGACTTTCCCAGGGACAGTGAGAGAGGGCAAGGGGGGGTACTAACGTACTCTGGGACACAGCAGACGATTTAGTTAGCAAGACGAACACAAAAACATACCCAAGCAAGAAATGTGTTTTCGATTATGTATATATATGTTCTTCAAACCAGATGAGAAAGCCAAAGATTTTTTAAAGCTTGCGATAGCTGCCCTATAGTAAAGAGATATCATGGGCCGTGATATGCCATCGTTATCTCAGCGACAAGTAGGTTAGAAACGAGCAGTTTCTACACGACTCTACGAATGAGTTGACTGCAAAATGATCATTTATATTCGTAGGTTCGTTAGTAATTACATTTTGGATAAGCCTGAGGGAATAGTGGATAGCCACCTCTTCCACTTTTCCTTCTCCATCCCTGTCTCTTCCTTGTCCCCATTTCCATTCCTCCCCCTCCTTCCCTTTCTCATCATCCTTCGTCTTCCTTCTATAGTCTTATTTGCCTTTCCATTCCTCACGTGGGATGATTAGTGATCATGGCTTGCAGAATCTCTCCATTCCTCTCCCTGATCTTCCCTTTCCACCTACTCCCACACCTCTTTCCTAGTCTCCCTCTCCCACACTTCTATATGCTTCTCCCTCCTCTTCCATCCTCAGACCTCACTTGCCAATGGAGCGTCTTGTTTCACCGTCTTGTGTGGAGTCCTCTGTCACCCTACACATTTGTTCTTGATTTTGAGGCTGGGGCAGCGGGACAGGTTTGTGTCTCCCTGGCGGGCAAGGAATGACCTTTGACCTCAAGCCAGAGGTCACGAGGGACTCCTCAAGCCAGAGGTCACGAGGGACTCCTCAAGCCAGAGGTCACGAGGGACTCCTCAAGCCAGAGGTCACGAGGGACTCCTCAAGCCAGAGGTCACGAGGGACTCCTCAAGCCAGAGGTCACGAGGGACTCCTCAAGCCAGAGGTCATGAGGGACTCCTCAAGCCAGAGGTCACGAGGGACTCCTCAAGCCGTGCTTCCAGCTTCGATGTATCGCTTATATATATATATATATATATATGTTGTGTAGAGGTTTGAGGCATATGCGATTGAGGTGACAGCCATTATGTGTATATTTTATAAGGGTTCAGATTATCAGAACTTGAGTATATTTATACTTCTAAATAAAGGTATTAATTATTTACCTTTTATAAGGGAGGAATAATGCAGTTTGGAGGTGCCTGCAGTTTGGAGGTGCCTGCAGCTTGGAGGTGCCTGCAGCTTGGAGGTGCCTGCAGTTTGGAGGTGCCTGCAGCTTGGAGGTGCCTGCAGCTTGGAGGTGCCTGCAGCTTGGAGGTGCCTGCAGCTTGGAGGTGCCTGCAGTTTGGAGGTGCCTGCAGCTTGGAGGTGCCTGCAGCTTGGAGGTGCCTGCAGCTTGGAGGTGCCTGCAGCTTGGAGGTGTCTGCATTAAACTTTGGGAATAGTGTGCCAACTTATGATGTTGGAGGGTCGTTGTATATTCGCAATCTGTCTTTATTTTGATTTAATTAATTAAGGTAAACACATGCATTGTGTTTCACAGTGAAATGGAACTTGGAGCAGAGAGAGAGAGAGAGGGGGGGGGGAGGGGGTAGGAAGGGAAGGGAAGGGAACTATCAGGGGAAAAGCGCCAAGCCATTATGACTATATAGCACTTGGATGGGGTTAAGATAATGATTTGGGATGGAACGGGGGAAGGAATGGTGCCCAACCACTTGGATGGTCGGGGATTGAACGCCGATCTGCATGAAGCGAGACCGTCGCTCTACCGTCCAGCCCAAGAGGGGGGAGGGGGGGTAGGAATGAAAGCTGTTTGATAGATAAAAATAAAAGCACGTGGGGGCTCTCAAGATCCCCCCCCCCCCCCTCTGTAATATAACCAAGGGTTGAGGCCTACATAGCAGCAGTCACAGCCCCGCTCCAGTGCTAGGTAAGTTCACTACGGGCTCACCATAGCCCGTGCTACTTGGAATTTTTTGTTCCGAGTAGCTCAATCTTCAACAACACCCTATACAGCCAGATTATGGCAAGGGAATCAGTTGATGCTCGGGTATTGTGTCTGTATATCCGTGATATCTTCCTCAGACGAAGCCGGTATAGCCAAAAAGCGGATAACGAGGCTTCAGGAACACGTACAAGACCTTCTCAGGTTCATTGATACGGACAGCCAGCTATATAGCTTCTCGGTGTCCCCAATGATGTTACATCTACTGGTACCGCCGCAACAGGTTCGGTTCCCGCCCTTCAGAGCTCCCGATGGTATCGACAATAGTGTGATACTTGCCTGGAAGGCTGCCCTCAAGCAGGCGCGAGGCGGTGTAACCAACCTTAAGTGGATGTTTACCGTCTTTCAGGCACTACCTGGAGGGCAATTTTGCCTCGTTTTCATTCTCTCTACCTTCATTTATCTCTAAGTTTTCTTCTCTCTCTATGTCCCTCTCTCCCTACCTTCTTCCTTCCACCCTCTCATTTTTTTCCGTATATCTCCACACTCTCTGGTGGTATGGACATGCTCTACTCTCTCTCTCTCTCTCTCTCTCTCTCTCTCTCTCTCTCTCTCTCTCTCTCTCTCTCTCTCTCTCTCTCTCTCTCTCTCTCTCTCTCTCTACTCCGGATGTTAGAGTGAGTGTGCAAGAATGGATATCAGGGGCTTCTTGTTTATCTTGGCTTGTATCTCTGTTGCTCTCTCTCTCCCTCTCATCAAGTTTTTCATTGCACTGGTTATTTATCACCTGCTTCGAGCCGGGTCATTCACTCGAGCTGTGTTCGGGTGAAGCATTATGTATACACGTGTGAGTCCTTACTGACGGATGCTAAGTTTCTCGTGAGAAGCATTTTAAATAGTTGTAATGACTGACTGACTGATACACACACTCATACACACACATACCCTCGTAGCTCATACCTCTCAGCTCGGGAATTTGCCACCAGACTAGTACCCGAGCTGAGAGGTATGAGGTACGAGGAGAGACTACGGGAATTAAACCTCACTTCGCTGGAAGACAGAAGAGTTAGGGGGGACATGATCACCACATTCAAGATTCTGAAGGGGATTGATAGGGTAGATAAAGACAGTCTATTTGACACAAGGGGAACACGCACAAGGGGACACAGGTGGAAACTGAGTGCCCAAATGAGCCACAGAGATATTAGAAAGAACTTTTTTAGTGTCAGAGTGGTTGACAAATGGAATGCATTAGGGGGTGATGTGGTGGAGGCTGACTCCATACACAGTTTCAAGTGTAGATATGACAGAGCCCGATAGGCTCAGGAATCTGTACACCTGTTGATTGACGGTTGAGAGGCGGGACCAAAGAGCCAGAGCTCAACCCCCGCAAACACAACTAGGTGAGCACACACACACACACACACACACACACACACACACACACACACACACACACACACACACACACACACACACACACACACATGTAAGACCAATCCTGGAGTATGCGGCCCCAGCATGGAGCCCGTACCTTGTCAAGCACAAGACGAAGCTGGAAAAAGTCCAAAGGTATGCCACTAGACTAGTCCCAGAACTAAGATGCATGAGTTACGAGGAAAGGTTGCGGGAAATGCACCTTACGACACTGGAAGACAGAAGAGTAAGGGGAGACATGATCACAACCTACAAAATCCTCAGAGGAATCGACCGGGTAAACAAGGATGAACTATTCAACACTGGTGGGACGCGAACAAGGGGACACAGGTGGAAACTGAGTTCGCACATGAGCCACAGAGATATTAGAAAGAACTTTTTTAGTGTCAGAGTGGTTGACAAATGGAATGCATTAGGGGGTGATGTGGTGGAGGCTGACTCCATACACAGTTTTAAATGTAGATATGATAGAGCCTAGTAGGCTCAGGAATCTGTACACCAGTTGATTGACAGTTGAGAGGCGGGACCAAAGAGCCAAAGCTCAACCCCCACAAGCACCAGTAGGTGAGTTCAAATAGGTGAGTACACACACACACACACCTACACCTATTTGATAGGGGGCCTCATAGATGAGTGGACAGCGCTCTGAACTCGTAATCCTAGGGTTCGGTTCGATCCCTGGTGAGAGCAGAAACAAAATGGGCAGTTTCTTTCACCCTGCTGCCCCTGTTACGTAGCAGTAAATAGGTACCTGGGAGTTAGACAGCTTTTAGGGGCTGCTTTGTGTGTGTGTGTGTGTGTGTGTGTGTGTGTGTGTGTGTGTGTACTCACCTATTTGTGTTTGCGGGGGTTGAGCTCTGGCTCTTTGGTACCGCCTCTCAATCGTCAATCAACTGGTGTACAGATTCCTGAGCCTACTGGGCTCTATCATATCTACATTTGAAACTGTGTATGGAGTCAGCCTCCACCACATCACTGCCTAATGCATTCCATCCGTTAACTACTCTGACACTGAAAAAGTTCTTCCTAACGTCCCTGTGGCTTATTTGGGCACTCAGTTTCCACCTGTGTGTGTGTGTGTGTGTGTGTGTGTGTGAAGAGTAGATAGCAAAAAAAAAAAATAGGTCTGAAATCCTAGCATTATATACAACTGCCAGTTAGAATAACGGGATCCAAGAACAAATAGCCCGATCCTGCAATCACAAATAAGTGAATATAACCCCCTCCCTCCCCCCCTTTCACCCCCCCAACTTTCACCCCCCCCCCCACCTTTCACCCCCCCCGACCTTTCACCCCCCCCCCACCTTTCACCCCCCCACCTTTCACCCCCCACCTTTCACCCCCCCCCTTTCACCCCCCCCCACACCCCCATAGTTGTCCCCAAAGTACAGCAATCGCAATGGGGGACTTGTCAGACGGAGGGGAAACGCTTCCTTAAACACCACTCCCCTCACTTCCCGCCCTTCAACAACAGGTATTAATAACACCCGCCTCCCGTATCTGGCCCCATCACCTGCCAAACACAGGGTCTTGTTTGTCCCACCTTCAAGCCTCGGCTAGTAAATGGTAGGCTATTGTATATACACAATTTACGCAGGTACATACACGCACGCACGCCGGCGGACACCCCCACACACTCTCACACACACACACACACACACACAGACACACACACACACACACACACACACACACACACAGACAGACAGACAGACACACACACACACACACACACACACACACACACACACACACACAGGGGGGACATGATCACCACATTCAAGATTCTGAAGGGAATTGATAGGGTTGATAAAGACAGGCTATTTAACACAAGGGGCACACGCACAAGGGGACACAGGTGGAAACTGAGTGCCCAAATGAGCCATAGAGACATTAGAAAGAATGTTTCAGTGTCAGAGTAGCTAGTAAATGGGACTGCACTAGGAAGTGATGTGGTGGAGGCAGACCCTATACACAGTTTCAAATATAGATATGATAGAGGCCAATAGGCTCCAGGATCTGTGCACCAGTTGACTGACAATTGAGAGACGGAACCAATGAGCCAAGACTCAAACCCTCCTCAAGCACAACTAGATGAGTACACACACACACACACACACACATTGCGAACCATTTATGATGTGCACAGTTACAGTTCACAGTATGTGTGTGTGTACTCAACTAGATGAGTACACACGCTGTGAATCCCCACCCTAACAAACAGCACTCAGCACCCAATCACCTGGGGGCCGCTTTGGAGGAAGAGGCTCTGCGGTGCATGTCTTCTTATGACCTTCAATATGCTTCTGACCAACTAGAAGCGGCCTCTGGCTGCGAGAAAAATCGATTACGTTATTCGACCGTGCACAGCGTTCAACACCTCGTGGCATTACCATTGAAGACACAGATATTGTCAGCAGAGCGTTTAGCCATTGTAAATATGTGAAACGTGTCATTTTCAGACCCGGGCTGTTCTGAGGTCACATTTAGACCAGGGGCATCACTACGGGAGAGAGAGAGAGAGAGAGAGAGAGAGAGAGAGAGAGAGAGAGAGAGAGAGAGAGAGAGAGAGAGAGAGAGAGAGAGAGAGAGAAATGTGTAAAAATCAGAAATAGGCCATTACTATTTTTACATTTGGCTGCAAAACGAAATCAGGATTTGATTTTGACTCCTTATAAACTGTTGGAAGCGCAGCCAAGTACCATTTGTTTTGTTTATGGATGTGAGATGCGAGTGAGAGGGAAGTCTCCAGAGAGCAGTATATACTCGACTTTCTCCCTTCCTTTCCCCCCCCCCTATCAGGGGGTACCAGCTCCTCAGAGGCTGGTACCTCACTGAACACCCCTCGTTTAAAAGACGGCCATGCAAGGGGGGAAGCAATGAGCAGGTACCCGATAAACATATGCAGGAAGCCGGCAAACACATGCAGGGGAACACGAGAGGAGGCTCGTGCATCAATAATAATAATAGCAACCATACGAGGCTCTATACCCACACGTACCCACACACACACACACACACACACACACACACACACACACCACACACAGGTGTTGGGGTACAAGTACCTCGTATTTGTGGGGGTACCAGATGGGTATACCTTCCACAAAGTGAGTCTGGCAGAAAGATGGAGAGTCAACTCTCCATCTTTCTGATGGAGAGTGGCTGACTCTCCTTCGAGGTCATTCATTGACCCTCGATAGAAACCCGCTGGTGAATCAGGGATTCTATCAAGGCATTCTATCGATGCATTCTATCAAGGCATTCTATCGAGGCATTCTATCGAGGCATTCTATCGATGTCTATTTTTTTATTTAGATCGCTCGCCTTGTGTACTTGTGCCCTTGTATTGGCAATCTGAGTGATATTTATGACGCTTTTTGGATATCTCGCGACACGGATGGTGCTATCATAATCATCCCTGTTGGGTGCCTTCTTTTGAGAATTACGTACTTTTGGTCGATATCAAAAAATTTTTGTTTTACCTCCTCGTGTTTCTGTCTATATTACACGTGACCGCTGGGGGTGAGTCCAAAAGACGCGGGTTCGATCCCGTCTCACAGCTTCAATATATATCCTCCGAGATGAACTTAAACATCACAAACACGGCGGGAATGAATCACTTGTTGATTGACGGTTGAGAAGCGGGACCAAAGAGCCAGAGCTCAATCCCCGTAAGCACAATTAGGTGAGTACACAATTGTGCTCAATTGTACTCGCCTTTCAGGCTGAGTACAATAAGCGCTGCACACTATAGGCCTCCCTATATATCCTCAACAGTCACAGCTATAGGATCTCGATACAACTTTTTTTTTTATCCAGCCACTGCTTCTATCCTCAGAAAGATACATTATTTAATATATAAATCCTTAATGCTACCCCACTGACATTCGAACACGTTCCCCATACAAACATAAATAATGGCGACGATCTCACTCAACCACCCAAGCAAAAAAGTAGTTTTACCAGGCTGTCATCTCGACCAGGTGAGCTGAGTGTGTCTATCTGTCTCTCTCTCTCTCCAGGCATTCAAAAGCTATATATGTCTGCGGGTCCCCCATCGCTTCGGGAGCACAAAAGCCCGGTCAACCCTCCTCTACCCTTGAACGGCTCCTAATACCCGTCTAACACCCGCCTAATACCCGTCTAACACCCGTCTAACACCCGTCTAACACCCGTCTAACACCCGACATCTGTCCTCCAACACGCTCCGCCACGACTGCGGACCAGAGAAGTTCTTGGGAAACACACAACGCTCCAGGTAGAAGGGAGACTGTCTCCTCTTCCCATCCTTGTAAGGAAGCGAGGATGTCTCCCTCCCACCTCCCTAAAGAAGCGAGGATGTCTCCCTCCCACCTTCCTAAGGAAGCGAGGATGTCTCCCTCCCACCTCCCTAAGGATGGTGGGATGGAGACATCCTATTAAAAGCAATATCCTAGGCCGTATAGTAGACCTACGCTATTGCTTTTAATAGGCCTAAATAGAGGTTTGGTTACGTTGTCGATTAGGATGTTGGGATTTTTGTACTATCCCTTAACAAACCAGCTGAACAAAACGCAAATAATATATACTTTTTTCTGGATGTAACATTTAATTGGGTGTATATAGGCTCAGTCGTCGCTGTATGTGATATAAATTTTGGTGAATGGGTTTCAAGTGTTCTACTGAATACTTCTACTTCTACTACTACTGTTCTACTGAATACTTCTACTTCTACTACTACTGAACTGTTCTACTGAACTGTAATTGTAATTTTCTTTTTTGTAACTTTTGCCTGATTAACAATATTCAAGATCTAGCTGCGGAAAGCACAGCGTGCAATGAAGCGCGCGCACACACACACACACACACACACACACAAACACACACACACACACACACACACACACACACACACACACACACACACACACACACACACACACACACACACACACACACACATATTGGGCCGCTATTATGATAGCGGCCCAAAGGGAAAAATCCGAGAAGCAACAGAAGAATCCATGGTATAATAGGGCATGTATGGAAGCGAAGAAACTGAACAAAAGGGCGTGGAGGAACTTCCGGAATAACAGAACACCAGAAAGCAGAGAGAGATACCAGAGAACCAGGAATGAGTACGTCAGGGTGAGAAGAGAAGCAGAGAAAAGTTTTGAAAATGATATAGCAAACAAAGCCAAGACCGAACCAAAGCTACTCCACAGTCACATCAGAAGGAAAACAACAGTGAAAGAACAGGTATTGAAACTTCGAACAGGCGAGGACAGGTATACAAAGAATGACAGAGAGGTGTGTGAAGAACTCAACAAGAGGGTTCCAGGAGGTCTTCACAATAGAACAAGGTGAGGTCACTGTGCTAGGAGAAAGGGAGGTAAACCAGGCGGCCTTGGAAGAGTTCGAAATTACGAGAGAGGAGGTCAAGAGACACCTGCTGGATCTGGATGTTAGAAAGGCTGTTGGTCCAGATGGGATCTCACCATGGGTACTGAAAGAGTGTGCAGATGCACTTTGCTTGCCACTCTCCATAGTGTATAGTAAGTCACTGGAGACGGGAGACCTACCAGAAATATGGAAGACGGCGAATGTGGTCTCAATATACAAAAAGGGCGACAGGCAAGAGGCACTGAACTACAGGCCAGTGTCCTTGACTTGTATACCATGCAAGGTGATGGAGAAGATCGTGAGAAAAAAACCTGGTAACACATCTGGAGAGAAGGGACTTCGTGACAAATCGCCAACATGGATTCAGGGAGGGTCAATCTTGCCTGACTGGCTTAATAGCATTCTACGACCAGGAGACAAAGATTAAGCAAGAAAGAGAGGGCTGGGCGGACTGCATTTTCTTGGATTGTCGGAAAGCCTTTGACACAGTACCGCATAAGAGGCTGGTACATAAGCTGATGAGACAGGCAGGTGTAGCTGATAAGCTGCTCCAGTGGACAAGGGAGTACCTGAGCAATAGGAAGCAGAGAGTTACGTTGAGGGGTGAGACCTCCGATTGGCGTGAAGTCACCAGTGGAGTCCCACAGGGCTCTGTACTCGGTCCTATCTTGTTTCTGATAAATGTAAATGATCTCCCGGAGGGTATCGATTCATTTCTCTCAATGTTTGAGGACGATGCCAAAATTATGAGAAGGATTAAGACAGGAGGACTGCTTGAGGCTTCAAGAAGACCTACACAAGCTGAAGGAATGGTCAAACAAATGGTTGTTAGAGTTTAACCCAAGCACATGTAAGGTAATGAAGATAGGTGCAGGGAGCAGGAGGACAGATACAAGGTACCATCTCGGAGATTAAATACTTCAAGAGTCAGAGAAAGAAAAAGACTTGGGGGGTTGATATCATGCC
The DNA here is from genome assembly GCF_040958095.1 of Procambarus clarkii. Classification (NCBI taxonomy): domain Eukaryota; kingdom Metazoa; phylum Arthropoda; class Malacostraca; order Decapoda; family Cambaridae; genus Procambarus; species Procambarus clarkii. Next base: position 29,740,760 of record NC_091196.1, read on the forward strand.
AGACCTGTCTCTTGCAGCCCATATCAAGAGGATAACATCAACGGCATATGCCATGCTGGCCAACATAAGAACGGCATTCAGAAACTTGTGTAAGGAATCATTCAGAACTTTGTATAACACATATGTTAGGCCAATCCTGGAGTATGCAGCCCCAGCATGGAGTCCATATCTAGTCAAGGATAAGACTAAACTGGAAAAGGTTCAAAGGTTTGCCACCAGACTAGTACCCGAGCTGAGAGGTATGAGCTACGAGGAGAGACTATGGAAATTAAACCTCACTTTGCTGGAAGACAGAAGAGTTAGGGGGACATGATCACCACATTTAAGATTCTCATGGGAAATGATAGGGTTGATAAAGACAGTCTATTTAACACAAGGAACACACACACTACGGGACATAGGTGGAAACTGAGTGCCCAAATGAGCCACAGAGATGTTAGAAAGAACTTTTTTAGTGTCAGAGTGGTTGACAAATGGAATGCATTAGGAAGTGATGTGGTGGAGGCTGACTCCATACACAGTTTCAAGTGTAGATATGATAGAGCCCAATAGGCTCAGGAACCTGTACACCTGTTGACTGACGTTGAGAGGCGGGACCAAAGAGCCAGAGCTCAACCCCTGCAAGCACAATTAGGTGAGTACCAGAGGGAAGGGCAACACCACCACCCTCCTCTGCATAGAAACCCTCCCTACCCCTCACCCTACCTGCCCCCACTCAAATGCTCACTCAACTCCCCCTCCCCCCCCCCCCATTCCGACCCTGTCACCACTTTCCCCAATTCTCACCATGTTTCCCTCCCTGCTTTTCCCCTCTTCCCCCTTCATCTCATACCATCCCAATCCCTCCTTCCCCCTCACCCCATATCCTCCATATCCCCCCCAACCTCCTTACCCCATACCCTACCTGTCCCTCCTTCCCTTGAACCCCCAACCGCCCACCCCAGAATCCTCCGAGAACCTGTTAACTACCTCACAGATCTTCACACTTATTGAACAACTTCCTCCATCAGCAGAATGCTCACCAAGAAGGGGACAAGAGAATGAGCAGAAAAAAGTGAGCTTCAAGGTAATGTTCACTAACATAGTTGGGATTAGAAATAAAACAAGTGAACTTGGAGAATGGGCACTAGAAGAAAACCCTGACATAATAGCACTCACAGAAACAAAGCTAATGAAAACCATAACAAATGCAGTGTTTCCACAGGACTACTATGTAGTGAGGAAAGAGAGAGAAGGAAGAGGAGGTGGTGGTGTAGCTCTGCTGATAAGAAAAGGATGGAGTTTTGAAGAGATGATTATTCAGGGCTGTGAAGATTTCAGTGACTACATAACAGGTACCATAGCAATTGGAGGACAAAAAATTATAGTAGTAGTCATATATAACCCCCACCAAACGACAGAAGTCCCTGACAGGAATATGACTACTAATCATGGAAGACTTCAACCACGGGAAGATAGATTGGGAGAAGAGACCCACATGGAGGACCAGATACATGGAGAGCTAAGCTGCTGGACGTGGCAACAAGAAACTTTCTAAGTCAACATATCAAGGGACTGACAAGAATGAGAGGAGAGGATGAACCAGGTATGCTTGATCTGATATTTACCCTAAATGAGTGGGATATAAGGGAAGTTAAGTTGGAAGCCCCCTTGGGAATGAGTGATCACAGTGTATTGATCTTTGAGTACCTGGTAGAGCTAGGGATTATCTCCCCCAAAAAAGAACTGGGAAACAAAGGGCTGGCATACCGAAAGGGAAATTATGAGATGAGAAAATTCCTAAGGAATATACCATGGGACACAGAACTTATAACAAAGTCCGTACAAGACATGATGGACTGTCACCCAAAAGTGTCAGGAGGCAGTAAACAGGTTTATCCCAGCCCGACAGGAAAAACCGAGAAGCAAAAGAATAATCCATGGTTTAACAGGGCATGTATGATAGCAAAGGAACTGAACAAAAGGGCGTGGAGGAACTTCCGAAATAACAGAACACCAGAAAGCAGAGAGAGATACCAGAGAACCAGGAACGAGTATGTTAGTGTGAGAAGAGAAGCTGAGAAAAAGTATGAAAATGATATAGCTAATAAAGCCAAGACCGAACCCAAGCTACTACAGTCACATCAGGAGGAAAACAACAGTGAATGAACAGGTGATGAAACTTAGAACGGGTGAGGCCTGGTCGACGACTGGGCCGCGGGGACGCTAAGCGCCGGAAGCACCTCAAGGTAACCTCAAAGGTGAGGACAGGTACACAGAGAATGACAGTGAGGTGTTTGAAGAACTCTACAAGAGGGTCCAGGAGGTCTTCACAATAGAACAAGGAGAGGTCACTGCACTAGGAGAGGTGGCAGTAAACCAGGCAGCCTTGGAATGGTTCGAAATTACAAGAGATGAGGTCAAGAGCTGGACGGAGCTGGACGAAGGAAAGGCTGTTGGGCCGGACGGAATCTCATCATGGGTTTTGAAAGAGTGTGCAGGAGCGCTTTGCTTGCCACTCTTCATAGTGTATAGTAGGTCACTGGAGACGGGAGACCTACCAGAAATATGGAAGGCGGCTAATGTAGTACCAATATACAAAAAGGGTGACAGACAAGAGGCACTGAACTACTGACCAGTGTCCTTAACTTGTATACCATGCAAGATGCTGGAGAAGATTGTGAGAAAAAACCTAGTAACACATCTGGAGAGAAGGGACTTCGTGACAACCCATCAACATGGGTTCAAGGAGGGTAAAACTTGCCTTGCAAGCTTAATAGAATTCAACGATCAGGTGACAAAGATTAAGGAAGAAAGGGAAGGATGGGTGGACTGCATTTTTTAGACTGTCGGAAAGCCTTTGACACAGTACCCCATAAAAGGCTGATTCATAAGCTGGAGAAACAGGCAGGAGTAACTGGTAGGGCGCTCCAGTGGATAACGGAGTACCTAAGCAATAGGAAGCAGAGTTACAGTGAGGGGTGAGACCTCAGATTGGCGTGAAGTCACCAGTGGATTCCCACAGGGGTCTGTACTCGGACCCATCCTGTTTCTGATATACGTAAATGATTTCCCAGAGGGTATAGATGCATTCCTCTCAATGTTAGCTGACGACACCAAAATTGTGAGAAGGATTAAGACAGAGGGGGACAGCTTGAGGATTCAAGAACACCTAGACAAGCTGCAGGAATGGTCGAACAAATGGTTGTTAGAGTTTAACCCAAGCAAATGTAATGTAATGAAGATAGGTGTAGGAGCAGACCATATGCAAGGTATCATTTGGGAGATGAAATACTTAGTCGGAGAGAGAGAAGAGTTTGGGGTTGATATCACGCCTGACCAGTCCCCTGAAGCCCATATCAAGAGGATAACATCAGCGGCATATGCCAGGTTAGCTAACAAAAGAACGGCCCTTAAAAACTTGTGTACGAAATCTTTCAGAACTTTGTATACCACATATGTCAGACCAGTCCTGGAGTATGCGGCTCCAGCGTGGAGTCCATATCTAGTCAAGCATAAGACTAAACTGGAAAAGGTTCAAAGGTTTGCCACCATACCAGTACCCGAATTGAGGGGTATGAGCTTCGAAGAGAGACTACGGGAATTAAACCTTACGTCAGTGGAAGACACAAGAGTTAGAGCGGACATGATCACCACATACAAGATTCTCAAAGGAATTGATAGGGGTAGATAAAGACAGACTATTTAACACAAGGGGCGCACGCACAAGGGGACACAGATGGAAATTGAGTGCCCAAATGAGCTATAGAGACGTTAGAAAGATTTTTTCAGTGTCAGAGTAGTAGAAAAATGAAATGCATTAGGAAGTGATGTGGTGGAGGCTGACTCCATACACAGCTTCAAGTATAGATACGATAGAGCCCAATAGGCTCAGGAACCTGTACATTAATTGACTGACAGTTGAGAGGCGGGACCAAAGAGCCAGAGCTAAACCCCCGCAAGCACAAATAGAGTACACACACACACACACACACACACACACACACACACACACACACACATACACATTAGACATGATAGGGAAATGGGACAGGAGTCATTGCTGTAAACAACCGATGGCTGGAAAGGCGGGATCCAAGAGTCAATGCTCGATCCTGCAAGTACAAATAGGTGAGTACACACACACACACACACACACACACACACACACACACACACACACCTCAGAGTCCTTTTCTTGCAAACATTAAAAAAAAATACTGAAATCAGCACATTTAACATTTAACCGCGAACATATGTTGGTGTCCTGAGCCGCCACGGACCCCCCTTGGCCACTCCCCATTGGTCACGGACGCCGTGGCCTGGTCTGTGGCAAGGGGGGGGGGGGGGCGAGAGAGCCGTGGCGACACCTGTGCTCCAACACTGCTCCAACAATGCTGTATAAATTCCTTCCACGCATCACGCTTTCGACAATAAAAACCAAGTCGATATTCTCCTGTCGAGGCGCCCTGCTGAGTGTGGGGGGGGGGTAGGGGGGTAGGGGTGATTGTAGGGAGCGGGGTTGTATTTTGAGGGCATAGGAGTAGATGGTGGGAGGGGGGAGGGTTGTAGGTTGAGAGGGGGGGGGGGAGGAGTTAAGGGTAGTTCTCGAAATTGGAAAGATGAGGGGGGGGGGAAGGTGATCAAGTTAGACAGATGTACTCACCTAGTTGTGCTTGCGGGGGTTGAGTTTTGGCTCTTTGGTCCCGCCTCTCAACCGTCAATCAACTGGTGTACAGATTCCTGAGCCTACTGGGCTCTATCATATCTTCATTTGAAACTGTGTATGGAGTCAGCCTCCACCACATCACTGCCTAATGCATTCCACCTGTTAACTACTCTGATACCTGAAGAAGTTCTTTCTAACGTCTCTGTGGCTCATTTGGGTACTCAGTTTCCACCTGTGTCCCCTTGTTCGTGTACCACCCGTGTTAAACAATTTATCTTTATCTACCCTGTCAGTTCCTCATAGAAATTTGTAGGTAGTGATCATGTCTCCCCGAGCTCTTCTATCTTTCAGCAACGTTAGGTCCATTTCATGTAGCCTTTCCTCGTAACTCATGCCTCTTAGTTCTGGGACAAACCTAGTGGCATACCTTTGAACTTTTTCCAGCTTCGTCTTGAGCTTGACAAGGTACGGGCTCCATGCTGGGGGCCGCATATTCCAGGATTGGTCTTACATACGTGGTATACAAGGTTCTGAATGATTCCTTACACAGGTTCCTGAATACAGTTCTGATGTTAGCCAGCCTCGCGTATGCCGTCGATGTTATTCTGATGTTGTGTGTGTGTGTGTGTACTCGCCTAATTGTGCTTGTGGGGGTTGAGCTTAGGCTCTTTGGGCCCGCCTCTCAACTGTCAATCAACTGGCGTACAGGTTCCTGAACCTACTGGGCTCTATCATGTCTGCATTTAAAACTGTGTATGGAGTCAGCCTCCACCACATCACTGCCTAATGCATTCCATCCGTTAACTACTCTGACACTGAAAAAATTCTTTCTAACGTCCCTGTGGCTCATGTGGGTACTCAGTTTCCACCCGTGTCCCCTTGTTCGCGTCCCACGTTGTGTGTGTGTGTGTACTCACCTAGTTGTGTTTGCGGGGGTTGAGCTCTGGCTCTTTGGTCCCGCCTCTCAACCGTCAATCAACAGGTGTACAGATTCCTGAGCCTATTGGGCTTTATCATATCTACAATTGAAACTGTGTATGGAGTCAGCCTCCACCACATCACTTCCTAATGCATTTCATTTGTCAACCACTCTGACACTAAAAAAGTTCTTTCTAATATCTCTGTGGCTCATTTGGGCACTCAGTTTCCATCTGTCCCCCCTTGTGCGTGTTCCCCTTGTATTAAATAGACTGTCTTTATCTACTCTATCAATTCCCTTGAGAATCTTGAATGTGGTGATCATGTCCCCCCTAACTCTTCTGTCTTCCAGCGAAGTGAGGTTTAATTCCCGTAGTCTCTCCTCGTAGCTCATACCTCTCAGCTCGGGTACTAGTCTGGTGGCAAACCTTTGAACCTTTTCCAGTTTAGTCTTATCCTTGACTAGATATGGACTCCATGCTGGGGCTGCATACTCCAGGATTGGCCTGACATATGTGGTATACAAAGTTCTGAATGTTTCTTTACACAAGTTTCTGAATGCCGTTCGTATGTTGGCCAGCCTGGCATATGCCGCTGATGTTATCCGTTTGATATGTGCTGCAGGAGACAGGTCTGGCGTGATATCAACCCCCAAGTCGTTTTCCTTCTCTGACTCCTGAAGAATTTCCTCTCCCAGATGATACCTTGTATCTGGCCTCCTGCTCCCTACACCTATTTTCATTACATTACATTTGGTTGGGTTAAACTCTAACAACCATTTGTTCGACCATTCCTTCAGCTTGTCTAGGTCTTCTTGAAGCCTCAAACAGTCCTCTTCTGTTTTAATCCTTCTCATTATTTTAGCATCGTCCGCAAACATTGAGAGAAATGAATCGATACCCTCCGGGAGATCATTTACATATATCAGAAACAGGATAGGACCGAGTACAGAGCCCTGTGGGACTCCACTGGTGACTTTACGCCAATCGGAGGTCTCACCCCTCACCGTAACTCACTGCTTCCTATTGCTTAGATACTCCCTTATCCACTGGAGCAGCTACACCTGCCTGTCTCTCCAGCTTATGTGCCAGCCTCTTATGCGGTACTGTGTCAAAGGCTTTCCGACAATCCAAGAAAATGCAGTCCGCCCAGCCCTCTCTTTCTTGCTTAATCTTTGTCACCTGATCGTAGAATTCTATCAAGCCTGTAAGGCAAGATTTACCCTCCCTGAACCCATGTTGGTGATTTGTCACGAAGTCGCTTCTCTCCAGATGTGTTACCAGGTTTTTTCTCACGATCTTCTCCATCACCTTGCATGGTATACAAGTCAAAGACACTGGCCTGTAGTTCAGTGCCTCTTGCCTGTCGCCCTTTTTGTATATTGGGGCCACATTCGCCGTCTTCCATATTTCTGGTAGGTCTCCTGTCTCCAGTGACTTACTATACACTATGGAGAGTGGCAAGCACAGTGCCTCTGCACACTCTTTCAGTATCCATGGTGAGATCCCATCTGGACCAACAGCCTTTCTAACATCCAGATCCAGCAGGTGTCTCTTGACCTCCTCTCTCGTAATTTCGAACTCTTCCAAGGCCACCTGGTTTACCTCCCTTTCTCCTAGCACAGTGACATCACCTTGTTCTATTGTGAAGACCTCCTGGAACCTCTTGTTGAGTTCTTCACACACCTCTCTGTCATTCTCTGTATACCTGTCCTCGCCTGTTCGAAGTTTCAATACCTGTTCTTTCACTGTTGTTTTCCTTCTGATGTGACTGTGGAGTAGCTTTGGTTCGGTCTTGGCTTTGTTTGCTATATCATTTTCAAAACTTTTCTCTGCTTCTCTTCTCACCCTGATGTACTCATTCCTGGTTCTCTGGTATCTCTCTCTGCTTTCTGGTGTTCTGGTGTGTGTGTGTGTGTGTGTGTGTGTGTGTGTGTGTGTGTGTGTGTGTGTGGCAGGATTGAGGGCATGTATAATGGCAACGGACATTAAGTATGAAGCCGGTGGGAGGGGGAAGTGGGTGGATAACTCCCCAAGGGATGTGGGAGGAGGTCTGTTTGGTAGGTGGGTATATAGTGACCAGGGCATGTGCTAGGGGGGGGGGCGATGATAGCGGCGTGGCGTGCCCAACAGGAGAGGGCTTATGCTGCCCCCACACCTGGTTCATGCCCCATGACTCCACCCACCTCAACGCCACAATAGTTCAGTTAATGGTGCATAAACGATGTACACGTACATGTGTGTGTGTAATTCTTCAGAGTTGAACACGCACATGTGTGTAATTCTTCAAAAGTTGAACACATACATGTGTGTGTTTAACTTTTGAACACACACGTGTGTGTGTGTCTATTGCAGATACACGTGTCATTCTAAATGACACGTGTATGTGCAATAGACATGCAGATAGACGTGTCATTTAGAAATAGACGCGATTTATACAGGTCCGAGACGTGTAAGGCAGATTGGCTATTGCAAAAGCATATGAATTTGATATACAAATGTTGAAACGATTATTTGCAAGCTCTAATGGAATGCAGATAATCGCGTCAATCTTCAACTTCTATTAACTTCCCGTCCTCCCTCTCTCTTGGCAACTCCTACTTAATTGAGTGTCAAGATTCAGTCCTATTAACCTCTGGAGGGTTAGTTAGGACCATCCCAGTAGCCTAATGACCATCCAGCAAGTATACTTTTAACGACTAAAGTCAACTCTGTGTGTGTGTAATATATATATATATATATATATATATATATATATATATATATATATATATATATATATATATATATATATATATATATATATATATATATTGGGAAATTTATTGTACAAGATTTTATGAATACAAAATGTGGCCTTAACACATACACTACACAACCAATACAAGAAAAGTGAAAAACACGCCGATGGGAAACATTGGTAAATGTCACGTACAGATTCAATCATTGTTGCAAGTCAAATACTTCTTCGAATTCCTCTGAAGTTGGACTCGTGCCCAAGATGCAACAGGCATTTCCCCTCTGAATTGCGACACTGAGGCGCTGGAACAAAAAACTTTTCACTCTCTGGTCTTTTGTAGCGCTGATCAATTTGTCCCCCAATTCCTTCAGGAACTTTAATACATATTTTCCCCACGAACCGAGGGTCTCCGTACCGATCTGAGCATAGCTATAGCAGTGTGCCAGACCTCTGTATTTGATGATTTTCTGTGATTCCCTGAAAGAAGCATTGCCTCCCCCTTCGCATGCACTGTGGGAGAGGTAGGTACTGGCCAGTGTGGCAGCGCACGTGTAGTCCCACACCACTTGCTTACCATCCTTCCAAGGAGGCAAGGTGACCCCGTCAGGGCGCTTCAGAGGTCCGTTAGGTCTGAATAAGTGTGGTTCTCTTTTGTGCTGGGCAGCGGGCCGTGGCAAGGCTCCTCTTGATGATGTCGTTGACTTCTTCATGTCTTGCAATCTTACCCTGTGATTTACGACATACTAGACCATGACGATCATATTGGTCTGCCATTCGCAATTCCGCAGATGCATCTATGTTCGGTGAGGATGGGGGCAGCAAGGCGAAGGGCAACTCCAATGCATTGTTGTAGCAGTCTTTTCCATTACGGGGTTATCCCAGTGGGCCTGCTTGTGGTCTTTTGGGGCTTCTGGTCGGGGTTGAGGGTGTGTAATGGTTTACCCATTGTCTGGCTGCTTAGATGAACTTTTGATCGTGAGGTCCCGCTGTGTTTCTCATACGCTGTGGTAGGATCTGCCCTACTAATTCGCTGGCTGCTGTACATCTTGAGGTTATCTTGAGATGATTTCGGGGCTTTAGTGTCCCCGCGGCCCTGTCCTCGACCAGGCCTCCACCCCCAGGAAGCAGCCCGTGACAGCTGACTAACACCCAGGTACCTATTTTACTGCTAGGTTACAGGGGCATAGGGTGAAAGAAACTCTGCCCATTGTTTCTCGCCGGCACCTGGGATCGATCCCGGGACCACAGGATCACAAGTCCAGTGTGTTGTCCGCTCGGTCGACCGGCTCCTTTGAGGATAAGGATAAGATAATCCTTAATCCATAAGATAATCCTACATGAGGATAAGAATGCTGGAAATGCTACCTCAATTGCCTTTCCTATGACATTTTCCCCAAATCTCACTGGTAGTGTTGCTTGGTCCCACTGATATATATAATTGATAAACAAACCCTCTGACAACTGTATCATGTTGATCCTTAATGTCTATCGACAATACGCATCACGGGAAAGGATCAGAACCTCGTGTCTGCCTACTCCACCAAGAAGCGTCGTGACATGTCATATCAGTCTCCGTGGTGTAGTGGTAAGACACTCGCCTGGCGTTCCGCGAGCGCTATGTCATGGGTTCGTATCCTGGCCGGGGAGGATTTACTGGGCACAATTCCTTAACTGTAGCCTCTGTTTAACGCAACAGTAAAATGTGTACTTGGATGAAAAAACGATTCTTCGCGGCAGGGAATCGTATTCCAGGGACCATAGGATTAAGGACTTGCCCGAAACGCTACGCGTACTAGTGGCTGTACAAGAATGTAACAACTCTTGTATATATCACAAAAAAAAAAAAAAAAAAAAAAAAAAAAAAAAAAAAAAAAAAAAAAAAAAAAAAAAAAAAAAAAAAAAAAAAAAAAAATATGGCCGCTCAGCTTAGTCCCAGCCGGTCTATTGAGCTAATCAAAATACCTGTCTCAAAAGGATAGTCACTTGCTTAGGCTTTATCAAAGCCGTCCTTCAGCCTATACTTGACGTTGAGTCTTTGGAAGAATATCAAGTCTCTCTCTCTCCGTATTCTTATATAACTATGGTTGCTCTTTATTATATTTCTACTCTGAAGGGTTGTTTTAGAGATTTATATATTATCTGGTGTGTTTCATGGTTGGTTGTGGAGTTGTACTGTTGGCTGTGTGAGAGGTGTGGCGGTCAGTTGCAGGTGGCAAGGAATGCAACTGGTAGGGAATGAAGCTGGTAGGGGATGAAGCTGGTAGGGGATGCAACTGGTAGGGGATGCAGCTGGTAGGGGATGAAGCTGGTAGGGAATGCAGCTGGTAGGGAATGAAGCTGGTAGGGAATGCAGCTGGTAGGGGAATGCAGCTGGTAGGGAATGCAGCTGGTAGGGAATGAAGCTGGTAGGGAATGCAACTGGTAGGGAATGCAGCTGGTAGGGAATGAAGCTGGTAGGGAATGCAACTGGTAGGGGATGCAGCTGGTAGGGGATGCAGCTGGTAGGGGATGCAGCTGGTAGGGGAATGCAGCTGGTAGGGAATGCAGCTGGTAGGGAATGAAGCTGGTAGGGAATGCAACTGGTAGGGGATGCAGCTGGTAGGGGATGCATCTGGTAGGGGAATGCAGCTGGTAGGGAATGCAGCTGGTAGGGAATGAAGCTGGTAGGGAATGCAACTGGTAGGGGATGCAGCTGGTAGGGGATGCAGCTGGTAAGGGATGAAGCTGGTAGGGAATGAAGCTGGTAGGGAATGCAACTGGTAGGGGATGCAGCTGGTAGGGAATGCTGGTGGCAAGGAATGCAGCTGGTGGGAATGCAACTGGTTTGGTTTCACGATGACGTGAGAACTATAAGTCTGTGTGTAAAGAATCTTATGAGACCAGCAAAAAAAAAAATCTCTTCCAGTCGTAACTTAGAGAGCGGAACGTAAAAGCGTAACGAGACCCCACACGATCACGTCGTTCGTACAGTGATAGTGAGCACGACAACACCCGTCGTTTCTGAGGCTCCCTGAAGAAAAACTGATGATGATGAGGGCAGGTGTTCGGGGCCAGACAGCAGGGAAGTGGTTGGAGCTGTGCTGGTTCCAGGAGAGTATACCCCGTCCTCCTAAATAATTCCCAGTGTCAAGAAAACTGGTCAGTTTAAAGTGCCATTGACCTAACCTACCTGCTGAGGACCCAAAGCAGAAAACTGGAGGGTACGTCACTTTCGCCAGCCGCTTCCATTCTCTTGTACGACAATTTTTGTATAACTCATACGTGCGAAAAGTGACGTTCTTTATTGGAGGACGGGTTGTTAAGAGAGGGCAGTGATATGGACCTAGAGCTAGACACCAGGATCATAAATGAGGGGAACAATCTACAATAATCTGCTTATATATACAACACTAGATTGGATACTCGGCGGTGCCCGGATCGATTTGGTGACTATAGGTCTCATCTCCTCAACATACACTAAAACACCCTCCCCATGTCACTGCACACGCTCTTCCCATATAAACAAACAAACAAACGAACAAATCCACAAGGGCTGTGACGAGGATTCGAACCTGCGTCCGAGAGCATCCCAGACGCTGCCTTAATTGACTTATCTACGATATGGTAAAAGAGTTGAAACTGAAGTTCTACTGAACTTACTGGATCCTGCAGCCTCTCCGAGACACAAACCAGGGTTTTACCCAACTCTCCCATGCACTCGAGCTATGCCAATAGGCCGTTCTCCCTCTGCCCATGCCCTCCCTATCTCATTTATGGCCATACATGACATACACTATTTTTCTGTCTCCTCCCTCCCTGCCCTCACATGCCCCTTCCCCGTCTCCTCCCTCCCTGTCCTCACACGCCCCCTTCCCTTGTTACCTTAGCCAAAAGGTTAAGGCAAGAACAAAAATTAATCACCTGGATACACAATTTGAAAATCAGTCTCTGAATATATATATTTTTTTATTAACACTTTTAGGTACGTCTGCATTTGTGCAGCTACTCTAGACTATATGAAGGGGAGTACAGTGTGTGTCAAGAACTAGCTACCCTAGACTATATGAAGGGGAGTACAGTGTGTGTCAAGAACTAGCTACCCTAGACTATATGAAGGGGGAGTACAGTGTGTGTCAAGAACTAGCTACCCTAGACTATATGAAGGGGGAGTACAGTGTGTGTCAAGAACTAGCTACTCTAGACTATATGAAGGGGAGTACAGTGTGTGTCAAGAACTAGCTACCCTAGACTATATGAAGGGGGAGTACAGTGTGTGTCAAGAACTAGCTACCCTAGACTATATGAAGGGGGAGTACAGTGTGTGTCAAGAACTAGCTACCCTAGACTATATGAAGGGGGAGTACAGTGTGTGTCAAGAACTAGCTACTCTAGACTATATGAAGGGGGAGTACAGTGTGTGTCAAGAACTAGCTACCCTAGACTATATGAAGGGGGAGTACAGTGTGTGTCAAGAACTAGCTACCCTAGACTATATGAAGGGGGAGTACAGTGTGTGTCAAGAACTAGCTACCCTAGACTATATGAAGGGGAGTACAGTGTGTGTCAAGAACTAGCTACCCTAGACTATATGAAGGGGAGTACAGTGTGTGTCAAGAACTAGCTACCCTAGACTATATGAAGGGGAGTACAGTGTGTGTCAAGAACTAGCTACCCTAGACTAAATGAAGGGGAGTACAGTGTGTGTCAAGAACTAGCTACCCTAGACTATATGAAGGGGGAGTACAGTGTGTGTCAAGAACTAGCTACCCTAGACCATATGAATATCAGTGATGAATACACTATTTAACAAATTCTAAACTCTACGGAGTTTGTGCTGCTGTAACAAACTAGGTTTGTTGTAGGAATTATTCAGTATGGTTTCTCATAGACTATGGATGTTTGGAAAGTTTGGTGTCAAGTGGTAGTTGACCAGACTCTGGAAGCACGAGGCATCTCCCCTGGGACTAGCGGTTTAGGTCACAAAATGGCAGGCTCCTTTGTATTAAGCAACGTATAATGAATTATTTTACAGAATTCAGTAATTTAGAGAAATTAAAGTCTTCATTCATATTGTATTCAATAGTATTCCTGTTTAAAGTATCAAGAGTATCCTCAATTGTCGGAATACTTTAGTAAGTCACCATCAGTGACGTCACTAGTTGGGACTAGCCCGTGGCGCAGAGCGATTTGGGCGACCCGAGGTCACGGGTCACCAAAGTCTTCCACATTTAGTAATTCTAAAAGGTCAAATAGCCATTTTGTAATTGGAAATAGCTTTTTCCTAAGATGCCTGTGCAATTACCTACAGTTTATAAAACTTCAACCATCTGGGCTGTTCAGGGCAACAGAGATTAGTTGTTCATCTTAAACCCTGCTTAGTAATCTTGGTAAACCTGGCGTAGAAATACCCCCAAGCTGGTCCGTCTAATTACCACAAGCTACCACAAACTACACAAACTTCAGAAAGCTTCCTGGCAATACGTTAGTAATGAATAAATATGATATATTAAGTTAGGCTGACCTAACCTAACCTAACCTATCCTAACCTATCCTAACCTAACCTAACTTAACCAAACCTAACCTAACCTAACCTAACCTAACCTAACCGAAGCTTGGATCGTCGACTTGATTTGGCGTCACCAGCTTTTTATTTTCGTCTAATTTCTTTTAAAAAGATATTTTTTCAGATTAAAATTATGTTTTTTCGTGTTGTACATTCAGCACCAACATTATAATGAGTAAATATATCATATTTATTCATTACTAACGTATTGCCAGGAAGCTTTCTGAAGTTTGTGTAGTTTGTGGAGGAGGCAGAGTGAGGGAGGTGTGTGTGGTCGTGGTCAGCAACTGGAGAAGGTCATCCACCTGCCTTTCCCAAGAGATCAGCCTACATCTACATGGTCGCAGTGAAAGGTAGTCTGCTATAGTTCTGTATAGGAAATTAGTTCATCACATGCCTAATTCAGGGAGTGTTAACTATAGGGAGTGCTTTGATTTAGATTTTGAATAAATTATTTAGTTAGTAACTTGCATTTTTATTATTTCCATTTCATGTTTTCCATTGTCTCGTGTCCTTGTCACGTGGTCCCCACGAGGCTAAGTTTTCAGTTGGGCTGCAAAGCCTAATAAAGATTAAGAGTTCAGTTATCCCTTTGTTTGCTATAATTTCCCACACTTAACGTAGATTCTTCCCTTCTATTCCAAATAACTGGGGATCAAACCCCAAGGTTCATTGAGAGCAGAATCGGTCCAGACCCCGGTTATTGCTCCCCGTGTTAATGGTCTGGTGGTGACGGCGTAAAGGAGATTCTAGAGTTTGCTAGGGGTCTAGTTCCACGTCGTGAGGCTATAGAATCTTAGCCGGTCAAACGGCTTAAGACCACGTGGCGTGGGATTCGACTTAGAGTAGTAGCTCTGGGGTACCTTGGATTGAAGAGAAATAAATCAGAATACGGGTAGAGGTAAGGGGTAAAGGACGGAGTCGAGTCGATACTCACCCCCCCCCCTCCCCTCCGTGTTACACTACACATTTCATATCAAATGATTGGGGAAGATGATGTATAGATGCAGGTGGCGCCCCTTCCCCCATCCAAGATAGACATTTGATCAGAACCTGGCCACGTTATAATACTCCCCATAAAAATCACCTTTAATCCTATTCAAATTTAATGAGGCTATCCTCAAGCATCTGGTCTCCAATCTTGGACACAGACACGTCCTCTCATAGATACAGACTATATAGAGGGGGTAGGCAGCTGAGCCCGGGTGTCTTTTTCCCTATTCCCCCCCCCCCCTCTTTCTCTTTTTCCTGTTTGTCCTACCCCTTTTCTCTCTCTCCAGCTTCACCCTCCTTCCCTCAAGATCCTCCTCCTTTTCCTCTTTCCCCTCTCCATAAGTGTCGCCCTTTCTGCTTCCCTCTATCCCCTCCTCCCCCCCCCCCCCCCCACCTTCTCTCTCTTTTAATCTGTCTCTGCTCTTTCAGTCTGTATCTCTGTCTTCCTGTCTTCCTGTGTCTGTCGGTTTTTAGCACAGTCATTGGTTGATTTTTGGTTTGTTTGTCTCTCTGCTGTCTTTATTTTTGTGTGTGTCTGTATCTATGTTTGTAAGTCTGTTTCCCTGTGCTTCAGTCTGTCTCTCTGAATCTGTTTGCCTGTCCTTCCCAATCACCCTCTCTCTTCCTCTCACTCTCCCACTCTTTCGGCGGTGTAGAGTAGAGAGAGAGAGAGAGAGAGGGGGGGGGGAGGGGTAAGGTTGGATTTGTCCAAACTTAGGAGAAAGCATCTTAGGAAAAAGCGCCAAGCCATCACGACCATATAGCACTTAGAAGGGATCTGGATAAGGATTTGGGACGGGATGGGTGAGAATTTAATGGTGGCCCAACCATTTGGACCGTCGGGGGATTGAACGCCGACCTGCATGAAATGAGACCGTCGCTCTATCCTCAAGGCTAAGTGGTTGGATAGAGAGCTATAGCAATACAAGTTCAAAGGTGCAGTGTGAGGAATATCCTGGTGGCATCGTTAACTCTGTTGAAGCAGCCCGTCCTCCTAAGATCCCTGTACCCTTTAAGCCTTTAATGTCTCCCTCCCTCAATCACTCCCTCCATCCTTCACAGTCTTACTCTCTCCCTAACCTATCCCCCTTCCCTCATTCATCCCCCCCCCTTCCCCTCACTCCACTCTCTCCATAAACGCACCATTAGGTGTAAATGTTCCATCCCTGGCATTTATGATGATTAAGGAATACTTTCCTCTCCACGTATAAAAAAAATTATTTTGTTGGTAAAATTTCTTTAAAAAAAAAGATATGAACATATGACCTGTAGTGCAATTAGTAAAGTTACATTAAAAAAAAGCTTTTCCAGGGTACAATCCTGTCCAGGTATTATAAAATCTGTGAGAGATCGTAAATTACCTTAAGCGATTATTTCTATCATGCGGTTAATCATTTTCAAATAATGTATTTTGAAGGCATTTAACAGTAGACATCGTGGTAGCAAGGGGCAGCATGCGGGGGGCAACGACATATTCTGAAGCCCCCGTTCGAGCCCCCATCACATTGGAAGAATAAGTATTATATACTTTAATTCAAGGACACAAAATATTAATCCTTAACTTAGATTATTATATATATATATATATATATATATATATATATATATATATATATATATATATATATATATGTCGTACCTAGTAGCCAGAACTCACTACTCAGCCTACTATTCAAGGCCCGATTTGCCTAATAAGCCAAGTTTTCCTGAATTAATATATTTACTATAATTTTTTTCTAATGAAATGATAAAGCAACCCTTTTCTCTATGTATGAGGTCAATTTTTTTTTATTGGAGTTAAAATTAACGTAGATATATGACCGAACCTAACCAACCCTACCTAACCTAACCTAACCTATATTTATAGGTAAGGTTAGGTTAGGTTGCCAAAAAAAGCTAGGTTAGGTTAGGTTAGGTAGGTTAGGTAAACGAAAAAACATTAATTCATGAAAACTTGGCTTATTAGGCAAATCGGGCCTTGAATAGTAGGCTGAGAAGTGCGTTCTGGCTATTAGGTACGACATATATATATATATATATATATATATATATATATATATATATATATATATATATATATATATATATATATATTTTGCTTTTGAGTGTATATCTCTACCATTTGGCTGGAATTTTTAAATAATTTGTGACAGACGATGCTTGCTAACTTCTTTTAATAGCTGCTAACATCAATGAAATGAGTTGAGTCTTGTAAGAAAAAAATATATATAATTTAAGAAGCCTAGGAAAGTCTTCCCAGCGTGATGTTATAACGTCCCCGTGAGGAGAAGGCTTCCATTTGCCGAGTGTAATATTACGTGGGTTCCTCCTCGCTAACTCTGGGAATTAAGACAAGCCGAGTCTATCATTACAGACGCCTAAGCACGGGCTGAAGCTTGCAATTTGCTCCACATCTCCAATTAATCGATTATTAATAAGGCAATTGGCGCGTTGTTTAGGGTGTGGAGAAGGGGGGAGGGGGCATGTGTGGAGAAGAAGGGGGAGGGGGGGGTATGCATGCGTGCATCCGTGTTTTCTGAGGGGGTTGGCCTCGACGCACCGTTCAGGGTATATATATGACGGATCGGTTGGATTACTTGCGCATGTAAGGCCTATATATATATATATATAAACCTTAGCTCTATTAAACCTCTGATGTAACAGAATAATGAACCTGAAGGCTACCGAAATTGGTGATCAACCAGCAACAGGTGTAATGTTAATCCCGGACTTCATCTAGTCTAAAGGAAATCGCGAATGTAACTACACTAGGATGTGGAACACAGCCTCTGGGTGACATTGGCAAGCCTGTGTTTTTAAAAAAATCTGATCTACTTAAACCTTTCATTAAATAATGGTTTTAATGAATATTTCACGCGGTGTCTGGCATAAGAAAAACCTAAAATATATTGAAAAGATTCGCGTTAGAATTAATCTTACCCTTTCGGTCATATTCAACAACGTATGTCTACAAGAAAGACTGGTACCGAAATATACTAATATATATATATATATATTTAGGTAGTTGTGCTTTCTGGGTTCGAGTCCCACTGGTGGGTGTTGTCCAAAGATTATTATATATATATATATATATATATATATATATATATATATATATATATATATATATATATATATATATATATATAAAATATACATTTTTGCCACGATATATAAAAGTCCTCAACGTAGTTAAACTGAATTCAAGTGACCAGTGGCTACTGTGTCCAGAAGCCGTGAAGGACGGGACGCTAGTGAGGTGAGGTGGCAAGTCACCGCCAATCACCAGACCGGAGCATATAAGGGCCTCGACCTCCCTTGGAAATCATACGAGAAACGATATTATTAACTCCGTTTTGAATTGCATATTTTTTTCTCTCTCCTAATAGCTGTCTAGAAATGTGTCTCAGAATATATTCCAAAATATTTAAGTTAATCCATGACATCACAAAATCTAGGAAATTATATGATTATTATTGAAAATGAAAATAAAAAATAGAGGTAATTATGGTACAAAATGCATAATAATCCCATTATGTTTTTATTAAAGAAATATTTTGGGATTTGTTTTTAATTACGTTTTTAATGTTACATCTTCTTGAGGTGGTGAGATATGAGTGACAGGCAGTGTGGCAGCAGACAACTTAAGATATATTACAATAATATCACTAATCCATTCCTCACCTTTTCTTTCTATATTTGTGAGTTACGTTACTTGCTTTTGGGCATGATATTGCGACCCTTTTTTTTGTCCTTTTAAAACAACCAAATTCGCATGAACTGTCAAAACACTTCTCATACAATAATGGAACGTTTCTCTCACACAATAATGCAACACTTCACACTAACATTACACTCTTAAGTGTGAATATGACATTCCAGATCACGGATGAAGAAGCATGGGGAAGATAAATAGCCTCGCAGAGCTATTTAAATATTATACATTTATTTTGTTTCGCATTTTAAAATATTCCCCCCCCCCCCTGGATTGTTTGCTAGCCACCAAGGACATCAATTGTTTCATTAATTTTCACCTGGATGTGGGAATTTGTGTCTCACTCTCAAGGGAAATGTAGCCACGACTTAAGACAGTGAATGAGAGAGGTTTGTGTTTTGCTTGATTGAGAAATGTTTTTGTGCTGTTTGCGTAAGCGTACTTGTTTGTATTTATTTATTTTTTTGGTTTGTGTTGAATGAACTGTGGCCCAAGGGTGTCTTGGCCGTCAGTCACAAGGTCTAATGACTGACGCGACTTGTGTTTTATCTTGTCTGGAGCGATGAGTGTTTTTTTGTTTTGTTTTTTTGACACCTGGTTTATTCCTGTTCTTTATTACTTGGACACCGAAGAAATATTTCCTGATGTCGATGTTACTCGTGTCGCGTGTGGTGTGTGGGTACTCACCTAGTTGTACTCAACTTGTTGTGCTTGCGGGGGTTGAGCTCTGGCTCTTTGGTCCCGCTTCTCAACCGTCAATCTACTGGTGTACAGATACTTTATAACGTTAAAGTGTTTCTGTGGCTCATTTGGGTACTCATACTCAGCGGACCTGTGTCCTCTTGTTCGTGTACCACCCGTGTTAAATAATCCATCCTTGTCTACCCTGTCAATTTCTCTGAGAATTCTGTATGTGGTGATCATGTCTCCCCGAGCTCTTCTGTCTTCCAGCGACATGAGATGCAGTTCACTCAGGGTGAACTGCATCTCATCTGCAACTACCAAGAGACGTAACTCTTGCCACATAGTTCTAGGGACTATACCTCTACATTTTTTCCAGCTTCATCTTGTGCTTGACAAGGTACGGGCTCCATGCTGGGGCCGCATACTCCAGGATTGGTTTTACATATGTTGCATACAAGGTTCTAAATGATTCCTTACATAGGTTTCTGAAGGCAGTTCTGATGTTAGCCAGCCTCGCATACGCCGCCGATGTTATTCTTTTGATATGGGCTTCAGGAGACAAGTTTGGCGTAATATCAACTCCTAGATCTTTCTCTCTGTCTATTTCGTGAAGGACTTCATCTCCCATTCGGTATCCCGTGACTGGCCGCCTAGTTTCATTACCTTACATTTACTTGGGTTGAACTTTAGTAGCCATTTGTTGGACCATGCCTTCAGTTTGTCTAGGTCATCTTGTAGCCTCATATTATATTCCTCTGTTTTAATCCTCCTCATAATTGTTGCATCATCGGCAAAGATTGAGAGGAACGAATCTATTCCCTCTGGGAGATCATTTACATATACCAGAAACAGTATAAGTCCAAGGACTGATCCCTATGGGACTCCAGTGGAGACGCCTCGCCACTCCGAGACCTCATCCCTCACAGTGACTCGCTGTCTTCTGTTGTTTAGGTACTCCCTTATCCAGTGGAGTACCTTCCCTTTCACTCCTTCCATCATCTCCAGCTTTTTCACTAGCCTCTTGTGTGGTACTGTGTCAAAAGCTTTCTGGCAATCCAAAAATATGTAGTCTGCCCAGCCCTCTTTTTCTTGCCTGATTTTTGTTGCCTGGTCGTGGAATTCAATTAATCCTGTGAGGCAGGACTTGCTATCCCTGAACCCATGTTGATGTTGTGTTACAAATTTCTTTTGCTCCAGTTGTTCCACTAGCTTTTAACGCACAATCTCCTCCATCAACTTGCATGGTATGCAAGTTAGGGACACTGGCCTGTGGTTCAGTGTCTCCTGTCTATGACCCTTCTTGAATATCGGGACTACATTAGCTGTCTTCCAGATTTTTGGCAGTGCACCTATTACCATTGATTTGTTATACACCATGGAGAGTGGCAGGCACAAAGCGTCTGCTCCTTCCTTCAGTATCCATGGTGAGATTTCATCTGGGCCTATAGCCTTTGTCACATCCAACTCTTAACAGGTGCTTCCTCACCTCCCCACTGGTAGTCAAAAACTCATCTAGTGGTGTCTGGTTCGATATTCACTCTCTTATCTCTGGGACTCCTCCTTGGACTGGAACTGTGACGACCTGGTATTTTTTGAGTTCCTTGCAAACTTCCTTGTTCGTACCGAATCTGTCTGCCCCTGTCCTCAGTTTCATTATCTGTTCCTAAACTGTTTTTCCCCTGATGTGGCTGTGCAGCAATTTAGGTTGAGTCTTTGCCTTGCTTGCTATGTCATTTTCATATTGTCTTTCTGCCTCTCTTCTCACCCTGACGTATTCATTCCTGGCGCTCTGATATCTTTCTCTGCTCTCTAGTGTCCTGTTATTTCTATAGTGTCTCCACACCCTTGTACTTTGTGTCTTTGCTAGGTTACATATCTTACTAAACCATGGGTTTCTCGTCTGTATTTCGTTTTTTCCTTTTGGACTGGGACGAACTTGTCTGCTGCCTCCTTACACTTCTGTGTGATGTAGTCCGTCATGTCTTGGGCCGTCTTTCCTCTGAGTTCTGTTTCCCAAGTTTTATTTGTTAGGAATTTTCTTAAGTCCACATAGTTTCCTTTTCGGAATGCCAGCCTTTTGTTTCTAGGTCCTTCCTTGAGTGCATTAACACTACTTCGACCAGATACTTAAAAAAACATCAGTACACTGAGATCGCTCATTCCCGCGGGGACTTCGAAACCGATTTCTCTTATGTCGGAGTCAGAGTGAAAATTAGGTCGAGTCTTGCTGGTTCATCGCTGCCACTCATTCTAGTGGGTCACCTGAGATGCTGACTAAAAAGGTTTCTTGTCGCCACTTACAACAGTTTAGCTCTCCATGTTTCCTCACCTCCGTGCGGTTCCTTGTTTTCTCAGTCTATCCTTCCGTGATTGAAGTCCCCCATGATGAGTAGATGGGATCGATATCTACAGGCGGCAGTGGTTGCTCTCTCAATTGGATGAGAGAGCAATATATATATATATATATATATATATATATATATATATATATATATATATATATATATATATATATATATATATATATATATATATACACAGTACTTGTGCCCGCAGGATCGAGCTCTTTGCTCTTGGACTGACTGACTTTGCTCTTGGACCTTTCTAACAGTCTGTTGTCTAATATACACTGACTCTCGCTCAGTTTTCTTCATTATATCCAATATCTCTCTCAGTATATCTATCTCTCATTATCTCCCTCTCACTCTATATACCTCTGTTTCCCTCGATATCTCTCTCAATCTCCCTCCTTCCCCAAACTTTTTTTTAATCAAGACTTGCGTTCATAAGAGCACTCAAATGGTTTCACCTAGTGAAACTGCAAGCAAGAGCTGTTATCATCTGCTTCCACACTGCCTGTCACTCACCTCTGTTCTACAGCCTCTACGCCACCCCAAGGAAGGAGATGAAACACTTGAGACGTAATTATAAACAGGTCACATAATATCCCTTTAATAAAAACTTAATGTTTTTATTAAAGATCACTTTGCGATTAGTGATTAAGTGATTAAGGATCACTTTGCATTCTGCACAATAACTGAAGATAGTTGTATTTTGGTCTCAATAATAATCATAAAACTTCCTACATCTTGTGATGTTAAACGATGTCATTTGAATTCACACTTCAGTTTGGATGTTTGGGACACATCAGCTGTTATCTCTATCTTTTTCTATCTTTATCTCTCTATATATCTCTTTCTCGTTTACAAATACAGACACAAACACATATGAGCCCAGTAGGCTCAGGAATCTGTACACCAGTAGATTGACAGTTGAGAGGCGGGACCAAAGAGCCAGAGCTCCATCCCCGCAAGCACAACTAGGTGAGTACACACCCTCTAAGATGCGGCCCACAACAGCTGTCTAACTCACAGGTACCTATTTACAGCTAGGTGAGCATTGGGATTGAGAAATCATGCCTTATTTGTGTCTATCTTCGGCCGGAAATCGAACCCGGGTCCCTGGATCGCGGACTCGAATTGCGAGAGGAGCCGGTTGGCTGAGCGGACAGCACGCTGGACTTGTGATCTTGTGGTCCTGGGTTCGATCCCAGGCGCCGGCGAGAAACAATGGGCAGAGTTTCTTTCACCCTATGCCCCTGTTACCTAGCAGTAAATAGGTACCTGGGTGTTAGTCAGCTGTCACAGGCTGCTTCCTGGGGGTGGAGGGCTGGTCGAGGACCGGGCCGCGGGGACACTAAAAATCCCCGAAATCATCTCCAGATAACCTCCAGAAACCCTTTGTGGTGTGTTAGAGGGGTAAGGTATGGATGAGGTGGATTATGTGTGTTTAATAAGTGACTAGTGGTGTGGGTACATGTGTTGAGGTGCGTAGGGGGGTGTGGCGGTGTGTGGGGAGTGTAGGTGTGTGGGGTGTGGTATTTTGGTTGTAATGTGCCACACACAAGGTGTTAAACACTTTCTCTAACTGTGACACCTGACACCTCCGCCCGAGAAGACATCTCAAGATTCCAGCATCCCGACACTAGACTGTAAACTTCCCGAACAGATGGGAATAAGAGCTTCTCTTAAACCTCTCCTCCCCTTTCCAAGTAACAAAAAAAAATAATATTCGATCCCACAACACGTAGTTTCGATCTCCTTATGTGTCGACTCGATTCCGTGGTATATGGGCTGTGAGACACGCAATTTTCACTGATAACTTATTCAGTGGGGGGCGGGGGATGTTGCTCATATTCACTGCCACTATGTAAACAAATGATCGCCATTCCCCCCAACTCCAACATTCTTCAATCCCTTTTAGTTATATTCTCTTCCCTTGTTGAACTTTCTCACCTTTGCCCTCTAATCGCAATCTCTTCCTCCCAGCCTCAGTCTCTACTTAATCCTGTCATCCCAACCCCTTTGGACTTTCCACTTACCTCAAGAGTGGCTGAGGGGACAGAACACTGGACGCGTGATCCTGTGGTCCTGGGTTCGATCCCGGGCGCCGGCGAGAAACAATGGGCAGAGTTTCTTTCAGCCTGTTACCTAGCAGTAAATAGGTACCTGGGAGTTAGTCTGCTGTCACGGGCTGCTTCCTGGGGGTGGAGGCCTGGTCGAGGACCGGGCCGCGGGGACACTAAGCCCCGAAATCATCACAAGATAACCTCCCCTCCTGCTCCATCCCCCTCTGGCATGGAAACATCCTCATGGTAAGATAATTAGGTCGTAGAGCACCCGGCACATGAGTCGTGGTGATATTGTCCACCGTAAATGCTTTCTTTTGCTTACATATAAAGATCATATGAGCCCCTTGAAGAGCAATTTTAGTCATTCATGAGAATAAGCCAAAACGCATGCACAACACACACACACACACACACACACACACACACACACACACACACACACACACACACACACACACACACACACACACACACACACAAATCTCCACCTCACAGAGATATTAGAAAGAACTTTTTTAGTGTCAGAGTGGTGGACAATTGGAATGCATTAGGTAGTGATGTGGTGGAGGCTGACTCCTTACACAGTTTCAAGTGTAGATATGATAGAGCCCAGTAGGCTCAGGAACCTGTACACCTGTTGATTGACGGTTGAGAGGCGGGACCAAAGAGCCAGAGCTCAACCCCCGCAAGCACAACTAGGTGAGTACAACTAGGTGAGTACACACACACATGCGCACGTGTTTCTTCCAATTCGAAACTAAATAAATACTGTAATTTGTTTTGCATGTGAGGCTGTGAGGAACTTTGACCCCCCACCCTAGTGAGGAAATGAGACACGGAGGAGAAACAGGGTGATCACCCTTGAGTATCGTCTCGCCAGTGTGACCCGTAAAGGCTCCACCCAACAAGGATAAGAAGCAAAAAAAAAACAAAACAAAAAAAAATCCCCCCCATACCCTCTCTCTTTCCCTCTCCCTCCTACCCGTTCGTCCCCTTACACACAACACAAATAACATTATAGTAATATTTTTTGCCCTACCGAATAATTCTGTATATCCATTAAGGATACACATCAGGTCTACCGTGACTGTACGATATTGAGTTAAAGCTTTTTTATATATCTACTGGACCACTACCACCACACAACACCGCTCTGTGACACAAGAAAAGGGGCACACTTTCTCCACCATCCACGACTTTCTCGCTCTCTCTCTCTCTTTTTTTTTTTATCTGTGTCTATCTCTCTCTCTGGCTTTTCTTCAGTCCATCCTGATTCTGTTTCTTTAACTGGGTAGTGGAGCTGGTTCTCAGGTTTCCCGTTGAGATCTCTGACAGGGTCATGGGGGGGGGGGAGGGGGGGGATGGAGAAGGCCCGGTTTGGATAGAAGGGGTTAGTATAAAGTGGAGAGGGGTGGTGGGGAGGGAGGATCGGGATAAGGAAAGGAGATTGGAGGTGGAGGGATTGTCGCGTGGTTGGGATAGGGGAGGGAGGGATGGGGGAGGGGGGGGGGTTGTGGTGGTTGGGATAGTGAGGTCTGCCATTGTTGGGATGGGGGGTGGGGGGGGGGGTGCGGTGTTGAGATCTTGAATATAATGATAAAACCTGGTGGGCTTCCTAGCTGAAATAGGCCTGGTCGACGACCGGGCCGCGCGGACGCTAAGCCCCGAAAGCACCTCAAGGAATAACCTCAAGGTAACCAGTATCTCAATTAACCAAGTGGATTCATATTTTAATTAGCTGGCGGTCAAGCGCCATAATGAAATTATTTAGTACAGACACAAGACAAATAGTATGATATCTTTTCTCACCTTCGCAACCTGCGTTTCTTCAGGATGACGACGATGGTGAAGACAATACCTCTTGTGATATTCTTGTCTTGCCACAAGAGAAAATTCTGGCCTGTAAAAGGGGACCTAATTGTCCTCAGGCCAGGAAATCTGCTAAGTGTACTAAGGTGGAAAATGATAACAATCGATTGAGGCCTTGTTGAGAAGTATTGATGGTGTGCACCAGGGAGCTCTGTGTGGTGGTACAGCGACCGTCTTGTCTACTGGAAAGCCAAGGCAAGGAGAAGAAAGTTGTGTAAGCTGGCGGGAATATAAATAACGACATTGACGGTACATTATGGAGCGGATTGCACAGTGTGGTTCAATCGAAATCAAAGGCGCTGATAACGAAGTTCGGGTAAGCTGTGGATAAACGCCGCTCTCATCCCGATATGAGAGATGAGAAGAGGTTAACGGTTCACTCAACTGGTGGATGTACTCTGGATGGTGTTAGCCTTAACCTGCTATCACAATCGGACCGGCAAAATTATACCCATTTTGTAAGGTGTTGCTACGGCTTCTGTGATGAACCTCTGGAAGAATGTTGGAGACAAATTGTGTTCTGGAAGTACACTGGAAAGGTTGAAGTGGATAGCTGTTCGTTAGCTGACTGGAAAGCTTGAAGCATTCAAACATTGAATTGAATTGATTTAAAGCTTTCAGCATTGTAAGCTTGAAGCATTCTTATTGGGGTCATAAGAGTGGTATAGGACTACAGCTGTTCAGAGGAAGTAGACTGGAAAACTTGAAGTGTACAGCTGTTCTGGAAGCAGTCTGGAGAGGTTGAAGTAGGAGGCTGCAGTGTGGTCTGTAAAAGAGGTCATGTTCTCCTAGAGTTGACCAGACCACACACTAGAAGGTGAAGGGACGACGACGTTTTGGTCCGTCCTGGACCATTCTCAAGTCGATTGTGTTCTCCTTGAGTACCAGAAACCGCAATTAAAGTCCCGCTGGAACTAGAAAGAGAAACACAACCACAGAAATACATTTGTAATTTGTGTAGAGAAAAAAGGGGGGAGGGGGGGGGTTTCTGTGTATCAGTTTCTATTGGCTCACCACCTCAACCTGTCCTCACACTTAATGCACCAGTATTTTGACGCTATCAACCACTGCTTCGTAATTCCGGTGATTTAATTAAATTTATAGCACCGCAATACAGACGCTTTCAGGGACTAATGAGCATCAGACTCGATAGCTTAGGTTGAAATTTGAAATTGAAATAGATAGCTTAGGTGGTTTGCTTATATTCGTACGCTCCTGGTTAAGCACAACCAATTGAAATTTGACGCTAGCTTATCTTTCATTTCATCGATTGCCCTCCCCTTTTCTTTTTTATAATTAGTTACAAAACTCCTAATTTAATTGTTGAATTTCTCTGTATTTCCATGTATTTTGTAGGCTCTGCGTCTCTTCCCTCTTGTGTTATTTAGCATTGTATTTACGTGTTATTTAGTATTGTATTTACGTGTTATTTAGTATTGTATTTACGTGTTATTTAGCATTGTATTTACGTGTTATTTAGTATTGTATTTACGTGTTATTTAGTATTGTATTTACGTGTTATTTAGTATTGTATTTACGTGTTTAGTATTGTATTTGTGTTATTTAGTATTGTATTTACATGTTATTTAGTATTGTATTTACGTGTTTAGTATTGTATTTGTGTTATTTAGTATTGTATTTACGTGTTATTTAGTATTGTATTTACGTGTTATTTAGCATTGTATTTACATGTTATTTAGTATTGTATTTACGTGTTATTTAGTATTGTATTTAGCAAACATGTTTAGCATCAGCCT
Organism: Procambarus clarkii; assembly: GCF_040958095.1. Taxonomy (NCBI): domain Eukaryota; kingdom Metazoa; phylum Arthropoda; class Malacostraca; order Decapoda; family Cambaridae; genus Procambarus; species Procambarus clarkii. Next base: position 29,768,036 of record NC_091196.1, read on the forward strand.
TATTCGACCATTAAGATAGCGAGTTTGGGATCGTTGACACAGGCTTCATGAAGGCAATGTTAACATTGTGTCTCTCTCTCAGGTATTTAATATAAATTATCATAATTCGCCGGAGCTCTGGGGTTAGTGGTAACTATTATGCGTCCGCCAGTGTATATTAATTCCTACAAATTACCCATGATTTTCATGTAATATATATATATATATTTTTTTCAAATAAGTTGTTCTTATTTTCTAAATTTTGTTGATCATTGCGAAAAATCAAAGAACAGACTTTATAATGGAAAAAAATTATACAGCATTTCTATTTGACATTAATTTAATATTTACTACTACTGCAGGGCGTAATAACCCAAATGTTAAAATGATTAATGTATGCTTACAACGTCTCTAGGTGGGGAGGTTGGGGAAGGGGAGGGAATGTGGAGAGAGGTGGAGGAGGGTGGGTGGGGAAAGGGGGGAGATATGTGGGCAAACCTGTCCCCAAGTTGGTGACCACCCCCCCACTAACCAACCAACCCCCCCACCCCTCCCATCACCCCCCCCCCCGCAGCCAATCCCCAAATCACCTAACCTACCCCCTGCTGGTAAAGAATCTGTCCAGTATATGTTTTCACACACCTGAAGCACTGCTACGAGAGAGAGAGAGAGAGAGAGAGAGAGAGAGAGAGAGAGAGAGAGAGAGAGAGAGAGAGAGAGAGAGAGAGAGAGATATGAGACAGACTGACAGAGATACACAGACCAAGATATAGAGGGGACAAACATACACAAATAGGTAGAGACGGTTATATAAAATATTTAAGATGTCCTTTTAACCTAAAAAAAAAAAAAAATAACTAGTCACACGCGCCTCAGAAAACCACTTGTCCAGTTTAACATATGACTTTTATCCCTGACCTTTGACCTTGACGCCTTGAACCCAGTAACACCACCCCCCCCCCCTTCCCCCCCCCTTCCAACACCCCCCACACAAAAAATAAAAAGCATTAGGGCCTCCAGAAGTGACAACTCTCAACCAGTGGCCAATCAACACGGCTCAACAGGCCGTGTTGTAAATTGCCTTGTAAATGATGTAAATGAGGCGAGACTGACTGTTCATCTATAATCACAAACTGGTCCAGACTTTCACAGTCACACTGACCCAAATTTCCTTCCCTTGGCAAAACAAAAAAATAAAAACAGCATCTTTGCAATTTTCATATATAAACTCTTTGGATCAAATGCTTTTATCTTAGGATAAAAAAAAAGGTGGCAAATAACACTAAAAAAGGACTCCCCCCCCCCTTTCCCTTTTCCCCTTCAAATACCTTCGAATTACACAACTTTTGCTAACGACACAGTTACAATTTTTTGCATACACAAACAGACAAGTTGATCAAGTAGTGCTGTAACTGCAACATTCAGCCTCCCCTCCCACCCCCCTGCCTCTTTCCCATTTATTTGTTGGTGGATGGAAAAGGTTGTAAAAGCGCGGGAAAGGAGGATGGGAAAGGAGTAGTGCTGACATAGGAAATCTGCAGAAATTGAGATTCTTATCCAAATTCAGAAATTAGTCATGAACGGTTGTACACTAACTTAGTTGTACACTAACTTAGTTGTACACTAACTTAGTTGTACACTAACTTAGTTGTACACTAACTTAGTTGTACACTAATTTAGTTGTACACTAACTTAGTTGTACACTAATTTGCATGACTGCGGGCATTTTATTCATTAATACGAGTCAAATCACAATGATAACATTACTCCATTACAATGAAATCACAAGGGCGTGATATATCAATGAAGATTATTTTGAGGCAATTTTGAGTGACATGAAACTGGCGTTATAACGGTTGAAACAGGTGTCTGGGAACCAGCAGAACGCGGGTTCAAGTCACTCCAATAGCCTCAAAATGATTTTTCATTATACTCCACATCTATACAAGTCACGGGGATATATATACACAGAGTGAGGTATACCCCGATTCACGGTGTAGGTATACTGAAGGTTTACAGGATTAAAGTTGTTTTGTTGTTTTTAAAGTTGTTTTGTTGTTTTTAAAGTTGTTTTTAAAGATTAAAGTTGTTTTGCTGGTTGGTTAGTAGGCTATTGTGGCGACCTTAATAACCCTCTAGAAGTTTGATAGGCTTTACCGCAAAACATTTTACACACCGAGAGAGGTACCTTGATTCTCGGTATACTTGTAATAAACCCAGTTTACCTCAGTCCTGCACACAATTTAGCACTGAAGTGTACTTGTTGGTCAGTAAACTCCTGTAGAGGCCTAAATAACCCTCTAGTGGCCCGAGAGAGGTCTATAAGCCCAACACCTAACCATTAAAATAATACATTATATATTGTGCAAACAAAATGTCAAGGCTCATTTTGACACGATAACACATAAAAAGGGACACTGCAAACAATAGGAATTGTTACAATTCTGATGGCATTAAAAGACTCTTTATAAAATAAAAGTGCTACATAACAAATATCTTAATGCACAATAAAATATATATATATATATATATATATATATATATATATATATATATATAATATATATATATATATATAT
>NC_091196.1:29771093-29778593 GCF_040958095.1 Procambarus clarkii
TTTACAAACACCCCATCCCCGCTCTTCCCCGAAAGATCACCCTCTCCAATGAGTCTTTCTCGTGTTGTTCTTCCCTGCCCAGCTCCAGGACCCTCACGTTAAGGCTCCTCTACCTGACACCCGCAATGGTGTCACCCAGACAGACTCTGTAATGGGTGATAAGAGATTATCATATATATTTTTTTCCCTCCCCCTCCCACCCAAAAAAAAGGTTTTCTGTTCCCTGGTGACCAGCTGTTGTCCAACTCTCGCCACAAACACACACACACACAACAAAAGAGGAACGGAATGAATTTGGTGTTTTTTTTCTCCCCCTCTCAATTCATGGATATAAAACGTGCCATGTGGTTCTTTCTTGACTCAAATAGAGGGGCCACGAAAATTAAATCGGTTTACACGGACAATTTCCAATAGGTTTCAAATATATTTTTGGTCATTTATGAGAGAATCTATTTACAACCCCCCCCCACAACATCCTCTCTCCCCACATCTTCTAATGCCCTAGTATCCCACTCTACCCATATTGATTTATCCCCCCCCTCCCCACCCCCCATACCCATACCCACCTCATTCCCTCTTGGAAAAAATAGTTTACATCATTAGAATGTTGCTATTAGAAAATTATATATATATATATATATATATATATATATATATATATATATATATATATATATATATTGAGAATCCACAAGGTCTTCTCCGAGTACTCTTTATTTTCTTCTCCGAGGCTATGGGTCCCTACACTTGCACCAGAGGTGGTACCCCATCTTGGTTTAAAAAAATATATATATATAGATATATATATTATATTTATATATATCACAGCCCAAGCAATTTTTATCATCACCAAATTCCAGGCATTGTTTTGACTGGGTGTTCAGGTTGTTTACATCAGTTCAATGATTCATGATTGATAAAGATTAAGCCAGCCAAAAGGTGGCACGGGCACGAATAGCCCGTAATCAGTCATGACTGGAGGAGCGATCAGCTTTACCTGGAAATATCGTGCATCTGGAACTGTCGTGGGGCCGTGAACGACACCCCTAGTTCAGTCCGTTCTCGCGATTGGAATAGGTCTTGCCCTGACCAGAATTGTTTGAGCCTAGGTAGACTAAGGGACCAAAAAACAAAAAATAGATGCTCAATAGCTTGACTGAGTGTCTGGGTTGCGTGTGGGGAGGGGGAGATGGTTGGGGGAGGGGGAGATGGTTGGGGGAGGGGGAGGGGGTAGTTGGTTGGGGGGGGGAGGAAGCTGGGGCATTTTATTTTCCGTAAAGCACCAGAATTTAGACGTTGGAATAGATAGCTCCGGAACTGATGAAGATTCATTTAGTGTGAGGACAAGTTGAACAAACCTGTCCCATAATGTGTATAATATATATGTATGGATGTAACATGTACACACGCACGTATGTACATGTTACATATATGTTCCTGCGACGGCGCTGGAACCAATCGTATTGGCGTATTCCTTTCCATTGGAGACTTTCAGCGCCGTGGAGAGGGGGGACCTGCTGTCTGGGTAACAGCTTCTCCCCCGAATCAACCTCCCCTGGCTTTGCACCCTGGTGAGGCAACTCCAGACCATGCAGTCGCTAGTGCGCAACTCCATAGTCTCCTGAGACTGATGGATGCCTACTACTACTACTATGTATGTATATAATGTGATCTAATGTGTCATGGCATGATCGTATTCTCGTTTTCTCAATTTTTTGTATTTTTTACCTAATTGGGTACTTACCAAATTCACCTAACTGTCGCCAGTGTTCTGATCTTCGGGTCTCTCCTCCCAACTTTAAATCAAATGACCTACACATATATGCATTTTGAACTGTGTGTGGAGTTCGCCCCCAACCACTTCACTTCTTATTGTGTATTCCATTTTCTTGTTATTCTCACCGACACAGTCAGTTGTGCTCAGTTTTCAACGGTGTCCCCCCCCCAAAAAAAAAAAAAACTTTGGGTTTTGAACCCCAAAACTAACATTTTGATGTTCATCCACTGCAAATTACCTCTAGCCTATCATCACTCTGCAAAAAATCTGATATCAGAACTATAATAAAATATGTCTTCAGACAACACACAGCCTCTCTGTTTAGGTGCCTTAACATGCTAAACACTCACTCCACACTTTCTCAAATGTTATCTACATGTACAAAACCTTGTTCCTAAATGCTAATCTTGATCTGAAACCTTTCCTTGATAGGTGTAATGGAACCCATAAACACCACATCAGAAATAAATCTCTCTTTGGTATCCCAGATTCAGACTAAAACTGTGCAAACATTCCATGCAAATAACATTACCCAATCTCTGAAACTCACTGATGAATTAAAAAATTGTCCAACCTATGTCCTGTTCAGAACTAAAAACCAAAAAAGCACCAAATTTCATCCTCATAGTTTCCTACCTTGTGCTTCAAACTCACACTGTATCTTGTACTACCCACTTTCCCAATATTAGTACTTAAGATACATATCCTTACCAGTGTAATCACCTCTGTCAACTTGTATGGAAATTATTTGATATAAAACCTTGCTACAATGTACCCTCTCATCTTACCTGGTATGTTAGATTAAGGACCTGCCTGTAATGCCTGTTAGTGGCTTTGCATGAATGTAAAAATACCAATCTTATGTAATCTCACCAACCCATTGTACCTTCTTGCAAATAAATTATTATTGTTATTATTATTATTAAATGCGGTGCTTGATTTGGCGCACTCAGTGGACCCTGCAGGTCAACTAGGGGGAACTAAGACACTGACCCGAATCAGGGAGCACTTCTATTGGCCGGGAATGGACGCCGACGTGAGGCGTTATTGCAGGACGTGTTTTCCTTGTCAGAGGGCGGGGAAAAATGTGCCGGCGATACCAAGGGCCCTTCTGGTTCCTGTCCCTGCTTTTGGACAAGCGTTCGAGTGTCTGCTGAAAGACGGCGTGGGACCCTTGCCCCGGACAAAGAAGGGAAACAACTACCTACTAACGATTATGTGTACATCGACAAGATTTACGGAAGCAGTTCCGGTACGACAGTTAACGTCAAGGGGTATTATGGGACATCTCCAGCGATTTTTCTCTTGGGTGGGGATGCCCAAAGAGATTCAGTTCGACTGTGGGAGCGTGTTCCAGTTGAACTGGTTCAGACAGACTATTGTGAGCTGGAAATAACCCAAATTCGATCTTCGCCCTACAGGCCGCAGTCGCAGGGCGCGATTGAGAGGTTCCACTAGACTTTAAAAACCATGTTGAGAATATTCTGCACCGAACAAGGAGCAGAATGGGACGAGGCCGTGTATCCAGCGTTATTTGCGATAAGGGATGCCGTGTTGGAGTCTCTGGGATTCTCGCCATTTCAACTCGTGTGTAGACACGAAGTGCATAGTCCCCTATCTATGCTCAAGGAACAGCTAACGTCGGGAGAGGCCTAAAAGTAAGTAATTAATTATCAAAAGAAGGCACCAAACCGGGAAGGTTATGTAGCACCATCAAATGTGCGGAATAATCAGAGGGCGCTAAATATCGCCAAGAATGCCAATACGAGAACAAAAACGCATAAGGCGAACGATATCAAAAGTATCTGAGTCACCAAGAATTCTATTGAGGGACAGGTGACCGCGAGGGGCAGTCGGAAAGCAAGACACACGCTCGTCCTGGAAGTCAGGACATTCAAGAAGGACATGAACGACTGTAAGAGGGACAATGCAATTAGGACAATAAGAAGCAGGGCGGCACTCCATCAAGTGACCATGGGTTAAGCAAGTATGGCCAATATGCAACCTCGCCAGAGCCGTTTCCCATCGCCGGCTACAGTGGTAGGAGGACGGCCAGGAGGAAACACAACATTTAAGAGTACATAGTTTGTTACCAGTAACAGACGACCAAGAAGCCTGTCAATGGGTAAGGATGAAGGACTGGATAACCGGGTAAAAGTCGGAATATGGAATACCTTTACGAGAGATGGGACAAGAGCGGACAGCTTCCTTGGCGGCAGCATCCGCACGCTCATTTAAAGACACACCAATATGGCTGGGAACCCAACAAAACTCAACTGACTTAAATTTACTGTGAACAAGGAACAGCCAATACTGGATCTCGATAACTACTGGATGAACCGGATTAAAGGACCCGAGAGCCATGAGGGCACTACGAGAGTCAACAACAACTACAAAGGAAGACTGACAATGAGAAAGCAGGAAACGAAGAGCATAGAGAATAGCATAAAGCTCCACTGTGAAGATGCTAGTCTCCGGAGGTAAGCGACACATATAAGTGCGATCAGGAAAAACAACAGAGTAGCCAACACCGTCCGCAGACTTAGACCCATCGGTGAAGACGGAAACGGAGCGGGAGTGAGAAGAAAAGTGCTCAAGGAAAAAGCATTTTAGAACCGTAGGAGGGGTAAAAGCTTTAGTGATGCGGGTCAAGGAAGTACAAAACTGCGGAAGGGGGACTCTCCATGGGGGCAAAGAAGGAACAACACGAGGAGAAACATTAGAAATACAAATGGAAAGAGAATCCTGTAAGTGAGATAACTGGACAGAAAGAGGAAGGTGGTGAAGAGGAACAGGAACCGCAGGAGGGGTAAAAGTTAAAGCACGACAGAGGTGAGAGGAAGGACCGCGCAAGATAGCGAAGACAGTAGCGATCACGGCGGTCCTGGAGAGACAGGAAGCCAGTGTCAACATACAAGCTAAGGACGGGAGTCGAACGAAAGGCACCAGAACTGAGGCGCAACCCAGTATGGTGCAAAGCATCAAGACGGCGAAGAGTAGAAGGAGAAGCAGACGAGTAAGCAGGGCAACCATAATCGAGCTTAGACAGGACGAGAAAGAAATTTAAAGCAAGGAGTGCGCGCCTATCCGCTCCCCAAGAAGTATGGGATAATACCCAAAGGAGGGTAAGGGCCTTAGAGCACTCAACATGGAGGTAAGAGATATGGGAAGACCAAGACAAACGATTGTCAACGAATAACCCCAAAAGCTTTGCGGAATCTTTGTACTCAAGGGGATGACCATAAAGTGACAAAGAGGGACGAAGAACAACCCGCTTCCGAGTAAAAGTCATGGCACAAGTCTTAGTACTAGAGAACTTGAAGCCATGATCGGTGGCCCAAGACGACACGGCATCAATCGCAAGTTGAAGCCGGCGTTGAAGGAGAGGCAAATCATCACCCTGACAGCAAAGGGTAAGATCATCAACATAGAGAGCGAAGAAGACGCCTGAAGGAAGAGAGGAAAGAAGACCATTGAGGGCAACCAGAAAAAGAGTAGTGCTCAGAACACTACCCTGGGGCACACCTTCGTATTGCTGAAAAGAGGCAGAGAGAGCGGTACCAAGCCGCACCCGAAAGGAACGACGAGAGAGGAAGCTGCGGAGAAAAAGAGGGAGATGACCACGAAGACCATAAGAATGAAGCTGGGATGGAATATGATATCGCCAAGTGGTGTCGTAAGCCTTTTCCAGGTCAAAAAGGACGGCAACAACGGAGGTCTTCACAGCAAAAGCAGTACGAATATAGACCTCCAAGTTCACCAGGACATCTGTCGTGCTGCGGCACTTGCGAAAACCAAATTGAGAAGGGGAGATGAGGTGATGGTGTTCCAGGAACCACATCAGACGAACGTTAACCATACGTTCAAAGAGTTTGCAGACACAACTTGTGAGGGCAATAGGGCGAAAGTCCTTTGGGGATGTTCCCAGAGACCCTGGTTTGCGAACAGGGAGGACAACGGCATCGAGCCAGTCCTCAGGGACTGACAACGACTCCCAGATCCGATTATACAGACTCAGTAAATACTGAGACGTGCACGGAGGGAGATGGCGAAGCATCTCATAATGAATACCATCGGAGCCCACCAGCGTAGAACTGCAGAGGGCCAGGGCAGAACGAAATTCAGAGAGAGAGAGAAGGGATCGTTATAGGAAAGTCGAAGACGAGTGCAGAAATCTAAAGGACGAGACTCAAGGACAGATTTACAAAGAAGGAAAGATTGGGGTAGATGAAGACCAGAGCTAACAGAAGAAAAGTGGGAACCCAGTTTGGAAACGACCTGCAACGGGTCCGCCACAAAAGTACCATGGAGGTGAAGGACCGGTGAAACATAGGGAATGAACTTACCCGCTATCTTGCAGATACGCTTCTAGATCAGTGGCAGAGTACTTTCGGACGTAATGGTGGAGACATAAGATGCCCAATATTCACGTTTAGCCATACGGATGGCCCTACGGGCCACCGCACTCGCCTTCCGAAAGAAAAGAAAAGAATCGGCCGTCTGCCGACGGCGGTGTCTCTTCCAGGCTGCACGCTTACAGCAGACAGCCCGAGCACAGTCTGCATTCCACCAGGGAACGCACTTCCATGGACCCCGAGAGGAAGAGCGAGGAATAGAGCGGAGAGCAGCGTCAAAGACAGTGTCATGAAAGAGGAGGAGAGAGCGAGGGAGAGGTAGAAGGGAAAGGTCAGAGAGAGCAGCGCTGAGAGTAAAGAGGTTCCAGTCCGCTTTTGCAAACTGCCACCTAGGGAAGGAGAGGGGAGGGCAAAAAGAGAAAAAGGTAACAAGGAAAGGGAAATGGTCACTGCCATGGAGGTCATCAAGAACCTGCCAGATGAAATCTAAGTAAAGAGAAGAAGAGCAAAGAGAAAGATCAAGACAGGAAAGAGTGCGAGTCCGAGAGTCCAAATGCATGGGCTCACCAGAATTTAGAAGAGACAGGGAAGAAGAAGAAAGGATAAACGGCTCAAGAAGGCGACCCCGGGTATTCTATTCGTCAGAACATCACCTTAAAGGGAATAACGACAATTGAAATCTCCCAGCAGGAGCACAGGCTCCGGCAAGGAGTCCAGTAAGTGTTTCAGATCAGGAAGAGAAAGCGGGACACTCGGGGGCGGGGGGAGATAAATGGAACAAACAGTGTACCATTTCCCCACAAAGATACGAGTAGCAGAACAATGGAGAGGCGAAGGAAAAAGTAAGGGGACAAAGAGAACATCAGAGCGAATCAAGAGAGCAGAAGAGTTAGGAGCCCCAGCAACAGCTGGGGGGGGGGGAGAGAGAAAGGAATAGCCACGAAAGCGACCAGGACGAGCACCAAGCATCGGCTCCTGGAGACAGACACAAAGGGGCAAAAACCGCAAAATCAATAGTTGGAGTTCGAAGAAATTGGCATAATAACCTCGAACATTCCATCGAAGAATAGACATCGACGAGAAGAGAAAGGACAACAACAGAGAACACGGAAGAAATAAAGGCGAAAGAGCAACACAGCTCGTTAAAGAAGATCAGGGTCAGCAAAGTCAGGGTTAGGGGGCATGGGTAAACTGAGCAAAGATGGAGGGAAGGAAGCAGGAGAACAGACCAGAGGTGGGTGGGCGGGGTTTGGAAGAGGAGGAGGAGGAAGGAGGAGACAATGGAGAGGAGCAGTCAAGGACAACAGCAGGAAGAGGGGGAGTAGAAAGAGGGGAGTGCACCTCAGCAAGGGCAGCAACCGAGAGGGA
>NC_091196.1:29783593-29786093 GCF_040958095.1 Procambarus clarkii
CCATCCCCCCTCCCCATCGATCATCCCCTCCTATCCTCTAGGACCCTCCCCCACCCCCTTCCCCTTCATCCCCCGCCCCCCTCTCTATGTATCATCGTTCGTGTGGGTAAATTATCAACCAAACATTTTTCCACCTGCTTCATTGAGCTCAGCACGGAAGCCCTCATGGCTGTGTTTATTTACTTCAAGGGCGGGTAAAATGTGGTATTTTTTTCTCGACAGGATTACGATTATTTTCTCAAGTCAAACACGTGACTAATTGACTAGACTAATAATAGTCAAACACGTGACTAATTGACTAGACTAATAATAGTCAAACACGTGATTCAGTTGTGCCCATTGGTGCTGTACCGGCAGCGAACGCTTCTAAACTTCACGGAGTTCCTGCTTTGCGATTACCTTGTGATGCATCCGAGGATCAACGTCCAAAGCGGCCCGGTCTCTGGCCTGGATTCCTGATTAATACGGGGTAAAAAAACTTCACAATCCTCTGAAATTGGTATACAGAAGCTCTTGATTTTCACAATCATTTCTTGTCTTATCGAGAAAATATTTAGGATTATCGCGGAAATGTTTAGGATTATCGCGGAAATATTTAGGATTATCGCGGAAATATTTAGGATTATCGCGGAAATATTTAGGATTATCGCGGAAATATTTAGGATTATCGCAGAAATATTTAGGATTATCGCAGAAATATTTAAATATTCCCGAAGAGGATTTTAATTATTGTGATAATTCATTCGAATATTTAAGTTGACATGTCGGGGTACGCCTATAGGCTAATTAATGTCTCATGGCGTGTATACACACACACACACACACACACACACACACACACACACACACACACACACACACGGTGTGGGAGACGGTTGGAACAAGTTAGGTGAGAAGGTGGTGGAGGCCAAGACCGTCAGTAGCTTCAAAGCGTTATATGACAAAGAGTTCTGGGAAGACGGGACACCACGAGCGTAGCTCTCATCCTGTAACTACACTTAGGTAATTAACACTTAGGTAATTACACACACACACACACTCGCCACGGCCTAAGCCTACCTCAGCCTACTCCCATAAGGTCTAGAGTCCTCAGTGTAAACTATGCAAGATTATAGTACCCCCGAGAGTCATTTTAGTTCCATAATGAACTCCTGTGTAAACTGGTGTATAATTAGGTAAACTTAGCGATTTCTTCTGTTAGTTTACTTCCTCTGTTAAGATGCGGTAAGTGTGTGGAGATCGCGACAGGTGTGTGGAGATCGCGGCAGCTGTGTGTGGAGATCGCGGCAGGTGTGTGTGGAGCTCGCGGCAGGTGTGTGTGGAGCTCGCGGCAGGTGTGTGTGGAGCTCGCGGCAGGTGTGTGTGGAGATCGCGGCAGGTGTGTGTGGAGATCGCGGCAGGTGTGTGGAGATCGCGGAAGGTGTGTGGAGATCACGGCAGGTGTGTGGAGATCGCGGCAGGTGTGTGGAGATCGCGGAAGGTGTGTGGAGATCACGGCAGGTGTGTGGAGATCGCGGCAGGTGTGTGGAGATCGCAGCAGGTGTGTGTGTGGAGATCGCGGCCGGTGTGTGGAGATCGCGGCAGGTGTGTGGTGATCGCGGCAGGTGTGTGGTGATCGCGGCAGGTGTGTGGAGATCGCGGTAAGCAACTTATGCCTGATGCACAGCCTACTGACTGGTGCCCGTAGACCCAATATTACAAATACTGTGTACAACTGTCACGGAGACTGTGTATACATCTGTCACGGTCGCTGAGACTGTGTATACACCTGTCACAGTCGCGCCGTTGTCAAAATACTACGCCCGCCGCACCGCGATCTCTCACGCGTAAATGCGGTAGCGAGGGAAGAGAGCGCGAAGCTGGGAAAAGGATTCGCGTCTCCGTGTCTTGAGCGAGAACTGTTGTTGTTGTTGTTGTTACAGATTCAGCCATTGGAAACAAAAAGTTCCAAGTAGCACGGGCTATGGCGAGCCCGTAGCAGACTTACCTGGCACAGGAGCGGGGCTGTAACTTGCTCCTGAGTGAGAACTCTTTAAGACCACATGGGCGTTAAATTTCAGTGTAAAGTGTTTCTGGAACACAAGCAACAAAGCTCGTAGGTAATCCTGGGTGTGTTGCAGACTTCGAGTGTTACGTTCATGTCTTCCCTCCCCAGAAACTCGTATGAACGTATTCGTATGAGACGTATTTGTACGGGACGTATTCGTATGGGAGTTTCTTTCACCCTATGCCCCTGTTACCTAGCAGTAAAATAGGTACCTGGGTGTTAGTCAGCTGTCACGGGCTGCTTCCTGGGGGTGGAGGCCTGGTCGAGGACCGGGCCGCGGGGACACTAAAGCCCCGAAATCATCTCAAGATAAGATAAGGGACGTATTCGTATGAGATGTATTCGTATTGACGTATTATATCCATAGGTGTGTATATAATATACACGACATTGTTTTACGCCTACGTACTGAGACTTACTTATTTGCAGTGTGTGTATGTGTATTTTTCGGAC
>NC_091196.1:29788593-29803020 GCF_040958095.1 Procambarus clarkii
TCTCTCTCTCACACACACTACATCAGCTCATTGATGGTTGAGAGGCGGGACCAAAGAGCCAGAGCTCAACCACAACTGGGTGAGTACAACTAGGTGAGTACGAGCACAGGATTCCGCTCGTGACAACGGTCTAACTCCCAGGCACCTGTTTAATGCCAGGTGGACAGAGGCATTAAATGAAACAAATTCTGCTCAATTGTGTCCGTCTCGGCTGGGAATCGAATCCAGGCCCGTGGATTGCAAATAGCATACACTGACCACTTGGCTACAAGCTCACCAATGTGTACTAACCTATTTCCTTCTGAAGGATTGGCCTTTAGTTCTTGGACCCCGTCATACTAACCACCGGTTGTCAAGTCATTCTAATACCTGGTTGATACCTGGTTGATGGGGTTCTGGGAGTTCTTCTACTCCCCAAGCCCGGCCCGAGGCCAGGCTTGACTTGTGAGAGTTTGGTCCACCAGGCTGTTGCTTGGAGCGGCCCGCAGGCCCACATACCCACCACAGCCCGGTTGGTCCGGCACTCCTTGGAGGAATAAATCTAGTTTCCTCTTGAAAATGTCCACGGTTGTTCCGGCAATATTTCTTATGCTTGCTGGGAGGACGTTGAACAACCGCGGACCTCTGATGTTTATACAGTGTTCTCTGATTGTGCCTATGGCACCTCTGCTCTTCACTGGTTCTATTCTACATTTTCTTCCATATCGTTTACTCCAGTACGTTGTTATTTTACTGTGTAGATTTGGTACTTGGCCCTCCAGTATCTTCCAGGTGTATATTATTTGAATATTATTAATAATGGAATGACTCCTGATTTATTTTGAAAATTATAAATGGAATGGGTTTCTATAACCTGCTCCTTTAGTTCATTCCAGTTTCCCACTACTCTTACACTAAAAGAAAACTTGTCAACATATCTATGGGTCATCTGGGGCCAGATTCACGAAGCAGTTACGCAAGCACTTACGAACGTGTACATCTTTCCTCAATCTTTGACGGCTTTGGTTACATTTATTAAACAGTTTACAAGCATGAAAACTTCCCAATCAACTGTTGTTATTGTTATAAAGAGCTTCCTGGTGCTTCGGAGCTCATTAACTGTTTAATAATTGTAAACAAAGCCGCCAAAGATTGAGAAAAGATGTACAGGTTCGTAACTGCTTCGTGAATCTGGTTCTTTAAGCTTCCACCTATGACCTCTTGTTCTACTGGAATCCCTTTTGGACGTTTCTTCTTTTCCACTCTGTCAATGTTTCTTAAGTATTTCACGTGAATTACGTCTCCATTCTTCCTCCTCTTTTCTAGCGACGTCAAGTCTGGTTCCTTCAGTCTTTTTCCATACTCTAATCCTCGCAATTCTGGGACGAGCCTCGTTGCAACCTTCTGAACCTTTTACGAGTTTCCTTCTGTGAATTTTTTAACTGGTGGAGAGGTGAACCTCTCCACGATGGAGTCAGTAGCACGGAGTCAGTAGCACGGAGTCAGTAGCAGGGAGTCAGTAGCACGGAGTCAGTAGCACGGAGTCAGTAGCACGGAGTCAGTAGCACGGAGTCAGTAGCAGGGAGTCAGTAGCAGGGAGTCAGTATCACGGAGTCAGTAGCACGGAGTCAGTAGCAGGGAGTCAGTAGCAGGGAGTCAGTAGCACGGAGTCAGTAGCACGGAGTCAGTAGCACGGAGTCAGTAGCAGGGAGTCAGTAGCACGGAGTCAGTAGCACGGAGTCAGTAGCACGGAGTCAGTAGCAGGGAGTCAGTAGCACGGAGTCAGTAGCACGGAGTCAGTAGCAGGGAGTCAGTAGCACGGAGTCAGTAGCAGGGAGTCAGTAGCAGGGAGTCAGTAGCACGGAGTCAGTAGCACGGAGTCAGTAGCACGGAATCAGTAGCAGGGAGTCAGTAGCACGGAGTCAGTAGCAGGGAGCCAGTAGCAGGGAGTCAGTAGCACGGAGTCAGTAGCACGGAGTCAGTAGCACGGAGTCAGTAGCACGGAGTCAGTAGCACGGAGTCAGTAGCACGGAGTCAGTAGCACGGAGTCAGTAGCACGGAGTCAGTAGCAGGGAGTCAGTAGCACGGAGTCAGTAGCAGGGAGCCAGTAGCAGGGAGCCAGTAGCAGGGAGCCAGTAGCAGGGAGTCAGCAGCAGGGAGTCAGCAGCAGGGAGTCAGCAGCAGGGAGTCAGCAGCAGGGAGCCAGCAGCAGGGAGCCAGCAGCAGGGAGCCAGCAGCAGGGAGCCAGCAGCAGGGAGCCAGCAGCAGGGAGCCAGCAGCAGGAAGTCAGTAACACGGAATCAGCAACACGGAGTCAGCAACACGGAGTCAGCAACACGGAGTCAGCAACACGGAGTCAGCAGCACGGAGCCAATGCGTACGAACCGAGCCACTCCTCTTAACCAATCACAGCCAATAATAACTAGTAGCTTGAAACGTCAATTTCACATAGCTATTAATTTCAGCAAAGCATCGTAATTTAGACGCGGGAAGGTGGGGGGGGGGGGGGAGTCGATAGCGTCGATAACACGGCGCATTACGTGCGCGAAAACGTCACATTCGCCAACTAGTAACGCACATGCGTTGCTGAGCCACAGCAACGCGTGGCCGGGTACAGCTAATATTCAAAAGCATAAAACGTGACATTTTTGGGTGGTTCAACAGTACATATTGAAAAGCTTGGCCAAAAAGTTTATATAAATACTCTCATGGTTAGAGTTTGGCGCTGGATAGCAGCTTTTAGTATAGGAAGATGGGCTGGATAACAGCATTTAGTGTAGGATCATGGGCTGGCTTAAGTGTAGGAGCATGGGCTGGTTAACAGCCATTAGTGTAGGAACATGGACTGGATAACATCCTTAAGTGTAGGATCATGGACTGGATAACATCCTTAAGTGTAGGAGCATGGGCTGGTTAACAGCCATTAGTGTAGGAACATGGACTGGATAACATCCTTAAGTGTAGGAGCATGGGCTGGTTAACAGCCATTAGTGTAGGAACATGGACTGGATAACATCCTTAAGTGTAGGAGCATGGGCTGGTTAACAGCCATTAGTGTAGGAACATGGGCTGGATAACATCCTTAAGTGTAGGAGCATGGGCTGGTTAACAGCCATTAGTGTAGGAACATGGACTGGATAACATCCTTAAGTGTAGGAGCATGGGCTGGTTAACAGCCATTAGTGTAGGAACATGGACTGGATAACATCCTTAAGTGTAGGAGCATGGGCTGGTTAACAGCCATTAGTGTAGGAACATGGACTGGATAACATCCTTAAGTGTAGGAGCATGGGCTGGATAACATCCTTAAGTGTAGGAGCATGGGCTGGTTAACAGCCATTAGTGTAGGAACATGGACTGGATAACATCCTTAAGTGTAGGAGCATGGGCTGGTTAACAGCCATTAGTGTAGGAACATGGACTGGATAACATCCTTAAGTGTAGGAGCATGGGCTGGTTAACAGCCATTAGTGTAGGAACATGGACTGGATAACTACTGCAACCCCTCAGCAACAGCCAGAGCAACAGGGAAAGTATACGGCGCCATTCACCGATGAAGGCGAGTCAACTGGAAAATATTGCATGCAAAATATAGCAATAAGGCACTGCAATACGCGTGGGTATTTCACACGACACTTGGCTTCGTTCTCGATTCACAGTCGAGGTTCCCAGTGTTCGATTCCCAGGGAAGGGGGGGGGGCAGAAATGGTTTGGCACGTTTCCGTTCACCTCATGGCTCTGTTCACCTAAAAGTAAATCGGTACCCGGGAGTTGGCCATGAGTTGTTCAGGGGGGGGGGGTTGCATCCTTGGGGGGGGGGAACCTCGATACATCGATACATGTCTTATGTATGCATAATATATTATATATTATATTATATATATATATATATATATATATATATATATATATATATATATATATATATATATATATGCTGGTTAGCATTGTAAATGTGTGGCCACGTCTGAGGTAGAAAAGAATAAACACAAAAACAAAAAGAAACAGGCTTCCTGTCCCCGGTATACGCAGATGTATCTTGATAAGCATTATCATGTATATGAGTACACACATTAGCGAGGATAATACGCATCATACGCTAATCCGGCGGGTATTGTCTTGATCTGCCACTCCGTACAGAATACAACTGTCTAAGAGACCAGAGCCTTATAGTGGCCTTCACTTAGGCTCTAGGGCCAGATTCACGAAGCAGTTACGCAAGCACTTACGAACGTGTACATCTTTCCTCAATCTTTGGCGGCTTTGGTTACATTTATTAAACAGTTTACAAGCATGGAAACTTCCCAATCAACTGTTGTTATTGTTATAAACAGCCTCCTGGTGCTTCGGAGCTCATTAACTGTTTAATAATTATAAATAAAGCCGCTAAAGATTGAGAAAAATGGACAGGTTCGTAGGTGCTTGCGTAACTGCTTCGTGAATCTGGGCCCTGGTCACCGCTCGTTACTTCTAATGGCCTCCCCTCGTACCTGTCCTCTCTCACATTCCTTCCCTCACCAGCTTCCTGCGAAATCTACCTTCATCTACCCCTGCGTATTTACCTTTACCTGCCCCTGCATAATCTACTTTCACCTGCGTATCTACCTTCACCTGTATGCCATATTGCCCGCTTTATTATGCCCAACTCAGTTCTCTATACGCCTATCATCTTGTCTACCTGCCTCGATCTTTCGTATATACCTACCCCATTTCAACCCGTACCCTAAGTTTACCTAACCCTAAGTTTACCTAACCCTAAGCTTACCTGTCACTTACCTATATCCCCCAACCCTCCCCTTTCATACCTGCATTCTTCTCACCTATAATCCTATATAAACAGGGGCAATGGAGCCTCTGCTTGTTCAGCTAAATCCAACTACTCTCATTCCTCACCTCCAAACCTTCCCTCTCTCCCCCCTCCCCTTCACCTCCAAACCTCCCCTCCCTTTCAAACATTCCCCCCACCCCACCGCCCCCCCCCTCCCCCAACCCACTCGCCTATGTAAATATAATCTGGCTTCATCATAGGCTTCATCGCGGTCTATTGTGTGTCCTCGGGGCAGGGAAAGGAGTTCAGGTTTCAGCTAACCTTCTTGGTAAGTGGAGCAGCAACGCCATCGACATTGTGTTTCACTCACACTCTTGACCCTCCAGGCTGTCGGTGTGTGTATAGGGGGGGGGGGGGGTTTGTTTACATGTGTTCCTCTCCTTGTGTTCTCCAGGTTGTGGCGGGTTGTCCTTAGGCTTCATTCACGGGTTGGGTTCAATGAAAGAAGGAATGTGAAGGTTCGAATCCTCTTCACGGCCCTTGTGGATTTGTTTTTCAAGGATTGGATTGTTTGGTAGGATGTGTGTGTGTGTGTACGGGAAGAGGGAGGGAGAGAGAGAGACAGGGGGGGATGAGGGTGTGTGAGAGAGGGGAAGGGATATAGGTGCATGGGGAGGGAGAGGGAGGGAAGGGGAGGGAACTATCAGGAGAAATAGCCAAACCTTTACTACAATATAGCGCTGGGAAAGATTGGCATAAGGATTTGGGACAAAACGGAGGGGGGGGGGATATGGCTCCCCAACCACTTGCTGGACGATCGGGGTTGTCAAAAAAAAAGCATCTAAGGAATATGTAGACATGTTCCCTAGACATGATGACTTCCAGTTCCAGAGCCGTAGACAGGCCGCTGAAGTACAACAAATATTCGAAGCTCCGAATGTTGCAAGGAGCTTCGAAGTTTCGAAGCTCACGGAAAGTAAACCCCCCAAAAATATCAGTATAGTGTGAAACACCACCACAGTGGACGTGATTTAGTGGATTTAGTGGATTTAGTGGACGTGCACAGTGGATTTATATATCACGTATTATATAAAATATCGCAAAATATTTCTATCGAAATCAAGATTGCACATAACTACAAAAATTCCGACCTTATCCGAACCCTCAAAACTTTTTATCCATGATTAAACTCCTTATTCAAGAGCAGATAATTAACGTTATCTCTTAGCTGTATAAACAGCGTTTAAATGGATTTTAAAATAACAAGTAAACTCTCTCTATATATATTCGTGTCAGTTAACATTGTACATCGCGCCGTTACTATCATCCTGCAACAGATTCGGTTGAGAGAGGGGTTCTGAGGCCAGATTCATGAAAGCACTTACGCAAGCACTTACGAACGTGTACGTCTTTCCTCAATCTTTGACGGCTTTGGTTACATTTATTAAACAGTTTACAAGCATGAAAGCTTCCCATTCATCTGTTGTTATTGTTATAAACAGCCTCCTGATGCTTCGGAGCTCATTAAATGTTTAATAATTGGAAACAAAGCCGCCAAAGATTGAGAAAAGATGTACAGGTTCGTAAGTTTTTGCGTAAATGCTTTCGTGAATCTGGCCCCAGCAGATCCTCCTAAAATGTGCTTCAAGATAACCGAACACACACACACCGATATACAGATGATGCAATGATATCTCTATAAACAGCTGATAAAACAGTGTTACACCAGCTGATATCTCCACAGCTGACACATCCACTCCCAGAGTGCCAGCACATTCCAGAGTGCATATCACTCTAACTCAACCAGTTAGTTGGTTGGCGAGAGGGACCTCGTAGCCTGGTGGATAGCGCGCAGGACTCGTAATTCTGTGGCGCGGGTTCGATTCCCGCACGAGGCAGAAACAAATGGGCAAAGTTTCTTTCACCCTGAATGCCCCTGTTACCTAGCAGTAAACAGGTACCTGGGAGTTAGTCAGCTGTCACGGGCTGCTTCCTGGGGGTGGAGGCCTGGTCGAGGACCGGGCCGCGGGGACACTAAAGCCCCGAAATCATCTCAAGATAACCTCAAGATAACCACTCTGGAGGTCTCGTCTCAAAACAAAAACAAAAAATGCAGGTATCTTTTTTTGCACTCCGATCTTCACCTTTGACTCCATAGAGCCGACTATACACCAATTTGGCCCGCTTGACAGGAAGGTAATTATGCCTGTCAAGCTGATTACCCAGTATGGTCGTCAAGCGGAGGGTTTACGGGTCGTGTCAAAAATCAATGTGACATTAACCCATGCTATAAATACAAGGTAATGTCATAATGTCGCTATCTTGAGGATTCAAGATTGAATACTCAAGCTCATGATTCTCTTGACGTGGCCAATGAAATTATCTGACGATTCTATTAACATTCGAGTCATATGGCAGTAAATGAATAAAACAAATGAAAACAGTAAATTATATCAATCTATATTATATATATATATCAATATATATTCCCCGCGAAGCAAATGATTAAAAGTAGAGAGAGTGAGAGAGAAAGGGGGGAAGTGAGAGACGGAGTGAGAGGTACTGAGAGGGAGCTAGAGGGAGTGAGAGGGAAGGAAGTAGGGTAGGAGGGAAGAAGGGTAGGAAGGAAGGAGGGTTGGCGAGAGAGAGAGAGAGAGAGAGAGAGAGAGAGAGAGAGAGAGAGAGAGAGAGAGAGAGAGAGAGAGAGAGAGAGAGAGAGAGAGAGACAGAGAGAGAGACAGAGAGAGAGACAGAGAGAGAGACAGAGAGAGAGACAGAGAGAGAGAGACAGAGACAGAGAGAGAGACAGAGAGACAGAGAGAGAGACAGAGAGAGAGACAGAGAGAGAGACAGAGAGAGAGAGAGAGAGAGAGAGAGAGAGAGAGAGAGAGAGAGAGAGAGAGAGAGAGAGAGAGAGAGAGAGAGAGAGAGAGAGAGAGAGACAGAGAGAGAGAGAGACAGAGAGAGAGAGAGACAGAGAGAGAGAGAGACAGAGAGAGAGAGAGACAGAGAGAGAGACAGAGAGAGAGAGAGAGAGAGAGAGAGAGAGAGAGAGAGAGAGAGAGAGAGAGAGAGAGAGAGAGAGAGACAGACAGACAGACAGACAGACAGACAGACAGAGCGAGCGCGAGCGAGCGCGTAGAGGGGTGGGGGGGGGGTCAGAACAGGTTGTAATCGACACCATAGTCAAGAGCCAGCATTATCTATACACACCCAAGACAAGAGGAACAGCTGTAGAGGCGGGTGCCGAGTCCTCCTGGGCGTCTGTCTGCACTCTGTGACCCAGGGCCAGACTGGTGCCTCAGACACCTTTACTCCAAAGAAATAATCATCAAAAGAAGGTGCCAAAGCCGGGGAGATTATGTTTAGCTGCCCAAGCAGAAGCAGACTTGTTTGCGCTCCAGAGGACGTTGAATCCTCTGTCGCAAGAACGTGCCAGAGACGAACGGATGATCCATGAGGCGAGACGATACGTCCTGAGGGAGGAGGGGAAGGATACCAGCTGAGGAAGGAGGTAAAGACTCGAGTACAAAAGAATAAATCCATCTTAATCAAAACAAAGAAGATGGAATCAAGGCCGACTTCACCACAGACCTCAACAGCGGATGAAGATGGATAACTTCAAATGGCGGCTAACCTTCCCTTTTAAGGAGGTTTAGTACCCCCACAGTGACGCCAATGAAGTTTGTGGAGATGAAAAGATGACAGGCCGTGTCCACTGAGCTGACCAGCAGCTGTTCAAGATAATTCAGATATTTACATGTAAAATACTGAGGCCAGATTCACCAATCAGTTACGCAAGTACTTACGAACCTGTACATCTTTTTTCAATCTTTGGCAGCTTTGTTTACAATTATTAAACAGTTAATGAACTCCGAAGCACCAGGAAGCTCTTTATAACAATAACAACAGTTGATTGGGAAGTTTTCATGCTTGTAAACTGTTTAATAATTGTAACCAAAGCCGACAAAGATTGAGGAAAGATGTACACGTTCGTAAGTACTTGCATAACTGCTTCGTGAATCTAGCCCCTGGTGTTCTGGTGACCGATTTGCATTCTGGGGGCTCCGAAACACTTAAATAGTGCAAAATTTTAGGGTTGTGCCAAACACTGCGGAAAACCAGAGATGTTGGCACACAAGACACGAATTCAACATCATTAAAAGTAGCCTCGACTCTGCCCACAGTCCAGCAGAGAGAGAGCCTCGAAATCTAATGTACGATAATTCTATTGTCTTTCAGATTAGGGAAAATTGTAATTAATTTTGTCAATAAAGATGTTAATAATTTGTTGGTCGACTGGATGGGGATTACACTACCCTCATGGGAAAATGGCAGACAATTGCTGGGTAATTATTATATGTGTATCTCCCCACCTCGACAGCCATACATTATTCCCCTCTGTGTCGGTCAAGCAGGAGCCGCTGCCACACACACACAGATAGAAACAACCAAACACGTAGAGGGAAATAAATCACCGGTACAACTTTATTCCTAAAGAATTCCCTTCTTCCATAGCAGTGGAACAAGGGGATTCCACTGCTATACTACTCGATGGTTCAAGCCCCAACGTCGGAGGAGTTCGAAGAAATCTACAGCCTCTAGAGGACAAACTCTACCTTGCAAAATCTTCCTCATCGTGCAATTTGAAGCAGAATCCCAAGAAAGACGAGAGCTGCGACAAACACAATAGAACAACAATACACTCGGGTTATAGCATGCTGATCGTCTTATATAAACATTTAGAAGTTATAATTAACACTATATTTAGCCATTGTAACATTAGTCTTGTAGATCTGTTGTGACAGTCATTTTATGCCCGTTGTGACATCACCCTTGTTGACCCGTTGTGACATCACCCTTGTTGACCCGTTTTGGCATCACCCCTGTTGACCCGTTGTGATATCACCCTTGTTGACCCGTTGTGACATCACCCTTGTTGACCCGTTGTGACATCACCCTTGTTGACCCGTTGTGACATCACCCTTGTTGACCCGTTGTGACATCACCCTTGTTGACCCGTTGTAACATCACCCTTGTTGACCCGTTGTGACATCACCCTTGTTGACCCGGTGTGACATCACCCTTGTTGACCCGTTGTGGCATCACCCTTGTTGACCCGTTGTGACATCACCCTTGTTGACCCGTTGTGACATCACCCTTGTTGACCCGTTGTGACATCACCCCTGTTGACCCGTTGTGACATCACCCTTGTTGACCCGTTGTGACATCACCCTTGTTGACCCGTTGTGACATCACCCTTGTTGACCCGGTGTGACATCACCCTTGTTGACCCGTTGTGACATCACCCTTGTTGACCCGGTGTGACATCACCCTTGTTGACCCGGTGTGACATCACCCTTGTTGACCCGTTGTGACATCACCCTTGTTGACCCGTTGTGACATCACCCTTGTTGACCCGTTGTGACATCACCCTTGTTGACCCGTTGTGACATCACCCTTGTTGACCCGTTGTGACATCACCCTTGTTGACCCGTTGTGACATCACCCTTGTTGACCCGTTGTGACATCACCCTTGTTGACCCGTTGTGACATCACCCTTGTTGACCCGTTGTGGCATCACCCTTGTTGACCCGGTGTGACATCACCCTTGTTGACCCGGTGTGACATCACCCTTGTTGACCCGTTGTGACATCACCCTTGTTGACCCGTTGTGGCATCACCCTTGTTGACCCGGTGTGACATCACCCTTGTTGACCCGGTGTGACATCACCCAAGCTTAATCACTGTGCACCGGGCGAGAATATTTCCATTATAAAAAAAAATATCCGTCTCTATTTTATATATCTTGATATATATTGACTTGTACCAAGAACTAACTCTTGAATAAGATACGATGAAGTATTAAATAATATTCACGTCTCAAAGCTGTCGTTTCCAGACCAGAATAAGTCAGACCCCGAGCCCTGCTCCAGCGACCTTAAATCATCACTAACCACAAAGAAAAACTTTCGTAATTCGAAACAAAGTTAGAAATTCACGTAACGAAAAATTCGTTCTAGGAAGTCTAGCTTTGCCCGAGACAAACTATCGCCATATATAAAAAAAAAAGATATATAACACAAACAGGCTACAGTTTGCATATTGAAATGAGCAGCCGGAGCATTATGGGGGGGAGCGAGAAGTAGTCAATAAAACATACGATCAGTCATGTCTGGTAGGGGGGTTATACTTTAGGACAATAGAGTGGAGTAAATAGTGCTGCCTTGATGAACGACTTCCCGGAAGCGCTGCTTGAATTATAGAATTGGAATCAAATTCGAGCAAGGAGTGTGCATGCTGAAGAAATAAACAAACTAATATTCAGAGACTGGTTCGTAGCAACGGGTCTGGGTTCGATCCCCGATGGCTTGAAGTGGATTGACACTATTCCTGCACTCCCCTAGAAATATATATATATATATATATATATATATATATATATATATATATATATATATATATATATATATATATATAGAACCATCCCTGAGGGATCCATCATGGTGATTGAGAAGTCCGTCCTCAAACATTACTAAAACGTAACGGCAAAGGGGGTCAACATGAGGGGGGTCAACATGAGGGGGTCAACATGCGGGGGGTCAACATGAGGGGGGTCAACATGAGGGGGGTCAACATGAGGGGGGTCAACATGAGGGGGGTCAACATGAGGGGGGTCAACATGAGGGGGTCAACATGAGGGGGTCAACATGAGGGGGTCAACATGCGGGGGTCAACATGAGGGGGTCAACATGAGGGGGTCAACATGCGGGGGGTCAACATGAGGGGGTCAACATGCGGGGGGTCAACATGAGGGGGTCAACATGAGGGGGTCAACATGCGGGGGTCAACATGAGGGGGTCAACATGCGGGGGGTCAACATGAGGGGGGTCAACATGAGGGGGGTCAACATGAGGGGGGTCAACATGAGGGGGGGTCAACATGAGGGGGTCAACATGAGGGGGTCAACATGAGGGGGATCAACATGAGGGGGGTCAACATGAGGGGGGGTCAACATGAGGGGGGTCAACATGAGGGGGGTCAACATGAGGGGGGTCAACATGAGGGGGGGGTCAATATGAGGGGGTCAACATGAGGGGGGGGGTCAACATGAGGGGGGTCAACATGAGGGGGGTCAACATGAGGGGGGTCAACATGAGGGGGGTCAACATGAGGGGGGGTCAACATGAGGGGGGTCAACATGAGGGGGGTCAACATGAGGGGGGTCAACATGAGGGGGGTCAACATGAGGGGGGGTCAATATGAGGGGGGGTCAATATGAGGGGGGGGTCAATATGAGAGGGGTCAACATGAGGGGGTCAACATGAGGGGGGTCAACATGAGGGGGATCAACATGAGGGGGGGTCAACATGAGGGGGGTCAACATGAGGGGTTCAACATGAGGGGGGTCAACATGAGGGGGGTCAACATGAGGGGGGTCAACATGAGGGGGGGTCAACATGAGGGGGGTCAACATGAGGGGGTTCAACATGAGGGGGTTCAACATGAGGGGGGGTCAACATGAGGGGGGTCAACATGAGGGGGAGTCAACATGAGGGGGAGTCAACATGAGGGGGGGTCAACATGAGGGGGGGTCAACATGAGGGGGGGGTCAACATGAGGGGGGGTCAACATGAGAGAGGGGGGGAGGTTAATTAACATGATCGGAGAGCTTCAATTATCAAAACCAGTCTCATCAATGGCTACTCGACTTTAATTCCTTCAAATGCAAGGCAATGGACGACCACAAGAAGAAAACTGTTTAATAAGGGACAGTCAATTAATTCAGAAAACTCCGACCTAAGAATGTATATTTCCCCAGATGAACACACACATTAACTAACGCACATGAACAATATTATCAACATTGGCAAAAAATATAGATTTTAGAAACATGAAAAAAATATATTGATAACACTATGTTCAGTTCTATTTGTGGTTGGTAAGCATCACCAGCATGGAACCCACGCCTTGTAATAGAAGATACACTAATTAAACTGCATTAGATGAGTACCTAAACAAGTTCACAGTATAGCAGAAATAAAGTACCAATGTGAATGAAATCATGAGAAACATACGATAAATATAGAGGGATATATTATAATATATATAATATATAGATGAGCTAGACAACCAGGAATTTATATGCTGAATCCAAGAGTTAAACTTACAGCGACGGCGTTTAAGTAAACTTATTTACGCTCAAGAGTTTTTAAAGTTCCTCTGGTTTAACTGTTCCCGTCCAGTCATTATAGAAACTGTAAATCTAACCTATAGGTTAAATTATTAGGCTTTATGCGCCAACATTGTACCATGTTGTCATGGTGTCAGCGAAATTATCAGTCACACACACACACACACACACCAGTTGATTGACAGTTGAGAGGCGGGACCAAAGAGCCAAAGCTCAACCCCCGCAAGCACAATTAGGTGAGTACCAAAGGGCGGGACCAAAGAGCCAGAGCTCAACCCCCGCAAGCACAACTAGGTGAATACACACACACAGATTCTGTGTGTGTGTCTTCAAGATTCTGAAGGGAATTGATAGGGTAGATAAAGACAGGCTATTTAATACAAGGGACACACGCACAAGGGGACATATGTGGAAACTGAGTGCCCAAATGAGCCACAGAGATATTAGAAAGGACTTTTTTAGTGTCAGAGTGGTTGACAAATGGAATGCATTAGGAAGTAATGTGGTGGAGGCTGACTCCATACACAGTTTCAAGTGTAGATATGATAGAGCCCAATTGGCTCAGGAATCTGTACACCTGTTGATTGACGGTTGAGAGGCGGGACCAAAGAGCCAGAGCTCAACCCCCGCAAACACAACTAGGTGAGTACACACACATACACACACAGCCTAGTAGGCTCAGGAATCTTTACACCTGTTGATTGACAGTTGAGAGGCGGGACCAAAGAACCAAAGCTCAATCCCCGCAAGCACAAATAAGTGAGTACACACGCACGCACGCACGCACGCGCGCGCGCACGCACACACACACACACACACACACACACACACACACACACACACACACACAGTGAGAGACTATACTAAGACTTGTTGAGCACCTGGAGAGCATTGGGTTTGTAAACAAGCACCAACATGGGTTCTGGACAGGGAAATCATGCCTAACAAACCTTTTAGAATTCTATGATAAAGTAACAAGGATAAGGCAGGACAAAGAAGGCTGGGCAGACTGCATATTTCTTGACTGCCAAAAGGCCTTTGATACGCTACCGCACATGAGACTGCTATACAAACTTGAGAGGCAGGCAGGAGTAAGCGGAAAGGCCCTAATATGGGTGAAGAACTACCTAACAGGAAGGAGCCAGAGGGTAATGGTAAGGGGCGAGAAGTCGGACTGGCGAACAGTAACAAGTGGAGTACCTCAAGAATCGGTGCTGGGACCAATCCTCTTTTTAATTTACGTAAATGATATGTTTACAAGAGTGGAATCATACATGTCAATGTTTGCGGATGACGCAAAATTAACGAGAAGAGTTGTGACAGACGAGGATTGTAGGATCCTCCAAGAGGACTTAAACAGGTTGCAGAGATGGTCAGGGAAATGGCTACTGGAGTTTAACACCAGTAAATGTAAAGTTATGGAAATGGGATCAGGTGATAGGAGACCAAAGGGACAGTACACAATGAAGGGAAACAGCCTACCTGT
>NC_091196.1:29803520-29853520 GCF_040958095.1 Procambarus clarkii
TACCAAGCCCCACTGGAAAGGAATGACGAGAGAGGAGATTACCACGAAGGCCAAAAAACAGAGTTGGGACCGAATATGGTACCGCCAGGTGGTGTCATGCACCTTTTCCAAGTCAAAAAGGACAGCAACAATGGAGGTCTTCACAGCAAAGGCAGTCCGAATATAAACCTCTAAGTTCACGAGGACATCAACTGCGACACTTGCAAAAGCGACACAAATTGAGAAGGAGAGAGGTGATAGCATTCCAAGAACCACATCAGACGGACATTGACCATACGCTCAAAGAGTCTGCAGACGCAACTCATGAGAGAAATGGGGTGGAAATCTTTAGAGGACGACCCTAGAGAACCAGTTTTCTGAATAGGAAGAACAAATGCCTCAAGCCAATCCTCAGGGACTGACGACGACTTCCAGACTTGGTTATAAACACTCGGTAAATACTGAAATGTGAATAGAGGGAGATGGTGAAGTATCTCATAGGGAATATCATCCGAGCCCGCCGCCATAGAACCGCAGAGGGCCAGGGCAGACTGGAGTTCTGAGAGAGAGAGAGAGAGAGAGAGAGAGAGAGAGAGAGAGAGAGAGAGAGAGAGAAAGGATTGTTATAGGGAAGCTGAAGAGAAGTGCAAAAATCTAAGGGAGAAGATTCAAGAAGGGGCTTACAAATAAGGAAAGGAGAAGGAAAATGAGAACAGAGCTAACAGTTGAAAAGTGAGAACCCAGTTTGATCGCGATCGGATCCGCAACAACGGAGGTGAAGGACTGGCGAGATATCTGGAACAAACTTACCCACTAACTTTCATATTTTCTTTCAGATCAGGGGCAGATGAGTGTCAGACGTAATGGTGGAAACGAAAGACATGAAAAATCTCCAACCCTCACGTTTAGCCATACGGATGGCCCTACGGGCCACCGCACTTGCCTTCCAAAACAAAATAAAAGAAATGGGCATCCTACGGCGACAGTGTTTCTTCCAGGCTGCACGCTTACAGCGGACAGCCCAAGCAGAGTCTGCATTCCACCAGGGAATGCACTTCGCGCCCCTGGAGGTAGAGCAAGGAACAGAGCAGAGGGCAGTATCAAAAGTAGTGTAGTGAAAGAGGAGAGGGGCTTGGGGGAGAGGGAGATCAGAGAGGTCAGAAAGAGTAGAATGCAAGGTGAAGAGGTTCCAGTCAGTCCTGGCAAGCTGCCACCTAAGGAAGAAGAGGGGGAGGGTGAAAAGAGAAGGTGACTAGGATGGGAAAATGGTCACTTATGTAGGCCATCAAGAACCTGCCAGGTGAAGACCGAATAAAGAGAAGACAAGCAGAGAGAAAGATCAAGACAGGAAAGGGTGTGAGTACGGGAGTCAACATGAGTGGTTTCATCAGAATTTAGAACAGACAGAGAAGAAGAGAAGACAAAGGGTTCAAGAAGGCAACCCCGGGTGTTTGTCAGAACATCACCCCAGAGGGTATGCCGACAGTTAAAATCACCCAAAAGGAGCACAGGCCTTGGTAAGGAGTCCAACAGGTGTTTAAGATCAGGAAGAGAAAGTGGGATATTCAGGGGGAGATAAATGGAACAGATTGTATACCATTTACTCTCAAAGATACAGGCCGCAAAACACTGAATGGGCGACTGAAAAAGTAGGGCGACGAAGGGAATATCAAGATGGATCAAGAGAGCAGTAGAGGTATGGGCCCCAGCAAGAGCTGGAGGGGAAGAGAGAAAGGAATAACCACAGAAGTAATCAGGACGAGCACCAAGCATCAGCTCCTGGAGACGAACACAAAGCGGGGAAAACTGCATGATCAGAAGTTGAAGTTCATGGAAGTTGCCATAAAAACCATGGATATTCCATTGAAGAACATAGACAAAAAAGAGAGAACAGAAATAAAGATAACAAGGGAGAAAAAGGCAAAGTAGAACACAGTAGGCTAAGACAGAACAAGATCAGGATCAGTGAAATCAGGTGATGGGGAAGAGGCAAAGCTAGCAAAGATAATCAAGACAAAGGAGTGGGAGGACTAACCAGAGGCGAACCGACAGAGTCCGGAGCGGAAGGAGACAACAGAGACTGGCAGTCAAGGGAATTGGGGGAAGGAAGGACAGAAACAGGTGAGGGGACCAGAGCAAGGGCAGCATCCAAGAGAGGATTAAGGACCAAGAAAATTTCCGTAGGAGGGACCGGTGACCCTCTACTGAAAAAGGAGGGGAAGCAGGGATAGTGTCAGAGTCGGAAGGTGAGGAATACATTGAAGCCTTCTTACCCGCAGGAGAGGAGCCAGGCTTACACTTCTGATGTAGAGAGAGGGGCTTACCATCAGCAATATACTGGGCGACCATCTTCGCAGTTTCAACAGGAGAAGGACAACGGGAATGGTCAACATGATGAACACTGGGAGGAGGATGGCCCTCCTCCCCACCTCAACAGACAGGCTGGGAGGAGAGCCAAGAGACAAAGGGGAGGGCTGAGAAGGCATGGGGCAAGAAGGGAAGGAGAGCACAGGAGACAAGGAAGACTGGGAAGGAAGGAAACACCAGGCAGAGAACCAAGAGGAGGACCCTCTGGCCCAGAACGCAAAGCAGCAGACGAAGCAGACGAGGTGGTGGAGATGTCAGGGTCCAAACCCTCAAAACGGTTGTGAAACTGAAAAAGCGAGAGAGGGCGTGAAGAAGGAGAATGCAACTCACGAGCATAAGACATGCAAGAGAAAGAGGGAAGGTGGCAAACCTGGCGTCTAGCCTCAGAAAAGGACAAATGATCACGATGCTTCAAATTAAGGATGGCTTCCTCAAATTTGTAATGCACACATGCGCGGGAGAAGGCAGGGTGGGCGTCACCGCAATTGATGCAGAGAATTTGGGAAGAAGAGCACTCCGTCTAAGCTGAGGTTCCACACAAGGGGGCACACACACACACAACTTGTGCACCTGGAGGGACCATGCCCAAATCTCCAGCACCTGCTGCAGAGGCGAGGAGAGGGGATGTATTCCTGAACGGAGCATCTGGCACCAGCAAGAATAACTGAAGAGAGAAGGGACCTACTATCAAACGTGACCTTCACAATGCGAAGAGGCTGATGGTAACGAGCATGAATGGCTCGAGTGAAGATATCCACCTGGAAAATAGAATGGCTTTGGGCCTAAAGGATATATTTATAAGCCCTCCACACTCATCGGAGTAGAAACCATCTATCTCTGTCACAACAACTGCACTTCCAGCTGCACCATAGGACTGGCGCAAGGAGCCATCAATGTAAATAATTTGGGAAAGCGACCGCTCTCCGACCAATGCATCAATTTGGCTTAAGACATTGTATTTTGCTTTATGTCAAAGCAAGGTTTGTTCTTTAATCAGCTTCGTGGGTGGGAAAGGGGGAACAGTAATTTGGAAAGGTGTAATCTTCCATGGAGCATGAAAGTGTCATTGTTGTCTCTGTTGGTAGAGATGAATATTAAACATTCTGAGTACAGTGGCAGTTTGGTAATTCATTTAGAGGGATGCTGACCTTCAAGGAAGAAGGCTTGGAGGGCTTCAGTGCCGGGGTTAGGGTGGGTTAGCCTAAGTATCTTGATACCGATTAAAGCATTAATTTCAGTGATACGATCACTTACACATGAAGTATTCAGTTCCTTTCTCATGTTTAGTAATTTAGTTGTATGGGGTCATCCGAGGATAATCCTCATGGCTTCGTATTGCATCTTTTCCAGCCCTCCAAGGAAATTATCAGGCACTAGGGCAAGCATGGGTCCAGCATAATCGATCACAGATCAAATATATGAGAGAGACATCATTTTGCCAATTCGCACATTTGCTCCATAGCTTGGATGGTAGCCTGCCACAGCCTTGAGAGCACGAGCCTCTCACAACATTGACGACCCAATCTGGCTACAATATTGCGGTACAATGGAGTCTCAATTTCGTAAAAGAAGGATTTTTGCTTCATAATAAAAAAATACACAGATTACCTAGTCCTAGTATTTAACAAAAATTAATTATCAAAGTCTTAAGCCTGATGATTTAAGATGAATCAAATATATGGCTTAAAACACGATCATTTGTAGGATACATAAAATGAATGTTATTTTGTAGTATTATTTCCTAAATGATGACCAAACCACAACTCAGAAGATGGCGTTGTTTCGGGCCGTCCTGGACCATTATCAAGATCAATCGACTTGACAATGATTCATCGTGTCTAGTGTGTCCAATTATGTCCAATGGTCCAATACGGACCTAAACGTCGTCGCTTCCCCTTCTTCAGTGCTAGGGTTTGGTCATCATTTCTTCAGCCACGTTATTGTGACGCCTCGTCTGATATTTTCTAAAAATATATTTTTATAACACACACACACACACACATATATATATATATATATATATATATTTTATATATATATATATATATATATATATATATATATATATATATATATATATATTACGTGTATTAAAATATCAAAACAGACGACAATGAATATTCACTTTTACTTTTGTGGCAACAGCACATGATAACCATTATATAACTTCTCAAAGTAAAGCCACCTGTGTACTATTTATGATTATTTTTTTTAGACAGGGCCCCCAACAAAAAAGGACAGATTAATGTCCTCCTTGAAGTGACGCAGGATGGAGTGTCCTCCCTAAAGCAGGACGTCTGGCCAGCCCTTCATCCACCTCTGCTTCTGCTGCTGCTGCTGCTGCTGCTGCTGCTGCTGCTTCTGCTGCTGCTGCTCTTCCCATCCTCTTACGCTGAAGGGCCATCATCACAGCATGCGGAATTGAACGTACTCGTTGCCTAGGTCCCGAGCCTTACTCTCCTGTCGACAGAGCAAAATTTGAGTCAATAAGCTTGCATATGAGAAGGAAAGCAGAGTCGTCTACTTAGCGATATGGAGGACGTGCACGCACGCACGCACGCACGCGCGCACACACACACACACACACACACACACACACACACACACACACACACACACAGGGGGCACCCGGCGTTGCTAGGGGGGCGGACAGCATATCTTCACCACACACCATCTACATCACTATAATCATCTTCATTACAAACTTTTTTCGACACTGTAACCATCTAAACTTACGCACCATCATCCCCCACTACTGTGATCATCTCACCACACACCATCTTCATCACTATACATATTTTCACTACCCAGGCACTGCTAGGTACACCCATCCACCACCACCACCTCTACCCTTCATCACCACCTATACCCCTTCACCACTTTCCCTTCATCCCATTTTCTACTAAATATGGTTTTCATAAACTACATAAAAACATTTTTAGAAAATAATATACTGCATGAATCTTAGTGAGGATATTAGTGAAGATATCCAATCCCGCTAAATACCACAAAAGATGCAAAATTGTGATATTTAGCGAGATTGGAAAATCGTATGACTTACCACTTCACGAAAGTATATGTGGCTCGACCCCATCCCACCTATGACCATCCTGGGAGAAGGACCAGTCACCCTGCAGAGTTTGCAAATGCTCCGCCTACCCCAGTACTTAGCCGCCAACCTGTAGGAGAGAAAAAAAATAGACAAGTAACACACTCTTTTTGGATATAAAGTATATTTACGCTCGCAGTTTTGAAGTGGAATGCAATCATTCTTTTTCGTCAAGCGATTGTCGCGCGAGGAATGCTGATATACACAGTTCGATTGCCTGAGGTGTGTCATGCGGGTGGTATGTCTCTTGATTCTGTCGTGTTGATCCCAGTCTCCCAAGAATATTGATAACCGAGAAAGTAAATGGTCAAAAATATTTCCTCATTACACTACTCATAACATTACAAAGACAACCTCGTAATCAGTTTATATATATATATATATATATATATATATATATATATATATATATATATATATATATATATATATATAAAGTTCACTGTAACTGTAACAAAGTTCAAATAAAGTAAATATATATGTGTACATACAAAAGAATGGGGGTGGTAGGAGAAGATAATATTAGTGTTCAGTGAGAAACCACAAGGTCTCCTCTGAATACTTTTTATTTTCTTCTCCGAGGCTATGGGTCCCCACATTGGCACCAGAGGTGGTACCCTCACAAACTTTTATATATATATATATATATATATATATATATATATATATATATAATATATATATATATATATATATATATATATATATATAATGTACACTATGTATTTTACCTTACATACTGCGGTAGGGAAAGCAGGACAGGTCGGGCCGGCTCTTCGATCTGGGTCTCTCTCTAAAATCGGGGCTACGTATCTGTTCCCTCTCTCCCTCCCTCCCTCCCTGCCTCTCACTTCCTCTCTCCCGCCTCTGACTACAGTTAGTGTAATTGGCAGAGTATTCAAACAATCTTCAAATGTGCTTCTTTCCTAAGGCGTACTCTGCGCTGTTTGTTCATTAAGGGCTTACCGAGCTCTTTGGCACTTTGCATGGTTCAAGTATATTTCAGGCTTGAGCTGGCCTATGCTCACACAGTGGTGGAAATATTCACACACGCAAACACAGAACCAAACACGCGTACACATCCAAACGACCACACGCGGGCGATTGCGGCCAATTCGCGCTCACACAGTCGTTTTGAGAGACTCATCTAGAGCACCGAGGTGTTCCAACTGAGTTTCTCATTGATACACAAAGAAATATCAGACTAACGTGAAGTATATCAGTCGTTTCGAACTCAAACTTGTTGCCTGGCTTTCCCCAGACTGCGTGTATGTACTAAGCTAACCCAGCTCATTCTTACCGAACCCACTTCATGAAAGTGGGTTTGGTAAGGATGAGCTGGGTTAGCTTGGTCTGGCTTAGGCTAGGTTGAGTTGGCATGGTGCTGGATTTATTTATGATTACAACCACGCCGTCATGCACAACTGTACTGCCACTCTCCTCCGATAGACGGTCCACAACCTTGGAAAATATCACAGTCTGAGGCTAGGCGTTCATGTTGTGTTTACAGTGGCACGGTAATGGCTTGACAAACCCTGTTGCCACAGTAATTGGACGACATAACATGGCCGATTGGGCAACAGTAGGTCCTAATTTTAACACCTCACTCGTTGCGATAAGAGAGAGAGAGAGAGAGAGAGAGAGAGAGAGAGAGAGATTACCCATTTTATTAAATTATTTTCATCAGAGGTGACAAACTATAATCAAAGACTATTGTGTCCTGTGAGCTAATACAGGATCGAGTGTTAATACCTCTTGGGGAAAAAAAAAAAAAAAAAAAAAAAAAAAAAAGGCACAACGGGCTCACCATAGCCCGTGCTACTTGGAACTTTGTTCCAGGTAGCGAATCTTTAACATGTTGGACCCCACCTGTCTAACCAATTTCTTTTTCTTTTATTATGACCTACATTTTTAACAATTATCAAAAGAAGGCACCAAACCGGGAAGGCTATGTAGCACCATCAAATGTGCTACACTTTTAACACACGCACGCTCACGCGCGCACACGCACACATCCCCAGGAAGCAGCCCGTAACAGCTGTCTAACTCTCAGGTACCTATTTACTGCTAGGTGAATAGGGGCACCAGGGTTAAAGAAACTGCCCATTTGTTTCTGCCTCGGTCGGAAATCGAACCCTTAGGACTACGAACCCCGAGCACTATCCACTCAGCCGCGAGGCCCTCACCGAGGAGTCAAGGTTCCAGTAAACCCACACATCCTATACCAAATATATCCGAGACAAAATTTTCTTTTGGGAAGTTTGTAAGTTCCTAATTAAAATTATTACAAAATCCAGAATTCAGCCTTTTTTTCCCGTTTTTTGTTGGGGGCCTCGTAGCCTGGTGGATAGCGCGCAGGGCTCGTAATTCTGTGGCGCGGGTTCGATTCCTGCACGAGGCAGAAACAAATGGGCAAAGTTTCTTTCACCCTGAATGCCCCTGTTACCTAGCAGTAAAATAGGTACCTGGGTGTTAGTCAGCTGTCACGGGCTGCTTCCTGGGGGTGGAGGCCTGGTCGAGGACCGGGCCGCGGGGACACTAAAAAGCCCCGAAATCATCTCAAGATAACCTCAAGATAACCCGTTCACAATTGTCTATATTAATGGTAAACACAACATTAATCTCTATAAACGTGATGATAGTACGAGGTAAAAAAAAAAAAGGTGCGTGTTTCCAGATAATAGATTAAATCCCATTAAATTATTTGGTAACTTGTAAAATAATTTTGTCTGACAACGAGGATGAGGAGGAATCCTTACCTTGAGGTGATTTCGGGGCTCAGCGACCCCGCGGCCCGGTC
This sequence comes from Procambarus clarkii, assembly GCF_040958095.1. Lineage (NCBI taxonomy): Eukaryota > Metazoa > Arthropoda > Malacostraca > Decapoda > Cambaridae > Procambarus > Procambarus clarkii. Next base: position 29,811,776 of record NC_091196.1, read on the forward strand.
GTCGACCAGGCCTCCTGGTTGCTGGATTGGTCAACCAGGCTGTAGGACGCGGCTGCTCGCAGCCTGACGTATGAGTCACAGCCTGGTTGTGTGTCATGATGCATGATGATGATGATGATGTATGATGAGCTGTACCCTAGTATATGTACAGAATCACATACGTTACACAATTATCTTCTGAACGTCTCGCTCCGGGAAAACCAATTTACAGCAATGCACAATTTTTTACTCTGTTGCACTTGATAAAAAAGTGTACTTGGTCATTAAAAAAGGAAAACTAGGTTTGGTGTACCTGAACCCTCGAGGGGATTGAACCCTCGAACGGTGACCGTAGGACGCTCACTAGTGCAGAGAATACCTCGCAAGGGCGATACTGAGGACGACACTAAAAAAGAAAATTAAAGTGACAGCTTTTCTGTCCGTCCTGGAGCCTTAGGAAGTCGTGACACTGCAGGAGTGGCAGAATGAATCAGTGTCAGGGCAAGAGGGAAGGTGAGGTGAGAGGAGATGATGGTTAAGTGGAGAGGTAAAAGGCTGAAAACAGAGATAATGTGATAAATGCAAAGTAATAAACATATGCAGGTGATGAGTCACAATAACGTGGCTAAAGTAAGTTGACCAGACCACACACTAGAAGGTGAAGGGACGACGACGTTTCGGTCCGTCCTGGACCATTCTCAAGTCGATTGTGAAACCTTGGGCCGTCTTAAATGATTAAAGAAGGGCGAGTGACTCGCGACAGGCACAAGATGCGTGTTGAAGAGACAACTGCAGAGACCCAGAGACACTTCGAGGTGTTACGCCACCAAAGATCCCATTCGCTCCAAAAATCTACCACCTACGGGCTATTCATGCCCGTACCACCTCTTGTGGTGGCTTAATCTTCAACAACAAGACGAGACTCCACAACACAGTCAAGTTACAGCACCGCTCCTGTGCCAGGTAAGTCCACTACGGGCTCACCATAGCCCGTGCTACTTGGAGCTTGTTCCGAGTAGCTGAATCTATAACAACAACAACATCGTGTTTCAATTCAGTTATCTTATTCCCTCAACCTTCACTGGCGTTTCTTGCAGATGTTATTTTGTTAATGGGCTCCTCAGACTGATTGATTGATGAAGATTAAGCCACCCAAGAGGTGGCACGGGCATGAATAGCCCGTAACACGACTCCTCAGACGATCCAGCTGCTGTTATATGTACTCTTGAGAACCTTCTCTTTCACTGTTCCTAGAAGCTTATGTAAACTGACTCCTTCCACTCACCTAGTTGTAAAGAGCTATTTACAACTTTTTACAACCTCTGTAAAGAGCTATGGCTCTTTAGTCCCGCCTCTCAACTGTCAGCCAGCTGGTAGCTGAGCCCGTATCACTCCCCAGACATACGCACTACGGGCTAAACCATGATGAGCTCAAACATGATGGCTTAGACTGTAGTTGTACGCGCGCCTGAGGAATCCAGGCGCATGAGGTGCAAGGTCATTCCCATCAAGTGTGTCTTTCTGCATCTCTCAATATGTATACACGTTTGCGTCTTCCCCACAAACATGTATACAGATAAAATACTGTATACATGTTTTGTCCGGTCGTGATGGTCGAGTGGATAAGGTGTCCTGTACATACCAGTTGTACATACCTAGCAGTATGGGTTCGAGTCACTTCTGGGGTGTGAGTTTTCAGTTGCGTATAGTCCTGAGGACCATTCAGGCTTGTTCGCATGTATACAGATGACTGTTAAATGTCTTCTGTCAGGTCATCAACATATTTAGGAAGATAATGAAACGGGGAAAATATTAAAGTGGAGACGTGAACAAAATGAGAGTAAAGATGAGAAATACGAGATGAGAAAATTGAGAGGTGAAAATAAGAGAATCGAATAGATAGGAGACCGAAAATTAAATAGAAGATAAAATGAGAGCGAAAATAAGTGGAGAAGCGAGGATGGGACGAGAAGAAATACATAAAACGAAAAAAAAAAAATGGTTAGCAGAGAAATGAAGTGAGCGAGAGAGACATGAAATAAGATTAAAGTGAAGATGAGGAGAGTGATGAAAAGGGAAAGAGAAAGGCGCTAAACAAAAAAAAAAAAGAAAAACAGAAATCAACTGACTAACAATTTTCAGGACAACTCTAATCCCTTTCTCTTCCAGGGGTGACCCCTCTGCTCCTACTTTCTCTACCCGGGCGAGTTTTTTTTGGGCGCTGAGGAGGTCAAGAGGACGAGGATAGAAAGGAAGGGATAGGGGCTAGTAAGAGCAGCAACAGCAGCTGGAGGTGCAGGACGCTAAGTTAAAGAGAGATCTTATCCACAGGGGGAATACGAGATGAGGATGGTGCTGAACCCACTGAAGAGATGAGGATGCTGCTCACCCCACTGAAGAGATGAGGATGCTGCTCACACCCCACTGAAGAGATGAGGATGCTGCTCACACCCCACTGAAGAGATGAGGATGCTGCTCACACCCCTGAAGAGATGAGGATGCTGCTCACCCCACTGAAGAGATGAGGATGCTGCTCACACCCCACTGAAGAGATGAGGATGCTGCTCACACCCCACTGAGATGAGGATGCTGCTCACACCCCACTGAAGAGATGAGGATGCTGCTCAACCCACTGAAGAGATGAGGATGCTGCTCACCCCCACTGAACGAAGAGATGATTCTCATGCCCCAGAAGGTATAGTACGTGTGCTTGACAGAGTTCAGAGACGCAGGTTCGATCCCACTGCACGCATTAAATATATATATTTTACCAGTTTAAGCAAAACAAAATCCCAGCTCAGAGACTTTTAAAACAAACCACGTTCCCGGCTCTCCATATCCTAGAGACACACTTGTAGAATTAAGTGTATTCGAGGATTTTCGAGCTGTGATATATGAGGTAGTTAATATTTGAACAAATCCACAAAAGGGTCGTGATGAGGATTCGAACCTACGCACGGGATGTTCCCAGACGAGGACTCTTATACGTGGTGTACTGTACTTCGCCGAATTTCTTTAGACAGTACAACGTGTTTTACAGTGAACTCACAACTCATAAATGTGATACATATAACCGGCTCAAATACAAAAAAATAATAATAATTAGCTCACAGCTCCCATATAACAAACTAGTATTAAAGAGATTAGGTGATTATCTAATCACCGAACAAAGCGCTAATCCATTATCCCTATTATTGTTATTAATATATTTATTGCACCTGGAAGGGATATGAGGATAGGGATCTGGGATATGAATATTGGAATCTGGGATATGAATATAAGGATCTGGGATATGAGGATAGGGATCTGGGATATGAGGATAGGGATCTGGGATATGAGGATAGGGATCTGGGATATGAGGATAGGGATCTGGGATATGAATATTGGAATCTGGGATATGAATATAAGGATCTGGGATATGAGGATAGGGATCTGGGATATGAGGATAGGGATCTGGGATATGAGGATAGGGATCTGGGATATGAGGATAGGGATCTGGGATATGAATATTGGAATCTGGGATATGAATATAAGGATCTGGGATATGAGGATAGGGATCTGGGATATGAGGATAGGGATCTGGGATATGAGGATAGGGATCTGGGATATGAGGATAGGGATCTGGGATAGGGACGGAGGGAAAAGGAATGGTGCCCAACAACAACTTGGACGACCACAACTTGCCAATAGATTTACAACCAGGTTCCCCATTTACTGCTGGGTGAACGGAAACTTAACAGTTTAGAACTGGCCATCGGTCAATCCTCCCCGGTCGACGCTCGACCCCTTCCCCCCCTATCCTTTCCTTTTCCTACTTCGATCATTCACCTATTCCTATTCTCACCCTTCCACACCTACCTCACCCTCTCCTACCCTGCTGCCTCATATCCCCATCATCTTAATCCCAATTGACTGCCTTTCGTCTTGGATACCAATGAATTATTTACTGCTAGGAAAGGTTAGGTGAACGTAGCTCGTATAGATCTTGTTAGGAAAAACACACATTTAAACGACACCCTTTCTCCCCCATATGACGAATGACCCCTCCCATTTTAACCCTTCCATTCTAACCCTCCCATTCTAACCCTCCCATTCTAACCCTCCCTTTCCAACCCTTCCATTTTAACTCTCCCATTTTAACCCAACCATTCTAACCCTCCCATTCTAACCCTCCCATTCTAACCCACCCATTCTAACCCACCCATTCTAACCCTCCCTTTCCAACCCTCCCATTCCAACCCTCCCATTCCAACCCTCCCATTCCAACCCTCCCATTCCAACCCTCCCATTCCAACCCTCCCATTCCCTACACCGCCTGCTCCCCTAACCACCATATCCCCCCCCCCACACACGCTAGATGCTGGCGTCTATCTGGACACTTGTGAAATAGTAATCTCCAGGAAAGGTTAACCCAAGACACTCGTAGTTTTATAAGGAGATGCTTCGCTTCTTCCGTTACAGCCCCCGTGCTCCTGTGCCAGGTAAGTCCACTACGGGCTCACCATAGCCCGTGCTACTTGCCCCACTCCTGTGCCAGGTAAGTCCACTACGGGCTCACCATAGCCCGTGCTACTTGCCCCGCCCCTGTGCCAGGTAAGTCCACTACGGGCTCACCATAGCCCGTGCTACTTGCCCCGCTCCTGTGCCAGGTAAGTCCACTACGGGCTCACCATAGCCCGTGCTACTTGCCCCGCTCCTGTGCCAGGTAAGTCCACTACGGGCTCACCATAGCCCGTGCTACTTGCCCCACTCCTGTGCCAGGTAAGTCCACTACGGGCTCACCATAGCCCGTGCTACTTGCCCCGCTCCTGTGCCAGGTAAGTCCACTACGGGCTCACCATAGCCCGTGCTACTTGCAACTTTTTGTGCCCGCTAGAAGCTGAATCTTCAACAACAACATTCACCTCTTGAGCACAGCACGCGGGATGATAGTGAGAATGGGCAGTAATGGTGAATGGTGAGGGGGGATATAAAGGGGGGGATGGGGGTATTAAAGGGGGGGAATGGGGGATATTAAAGAGGGAAAAGAAGCAGGTATCAGTTTAAGTTGGCAGTGCTCTCCTCCTTGCTTGGCGAGTTCATGCAAGGAGACACCTGAGCGCCATCAATCATTGATGTAGATCTGGGCTAGATTGATGACAGCCTCTCTAGTGAGAGAGAAATATATTACGACGGTGGGGGGTTGGAAGAAGGTAAACAAAAAAAGAGAGAAAAGTAGAGAAAAGGGGAAGTAGCGACGAAAGTAGGAGAGAGAGGGAGAGGGAGAGAGAGAGAGAGAGAGAGAGAGAGAGAGAGAGAGAGAGAGAGAGAGAGAGAGAGAAACGGAGAAGGAAAATAAACGGGGTGTGAAGGGGCAAGGAAAGAGAGGAACGAAGAAGCTGTTGCAACCTTACACGAAGGTTAAGTTTGTAATGTGCTACACACACACACACACACACACACACACACACACACACACACACACACACACACACACACACACACACACACACGTGTCCAGTGGCCAGAGGGGGCGGCCAAGCCTCAAGACAGTCCAAGGTATTGTCAGTTGACCTTGTATGGTGGGTGTAATGACGGCTTCGGTTTGGCAATGTTTACACAGGTATTATTTGCTGTAAGAGTCTTAGAGCGACGGCTTAGTGTGCATGTGCGCTTGTGCGTGTCTTGTGCATGCGTGCTTATGCGCGTGTTCTTGTGTGTGAATGCTTATGCGTGTACTCACCTAGTTGTGCTTGCGGGGGTTGAGCTCTGACTCTTTGGTCCCGCCTCTCAACTGTCAATCAACTGGTGTACAGATTCCTGAGCCTACTGGGCTCTATCATATCGACATTTAAAACTGTATATGGAGTCAGCCTCCACCACATCACTGCCTAATGCATTCCACCTGTTAACTACTCTGACATTGAAAAGTTCTTTCTAACGTCCCTGTGGCTCATTTGGGTACTCAGTCTCCACCTGTATCCCTTTATTCGCACCAGTGTTAAACAGTTTATCTTTATCTACCCGGGAGCCGGGAGCCGGTCGGCCGACCGGACAGCACACTGGGCTTGTGATCCTGTGGTCCCGGGTTGGATCCCGGGCGCCGGCGAGAAACAATAGGCAGAGTTTCTTTCACCCTATGCCCCTGTTACCTAGCAGTAAAATAGGTACCTGGGTGTTAGTCAGCTGTCACGGGCTGCTTCCTGGGGGTGGAGGCCTGGTCGAGGACCGGGCCGCGGGGACACTAAAGCCCCGAAATCATCTCAAGATAACCTCAAGATAACCCTGTCAATTCCTCTGAGAATTTTGTAGGTAGTGATCATGTCCCCCCCTTACTCTTCTGTCTTCCAGTGTCGTGAGGTGCATCTCACGCAGCCTTTCCTTATAGCTCATGCCTCTTAGTTCTGGGACTAGTCAAATGGCATACCTCTGAACTTTTTCCAGCTTAGTCTTGTGCTTGACAAGGTACGCCGGGGCCGCATACTCCAGGATTGGTCTTACATATGCTGTATATAGGGGTTTGAATGATTCCTTTTACAGGTTCCTGAAGGCTGTTCTGATGTTAGACAGCCTTGCGTATGCCGATGTAATTCCTTTTATGTGGGGCTTCAGGAGACAGGTTTGGCGTGATATCAACTCCTAGATCTGTCTCTCTGTCCGTTTCATGAAGTACTTAATTTCTCATTCTGTATCCTGTGTCTGGCCTCCTGTTTCCACCGCCTAGTTTCATTACCTTGCATATACTCGGGTTGAACTTTAGTTCAACCCGAGTGTGTGTGTGTGTGTGTGTGTGTGTGTGTGTGTGTGTGTGTGTGTGTGTGTGTGTGTGTATGTGTATGTGTGTGTGTGTGTGTGTGTGTGTGTGTGTGTGTGTACTCACCTGTTTGTACTCATCCATTTGAAATTGAAATAAGTTTATTGAGGTAAAATACACACAAAGGGATGAGGTAGCTCAAGCTATTCTCACCCCGTTCAGTACAAAGTTTTCATACATATATAGACACATGACAAACAATAAACATATTACCAAACATTCTAAGGAATAAACATATACATTTCTTCCTTTACACATGTAGTGTGATACCAGACGTACACACAAATACTTTTATGACTAGGAATATGACTAAGTATATAGACAATTTGCAATAGACCTTCAGACAATTGAACAAGAGGTTACAATCTTGGTGCAAAATTCTTAACTCTCCAGAATATCACCAACCTCTCCGTTGTGACACATCCAGGCTATTTGTTCAGGAACAGTCCTTATGGACTGTTCCTGAACCAATAGCCTGGATGATCGAGCATTGTGCCTGCAGGATCGAGCATTGACTCTTAGATCCCGCCTTTCTAGCTATCGGTTGGTTGTTTACAGCAGTGATTCCTGTCCCATTTCCCTATCATATCTAGTTTTAAAATTATGAATAAAATTTACTTCCACAACCTGCTCCTTAAGTGCATTCCATTTATCCACTACTCTCACGCTAAAAGAAAGCTTCCTAACTTCTTTGTGACTCATCTGAGTTTCCAGCTTCCACCCATGTCCCCTCGTTCTGTTACTATTCTGTGTGAACATTTCGTCTATTTCCACACTGTCAATCCCCCTGAGTATTTTATACGTTCCTATCATATCCCCCCTCTCCCTTCTTTTTTCTGGTGTCGTAAGGCTCGGTTCCTTCAGGCGCTCTTCATACCTCATCCCTCGTAACGTTGGGACAAGGACCGGAGTATGACTCTGGACCGGACTCCGGACCGGACTCCGGACCGGACTCCGGACCGGACTCCGGACCCTGTAGACGCCTTAGAAATGTTAGTTTTCCATATTCCAGTCACCTGGGCTCTAGAAGGCTCGAACCCTGGACCCCACACGTATTTTAAATATAAATTAAAATTACATTACATATCGCCATTACTTAAAAAAAAAAATTGTATGTATCTTGGGGAGCCGGTCGGCCAAGCGGACAGCACACTGGACTGTGATCCTGTGGTCCCGGGTTCGATGCCGGGCGCCGGCGAGAAACAGTGGGCAGAGTTTCTTTCACCCTATGCCCCTGTTACCTAGCAGTAAAATAGGTACCTGGGTGTCAGTCAGCTGTCACGGGCTGCTTCCTGGGGGTGGAGGCCTGGTCGAGGACCGGGCCGCGGGGACACTAAAAAGCCCCGAAATCATCTCAAGATAACCTCAAGATAACCCTTGGTCATAAGATCAATTTAAAACATTTCATGATTAGTCAAGCAAGACCTGGCCATACTAATGTATACTCATGTATTAGGTATTTCTCAAGTTAATACTCGAGGTGTTAATTTCAATAATGGTTATGGACAAGCAAAGGGAACAATATGAGAGAACAACATCAATGGGAAACCCTAACACTTGAGTCGAGGCTTCACACAAAATATTATATAACGCAATGTCTTGGGATAGAGGGGAGGGGAGGGGGGGGACATCGATTGAGAGGGGAGGGTAGGGGGAGGGGGGGGACATCGAGTGAGAGGGGAGGGTAGGGGGAGGGGGAGGGGGGACATCAAGTGAGAGAGGGGTGTGGTGGGGAATGTCGATATAGTCCAGTCACGTGACGAGGTTATTTGGAATATGTGATGGATGAGAGATCGAGAAAAGGTTTAAGGGAGAGAGGGGGGTGGCCAAAGTGGGGGGGGGGGTACAGGGGGAGGCTTATGTAATAATGAAAGCCTGGAGGGAGGGAGAGGGTGGTCGTGGGGGGGGGGCGTTCGTAAGCCCTGGCAACCGTGTATCCAGGAGAGAATCCGAGATGACGTTCACGTAATAAATACCAGCTATAAATGTCAAGAAAATGTAGATTGAAAATTAGTTGGATGTCGTAGGAGAATTCTCTCAGTCAAAGGGGGGATAGGTATTTTGCGGCTCCCTTTTGATACTTTGATACCTAAGGCCTGGAATACCGAAGCTCATATATATATATATATATATATATATATATATATATATATATATATATATATATATATATATATATATATATATATATATATATATATATATAGAAGAAAGGAAGACCCAGACCATCCACTTAACCTCCTTTCCTGCTGCCATCGACGCCACACCGTGGGTGATGCAGAATAGAAAGTATATGACACCACAGAACCTCCCCAACCACCTCCCCTGCTCGGCGACGCCCTCACCCCCACCCCCCGGGATCGTCAGGGTAAAGCCTACCTCCTCTACCCCCCTCGTTGGGGCGACCCCCCCCCCCTGCCTATCATGTAAAGTGGAGGAAGGGGGGTGGGGGGGATGGGGAAGTAGATGGTGGGGTGATCGTTGGGGGTTAGAGTACCGGTTTATATTATAATATTATATATATATATATATATATATATATATATATATATATATATATATATATATATATATATATATGAGAGAGAGAGAGAGAGAGAGAGAGAGAGAGAGAGAGAGAGAGAGAGAGAGAGAGAGAGAGAGAGACCCAACTAGGTTTTCTCTGGAACACGACCCGCAAGTCGGTTTACAACTAGATTCTCAATTACTGCTGGGTGAACAGGGGCGGACAGCAGGGGCATTATCATATGTCTCTGTGGCTCATTTGAGTACTAAGTTTTCACCTGTGTCCCCCTTTGTTCGTGTGCCACCCATGGTAAATAGTTTGTCTTTATATGCCCTGCCAATTCCTCTGATAATTTTGTAGGTGGTGATCATGTCTCCCCTCCTAACTCTTCCAGTGACGTGAGGCTTAGTTCCAGTAGCGTTTTCTCATAACTCAAAACTTTCAGCTCTGTGACTAGTCTGAAGTCTCTTTAGCTTCACCTAGTGTTTGATTAGATATGAACTCCACACTGGAGCCGCATACTCAAGGATTGGTCTGGCATATGTGGTATACAAGCTTCTGAATGATTCCTTACACTAGTTTCTAAAGTCAGTTCTGATGTAGCCAGTCTGGCATATGCCACTGAAAAGCTCCTTTTGATGTGGATTTCAGGGTACCATCAAAAGTACCTTGTACCCTGATGCTTCAGGGTACAGGTTTGGTGTGGGATCAATCCTCAAGTCTTTCTACCCGATTCTTTGGAAGGATTTCACCTTCCAACTATTACCGTGTGTCTGGCCTTCTACTCCCTCAACCTATTTTCCTCACTTTACACTTTGCTTAATTAAACACTAGTAGCCATTTGTTGGACCATTCTTTCTGTTTGTCCAGGCTATCTTGTATTCTCTTGCTATCTTCCTCTGTCTTAATCATCCTCAATTTTAGCATCGTAAGCAAACACTGAAAGGAGTGTATTCCTTCTGGAAGATCGTTTACGTATATCAGAAACAGGATAGATCCGAGAACACAGCCCTGTGGGAGTCCGCTGGTGACATGTCATTCTGATGTGATAGTGTGTCCTCTCTCACAGTAACTCTGTTTTCTGTTACTTAGATACCCCTTTATCCATTAGAGCACCTTACGTGTTACTCCTGTTTCTCCAACTGGTACACCAGCCTCTTATATGCTACTGTATCAAAGACTTTCTGACAGTCCAAGAAAATTCAGTATGCCCACCCTCATAGTATGGCTGCTGTAACACGTAATATTAGCCCCAGCTAGATCAAGTCTTCCAAGCACAGTACAGCTCGTTTGTTCTATTACATGGTGTTAAAGACTTGGGATATCTTATCTTGAGGTTATCTTGAGATGATTTCGGGGCTTTTTAGTGTCCCCGCGGCCCGGTCCTCGACCAGGCCTCCACCCCCCAGGTAGCAGCCCGTGACAGCTGACTAACTCCCAGGTACCTATTTTACTGCTAGGTAACAGGGGCATAGGGTGAAAGAAACTCTGCCCATTGTTTCTCGCCGGCGCCTGGGATCGCACCCAGGACCACAGGATCACAAGTCCAGCGTGCTGTCCGCTCGGCCGACCGGCTTCGGTCAAGGTCTTGGGATAAGAGGGGCAAGGACTTGGGATGAGAGGGCAAGGACTTGGGATGAGAGGGCAAGGACTTGAGATACGAGGACAAGGACTTGGGATGAGAGGGCAAGGACTTGAGATACGAGGACAAGGACTTGGGATGAGAGGACAAGGACTTGAGATACGAGGACAAGGACTTGAGATACGAGGACAGGGACTTGAGATACGAGGACAGGGACTTGAGATACGAGGACAGGGACTTGAGATACGAGGACAGGGACTTGAGATACGAGGACAGGGACTTGAGATACGAGGACAGGGACTTGAGATACGAGGACAGGGACTTGAGATACGAGGACAGGGACTTGAGATACGAGGACAGGGACTTGAGATACGAGGACAGGGACTTGAGAATAAGGACAAGACGTTGGGACAGGAGGACAAAGAGTCGGGCTGTGGACAGAATGAAAGGCTCACATGTGAACATAACAACAACAACAACAAGAACACAAGCTAAACAAGTCCATGTCGTTGTTGTTGTTGTTGACATGGACTCTTTGAAAGTTCAGTGCCCCCACCCCCCTCGTCGCCAGGCCTATATAGAGCCCAAGCAAGATACCTGGCACCAGTTTTTAACTACTCATCAAGATCAACATAACTCACAGTGATGGTGTTGTGGTCTGTCTTTGATGTGGCGGTGGAGATGTGGCGGTGGAGATGGGGGGTGGAATGTGGTGGTGGAATGTGGTGGTGAAGATGGGGGGTGGAATGTGGTGGTGGAATGTGGTGGTGAAGATGGGGGGTGAAATGTGGTGGTGAAGAGGGGGGGTGGAATGTAGCGGTGGTGATGGGTGATTGGAGTAGAATTGTGGGTGTTGGGCCACCCCCAATGTGGATGGTGGGGGTGTGGATGGTGGGAGGTGTGTGGATGGTGGGGGTGTGTGGAGATGGTGGGGGTGTGTGGAGATGGTGGGGGTGTGTGGAGATGGTGGAGGGTGTGTGGAGATGGTGGGGGTGTGTGGAGATGATGGGGGGTGTGTGGAGATGGTGGAGGGTGTGTGGAGATGGTGGGGGTGTGTGGAGATGGTGGGGGGTGTGTGGAGATGGTGGGGGGTGTGTGGAGATGGTGGGGGGTGTGTGGAGATGGTGGGGGTGTGTGGAGATGGTGGGGGGTGTGTGGAGATGGTGGGGGGTGTGTGGAGATGGTGGGGGGTGTGTGGAGATGGTGGGGGGTGTGTGGAGATGGTGGGGGGGGGTGTGGAGATGGTGGGGGGTGTGTGGAGATGGTGGGGGGTGTGTGTGGATGGTGGGGGTGTGTGGAGATGGTGGGGGTGTGTGGAGATGGTGGGGGGTGTGTGGAGATGGTGGGGGGTGTGTGGAGATGGTGGAGGTGTGTGGAGATGGTGGGGGTGTGTGGAGATGGTGGGGGTGTGTGGAGATGGTGGGGGTGTGTGGAGATGGTGGGGGTGTGTGGAGATGGTGGGGGGTGTGTGGAGATGGTGGGGGGTGTGTGGAGATGGTGGGGGTGTGTGGAGATGGTGGGGGTGTGTGGAGATGGTGGGGGGTGTGTGGAGATGGTGGGGGTGTGTGGAGATGGTGGGGGGTGTGTGGAGATGGTGGGGGGTGTGTGGAGATGGTGGGGGTGTGTGGAGATGGTGGGGGTGTGTGGAGATGGTGGGGGTGTGTGGAGATGGTGGGGGTGTGTGGAGATGGTGGAGGGTGTGTGGAGATGGTGGGGGTGTGTGGAGATGGTGGGGGGTGTGTGGAGATGGTGGGGGGTGTGTGGAGATGGTGGGGGTGTGTGGAGATGGTGGGGGTGTGTGGAGATGGTGGAGGGTGTGTGGAGATGGTGGGGGGTGTGTGGAGATGGTGGGGGTGTGTGGAGATGGTGGAGGGTGTGTGGAGATGGTGGGGGTGTGTGGAGATGGTGGGGGTGTGTGGAGATGGTGGGGGTGTGTGGAGATGGTGGGGGTGTGTGGAGATGGTGGGGGTGTGTGGAGATGGTGGGGGTGTGTGGAGATGGTGGAGGGTGTGTGGAGATGGTGGGGGGTGTGTGGATGGTGGGGGGTGTGTGGATGGTGGGGGTGTGGATGGTGGGGGTGTGTGGAGATGGTGGAGGGTGTGGGTTAAAATTCTCCAGGGTGACCTCCACTCCACCCTACGTTGCAGCCTAGACCAAACAGCTACAGGAGATGGCAGCTCCACCTGTGACGGATATGCTATACTGACATACTGAATTTAAGCGGCTTTCCCGACCACTTTGTTACTTGAAATGAGGCATATTCAAGTGCCTCTGAAGGATTAAGCGCCGGTTTATATAAAATATATAATGTTTCCCCTTCAACATGTGATTCGTCTAGAAGCAGTGGCCCTGTAAATATATAACACACCCCTCCCCCTCCACCCCCTCCACAGTATAAACGTTATTTAAACGTTTAAACAACGCAATAAACGTCAAAATAACGTAGTGGTTACGTCTTGTATTTTCCCCCTGACTCTAACCCTAACTGCGCACACATACAGTTTCATTGATAAACTATTTTATGTTCTTATTTTTAAGTGACAGGTTTCAACATTAAGAGCGATCGCTGAGGGACGTGTTGGCACTTGATTTGGCGCTAAAGCGGCAGATTGGAGAGCCAGGCCCTTGACCTCCGTGGCACTGGTGCCAACAGTGTCCTATGATTTCCTCATGTGGGTGCCTGCCTCAAGGAAAATAATTGTGGTGTTTAAAACAGGGATATCCGGGGTTTTGTTGGCACAAATGCGACTTGATATCTTGGTGCGCCCACGCGTTGGGCTTGGGTACATGCACACACTGGGGTACACACACACACACACACACTGGGGTACATACACATACTGGGGGTACACACACATACTGGGGATACACACACATACTGGGGGTACACACACATACTGGGGGTACACACACATACTGGGGGTACACACATATACTGGGGATACACACACACACATACTGGGGGTACACACACACATACAGGGGGTACACACACACACACAGGGGGTACACACACACACTGGGGTACACACACACTGGGGTACACACACATACTGGGGGTACACATACACACTGGGGTACATACACACACACTGGGGTACACACACACACACTGGGGTACACACACACACACTGGGGGTACACACACACACTGGGGGTACACACACACACTGCGGGGTACACACACACTGGGGTACATACACACACTGGGGTACACACACACTGGGGTGTACACACACACTGGGGTGTACACACACACTGGGGTGTACACACACACTGGGGTGTACACACACTGGTACACACATATTCTGGGGTACACACACACACACACACACACACACACTAGGGCACAGAAGCGTAAATAAGTGCAACGGGCTAGATGAAGACGATGTCGAAGCCAATTCGATGCACAGTTTTAAATGTAAATATAATAAGTGAAGAGACTCGCTGCATTGAACTAATGGTGGTCGAAACTGGGGCTCGAGAGTTGATGCTCGACCCTGCAAGCACAACTAGGTGAGCACAACACACACACACACACACACACACACACACACACACACACACAGGAAGAGTTTCTGAACTAAGAGAGGGATTAACTAGGCACCACTCGAGGAGTTTGAGATTACCAGTGGGGAGGTAAGACTTAAGGCTGTAGACTCAGACGGTATCTCACTATGGATTCAAAAAGGAGCAGAAGCACTTTGACTACCACTCTCAGTGGTGCATGTCACTGTTAACGGGAGAACTGCCAAAAATTTGGAAGACGGCAAATGCAGTCACGATATACAAGCAGGGAGACAGGAGGCACTGAACTACAGGCCAGTGTCCCTAACTTGCATGCCATGCAAGGTGATGGAGAAGATTGTGAGAAAAAAAAAACTAGTTGAGCATCTGAAGCAAAAGAACTTTGTAACACATCACCAGCATGGGTTCAGTGGTGGCAAATCTTGCCTTACAGGATAATAGAATTCTATGACCAGGCGACAAAAATTAGGCAAGAAAGAGAAAGGTGGGCAGACTGCATATTTTTGGACTGCCAGAAAGCCTTCGACACAGTACATCCCCCCCCCCCTCCCCAATAAGAAATTAGGGCCTAAGCTGGAGATGCAGGCAATAATAATAGGGTAGGTACTTAAGTGAGATGGGGAGTACCTAGGCAACAGAAGACAGTGAGTCACTGTGAGGGGCGAGATCTCAGTGTGGAGAGACGTTACCAGGGAAGTCCCACAAGGTTTAGTCCTTGGACCTATCCTCTTTCTGATATATGTAAATAATCTTCTTGAGAGAATAGTCTCGTTCCTGTCATTGTTTGCTGATGACGCAAAAATTACGAGGAGGATTAAAGACATGGAGGTTAGCAAGAGGCTACAAGATGACATGGACAGACTGAAGGAATGTTCCAACAAATGACCACTAGAATTCAACTCGAGTAAATGTAAAGTACTGAAGCTAGGTGGAGGGAGCAGGCGGCCAGACATAAAATAGCAAATTGGAGACCCATTTGCTCCCCTATTTCCTCTCCCAAATGGGAGACCCAGTTCTCAGTGCAACTGGCAGATAAATGAACCGGGGGTTAATATCACACCGAACCTGTCTCCTGAAGCCCACATCAAAAGGATATCATCAGCGGCGTATGCGTGGCTGGCTAGCATCAGAACTGGTTTAAAAAATGTGTGTAAGAAATCATTTAGAACCTTGTACACCACAGATGTCAGACCGACCTTGGAATATGCGGCTCCAGCATGGAGTCCACATAACTTGTCAAGCATAAAACTGAGAAGGTTCAAAGGTAAGCAACTAGACTAGTCCTAGAACTAAGAGGCATGAGTTACTAGGAAAGGCTGCGTGAATTGCACCTCACCTCAATAGAAGACAAAACAGTTAGGGGAGACACGATTACCACATACGAAATTATCAAGGGAATTGACAGGGGTAGATAAGAACATTTTTAGTACGGTTGGTACTTGCAGAAGGATACTCAGGTGAAAACTGAGTAACCAAATGAGCCACAAACAAATTATTTTTCAGTATCATAGTTAATAAATGCAAAGCATTATAGGCAGTGATGTGTTGGAGGCAGACTCAATATGCTGTTTCAAATGTAGATATGATGGAGCCCAATAGGCTCAGTCTCCTGAACACCAGTGGAGTGACAGTTGAGAGGTGGGACCAACGAGCCGAAGCTCAACCCACGTGCACACAACTAGGCGAATACACTCACACACACTAATATATTTGGAGAAATGTGAGGAACGAGCCGGTCGGCCGAGCGGACAGCACGCTGGACTTGTGATCCTGTGGTCCTGGGTTCGATCCCAGGCGCCGGCGAGAAACAAAGGGCAGAGTTTCTTTCACCCTATGCCCCTGTTACCTAGCAGTAAAATAGGTACCTGGGTGTTACTCAGCTGTCACGGGCTGCTTCCTGGGGGGTGGAGGCCTGGTCGAGGACCGGGCCGCGGGGACACTAAAAAGCCCCGAAATCATCTCAAGATAACCTCAAGAAGATAACGATGATGGTAGATAGGTGGGAGGGGGTGAGGGGGTGGGGGTGGGGGGAAAGGGGGGGATATAGGTAGATAGGTGGGAGGGGGTGGGGGTGGGGGGAAAGGGGGGGATATAGGTAGATAGGTGGGAGGGGGTGGGGGTGGGGGGAAAGGGGGGGATATAGGTAGATAGGTGGGAGGGGGTGGGGGAAAGGGGGGGATATAGGTAGATAGGTGGGAGGGGGTGGGGGGAAAGGGGGGATATAGGTAGATAGGTGGGAGGGGGTGGGGGGAAAGGGGGGGATATAGGTAGATAGGTGGGAGGGGGGTGGGGGGAAAGGGGGGGATATAGGTAGATAGGTGGGAGGGGGTGGGGGGAAAGGGGGGGATATAGGTAAATGGGAGGACAGAACTCCCATGGTAGTCTCCTCATCTCGAGCAGCGCTCCCATGGTAGCGTGTCCTTCAGGCACCTCTTGCTTCCTCATCTTGCATTACCGCTCCTGTTTTTATTTCACCTTCTCATTTCCATATATACCTTGCTCTTCCCGTTATGCACCTGTTCTACCCGTTATGCACCTGTTCTACCCGTTATGCACCTGTTCTTCCCGTTATGCACCTGTTCTTGGTTGGTCATGGCGGTGGTGTTCAGGGGAGAGCCGAGTACTTGAGTCGTTACTCACGCACCTAGATAACTCTCTCTCTCTCGCCAACTGTCTTTTGTGAGGTGTTTCCATGAGGAGTAAAAAGCACTTAGCATTGTGAGGCAGGAGTTGCCAGATCAGATTACGTTTGAGTGAGTGTTTCCTTACTCTCAAATTGTTGTAAGACATTTGGGCACTATCTCAATTTGCTACTTCGGTAAAAAAAAAAAATGCAACTGTTTGGCCGTCTCAGAAACGTGTATCGGTCATGTGATGGGTAGGGCTAGTGAATATGACGTTCCGTTAGTGTGTGTGTGTGTGTGTGTGTGTGTGTGTGTGTGTGTGTGTGTGTGTGTGTGTGTGTGTGTGTGTGTGTTTGCTGTGTATCTGCAGAATCAAGCTATTAGCTCTTGGACCTCGCCTTTCTAACCAATTTATTTTTTTTCTATTAGAGGAAAATAGTGTGTGTGTGTGTGTGTGTGTACTCACCTAATTGTACTCACCTAATTGTGCTTGCGGGGGTTGAGCTTTGGCTCTTTGGTCCCGCCTCTCAACTGTCAATCAACTGGTGGACTGTGTGTGTGTGTGTGTGTGTGTGTGTGTGTGTGTGTGTGTGTGTGTGTGTGTGTGTGTGTGTGTGTGTGACCAAGGGATGGAGCTGGGAGGGGTTTAAATTTTTTTTTTTTTAAATTTTGCCCCGAGGGTCGAGTTTATTGGGCAGCGCCACTCATCTTGTGAGTGAACATACCGCCATAGCAGAATGTACAACACTCCCCAATAGGAAGAAAACCCGCTTTTTTGAGTGGATGTAAAGACTAGGGAGGGTAGCCTCACCTACTGGTGTGTCATGTTGCTGATGGCATCTCTCTGGCGCCTTCTTCATCTTCTTCATCTCCTCCCGAAGAAGCTTCAATGGCCTCCAGCCGTCTTCTTCAGTAGCAGAGCTGCTTGCATGGCTTCTACAAGGTTTGAGATGCAATGAAATGGTTCTTCTACAATGCAAAGAGCAATGAAATGGCTCTTCTACAATGCAAAGAGCAATGAAATGGCTCTTCTACAATGCTTGAGATGCAATGAAATGGCTCTTCTACAATGCAAAGAGCAATGAAATGGTTCTTCTACAATGCAAAGAACAATGAAATGGCTCTTTCGTGGATTTTCTTATCGTTATATATTTAATTCGTTCAGGAGCATCTACGTGTGCCGATATATTTTTATCAAACAGTTCAAACTATTTTTTGCTCTGGGTTTTCATGCTAATTTTTTTTTTTTTTGTCTCAGTTCGGATTTTGGTTTGCATGTCTCTCTCTCTCTCTCTCACCCTGATCGTCATTTTTTTTTTTAGTTCCAATCTTCGTTATACTCTAGTTTCACACTCCAAGACTTTTGCACAAAGATTGTCACTTATAATCTCAAGATCTCCTTTCCAGTCGATTTTAAGATAGCTGATGTCTTCTATGAATAGGAAATACAATTTCAATTTGGCAGATATTTCATTTACACTGAGTAAATGATGTTTGTTGATGTCATCATTGCTGTAGGAAAATATACCTCAAACATCAGTTCTCTGTTGACTGAAACATCCGTTTATATACTGCTTCTCTTGTGATTTCTTAGCCCCTGGGAATACTGTTAGTCCCTGGGACCACTGTTAGTCCCCTGGGACCACTGTTAGTCCCCTGGGAATACTGTTAGTCCCCTGGGAACACTGTTAATCCCCTGGGACCACTGTTAGTCCCTGGGACCCCTGTTAATTCCCTGGGAACACTGTTAGTCCCCTGGGAACACTGTTAGTCCCCTGGGAACACTGTTAGTCCCTGGGAACACTGTTAGTCCCCTGGGACCACTGTTAGTCCCCTGGGACCACTGTTAGTCCCCTGGGACCACTGTTAGTCCCTGGGAACACTGTTAGTCCCCTGGGAACACTGTTAGTCCCCTGGGAACACTGTTAGTCTCCTGGGACCACTGTTAGTCCCCTGGGACCACTGTTAGTCTCCTGGGACCACTGTTATCCCCTGGGACCACTGTTATCCCCTGGGACCACTGTTATCCCCTGGGACCACTGTTAGTCCCTGGGAACACTGTTAGTCCCCTGGGACCACTGTTAGTCCCCTGGGACCACTGTTAGTCCCCTGGGAATACTGTTAGTCCCTGGGAATACTGTTAGTCCCCTGGGACCACTGTTAGTCCCCTGGGAACACTGTTAGTCCCCTGGGAACACTGTTAGTCCCTGGGACCACTGTTAGTCCCCTGGGACCACTGTTAGTCCCCTGGGACCACTGTTAGTCCCTGGGACCACTGTTAGTTCCTGGGACCACTGTTAGTCCCTGGGACCACTGTTAGTCCCCTGGGACCACTGTTAGTCCCCTGGGACCACTGTTAGCCCCTGGGACCACTGTTAGTCCCCTGGGACCACTGTTAGTCCCCTGGGACCACTGTTATCCCCTGGGACCACTGTTAGTCCCCTGGGACCCCTGTTAGTCCCCTGGGACCACTGTTATCCCCTGGGACCACTGTTAGTCCCCTGGGACCACTGTTAGTCCCCTGGGACCACTGTTAGTCCCCTGGGACCACTGTTAGTCCCCTGGGACCACTGTTAGTCCCCTAGAAACATGTGGGTTGAGTGTTAGGGGGTACAAGGGATCAGGGCAGGTGGATCAGGGTCGAGCCCTAGAAAGGGTCGGGGGGACCAGGCTGTGACAAGCAGCTGTTGACAAGCCCCCTGAGAAAGGAGAAGAAGAGAAAGCATGAGGTAACTGAACAAGGGAAGACCTGGATAAATGAGAAGTTGATCAATGAGGGAGTAATTGTTAAGTGAGAAATAAAGGGGGGCGGACATAATTAATAAATTGATGAAAGAGAGAGAGAGAGAGAGAGAGAGAGAGAGAGAGAGAGAGAGAGAGAGAGAGAGAGAGAGAGAGAGAAAGAGAGAGAGAGAGAAAGAGAGAGAAAAAGAGAGAGAGAGAGAAAGAGAGGGAGAAGACAACAATGCAGAAGATGAATGAGGGAGATGGAAGAACCGGAATGGAGTGAAGATGAAGCAATGTGACGATAGAGACGGGACGTATCCAGAATCTTAGAGCAGCGTGCGAGAGTACTTACAAATATGTGCTTGTACCTCTAGCGTTAGCTCCTGGGCCCCGACCTATTAGTATCGAGTCGCCCATTGCACCGTCGGCCCCCAGCCAATAATGTGTGCGTGCGCGCGAGTGAGAGATAAGAGTAACCAGAGAAGGGGAAGCGAAATAAGGGTTTGAGGTAGAGGGGAATTAAACATGAAAGGGGAATCAATGCGTCAGTGACAGAAGGAACTAAAGGGAAAATATCAAACTATGCTTATTGGAACAGGGGAATAATGTCCCCCTCCCCCCCTCTATAAAAAGGAATAAGGGATAGGGAAGAGAATACAAAGGAATATAGCATAGACGCAGATAGGAAAAAAAACACCTGAGAGGGCAGACAGAGAGGAGATAATCAAAATGAAACACGTGAATAAGTAGATAAATTAATAAGATTCAGGAAAGGAACAAAATGACAGTAAAGATAGGAATAAAAAGAGTGAGAAAAGGATGTTATGACATTGGGGAGAAGTGGGGGGGGGGATAGAAGAGGGAGAAGCAGCTATCTTGAGGTTACCTTGAGATGATTTCAGAGCTTTTTTGGTGACCCCGCGGCCCGGTCCTCGACCAGGCCTCCAACCCCAGGAAGCAGCCCGTGACAGCTGACTAACACCCAGGTACCTATTTCTAGCTAGATGACAAATGAAAAATGAGGAATTAAGAACACAATGAAAATGAGGAGAAAAGGGAAGAAGGATGGAGGGGCAAGGATGATTAAGAGGAGGAATTCAAGGATGCTGGGGGGGGGGTAGTAGTGATGAAGCCAAGATGAGAGAGACGTGTGAGAGCGCGCAGAAATATTACTTAAAGAGGGTCAAAATTACGAAGGAGAGGGGAGGGCATAACGCCTGATAAATGCGACGGGTTGAAAGGGGGAAGACGATTGATAAAAAGCAATGATACATTTGATAGCGAAGGGTGGAAGGAGAGGAGGAGGAAGAGCAGAGAGAATAATGTAATGAAAGGCAAAAATGAGCTAAGTGGATTCGACATATGTACAGAGGAAAGGGGGTGAAAATCAAAGTAAAGAGAGAGAGAGAGAAAATGAGGAAGAGGGAGAGAAAGAGGGCAAGAGAAGGGTAATATGCGGATAGGAGAAAACTGTGTTGACTCCTCTGATGGGCAGGGAGATTAATTAGGCATGAAAAATAAATAAAGGGAAAAATGGAAAATTAAGTAAAATTTCAAAAGTAGAACGAACGCAAACATTTATGAATAAGAAAAGTCGTAATTTACCGAAGATTAACTGTGCTGGCCAAAATTGTAAAAACACGCACACGCACGCACGCAAACACACACGTTCAGAGGTATGCCACTAGGCTAGTCCCAGAAATAAGAGGCCCGAGTTATGAGGAAAAGCTGAAGGAACTGCACCTCACGTCGCTGGAAGACAAAAGAGCTCCGGGGAGACATGATCACCACAGACAAAATTCTCAGGAGAATTGACAGTGTGAACAAGGGCAGATTATTTAACACGGGTGGTACAGGCACAAGGGGACTCGGTAAGCTGAGTACCCAAATGAGCCACAGAGACATTAAAAAGAACCTTTTCAGTGTCAGAGTAGTTAGTAAATGGAATGCACTAGGAAGTGATGTGGTGGAGGCTGACTCCATACACAGTTTCAAATGTAGATATGATAGAGCCCAGTAGGCTCAGGAGTCTGTACACCTGTTGATTGACAGTGGAGAGGCGGGACCAAAGAGCCAAAGCTAAAGCCCAACTAGGTGAGTACACACGCACGCACGCGCACACGAAACCTCGCTAATAAATCACACGTAATATACTTCAACCAGCTTGCCTCTCTCAACACCCCCCCCCCCCGCGCCACACACACACACACACACACACACACACACTACCAGGCCCCCCTGAGGGGCCTGGTAGCCTGGTGGATAGCACGCAGGACTCGTAATTCTGTGGCGCGGGTTCCATTCCCGCACGAGGCAGAAACAAATGAGCAAAGTTCCTTTCACCCTATGCCCCTGTTACCAAGCAGGTAATAGGTACCTGGGAGTTAGTCAGCTGTCACGGGCTGCTTCCTGGTGTGTGTGTGTGTGGGGGGGGGGGAAAGTAGTTAGTAAACAATTGATTGACAGTTGAGAGGCGGGCCGAAAGAGCAAAACTCAACCCCCGCAAATATAAATAGGTGAATACAACTAGGTGAATACAAACGGCTGTACCCTACACTCAGCTCTGTAACATGTTAATTATCTGGCCAAAGAGTGGAACCAGCACCGATAACGATGTTAGCATACAAATGTCTTTACAGCAAAGTAGCGTGCGAAATGTGTACCACTTTTAAAGACCATTATCAACGGAGCCATCAAGAGGGCGATACTGTGGTTAAAGGGGGGAAGGTGGTGATGGGAGAGGTGGGAGAGAGAGAGAACTGGGAAGGGTTACAAAACGAGGGGGAAAGGGGCAAGGAGGGGTGGTGATGGGGGAATGGATAAGGGGGTAGGGGGGGATAAGGGGAAAAATAGGCAAATGGATAGGAAGGGGATATTTTTTTTGAGAGATGATTTGAAGTGCAGTTGAGGAAAAGGAGACAAAAATCTCACCTAGAAGCTTGAATATTAGCATGTAAAAACTGTGTATATTTAGAGTTAGCCTCAACATCCCGTTTTCTTCGCATCATTTACAAATTTACAGATTCGCGTGTTTACAAATTTGACTCGGAAACAATGTGTGTTATGGTTTAACGCATAATGTCTACTTTTTATCAACTCCCCCCCCCCCCACTACTTCGAACATAACTTTTTTGACTAATCTTCAAATCTCCTTTTATAATCTTGTCGTGGTCCAGTGGTTTTAAGGCGTGTCTTCTTGTAATACTCCCCCATAGTGTGCAGGTTCGAGTCCTCATTGATACAATCCCGTTAATGTGATTTGCTTCTGTTTACGTGTCGTTATGAACCTATTGTTTCTTTCGTCTGGCGAAGCGGGGTTCGATTCCCTCAGCGTAGTCTGAGCTCGGAAACGAGTTTTAAATAGGTAGGAGTTCCATGCCAGGACCGCACACTCCTGCACACTAGTTTCTTTATCAGCCACCTCACCCTGTCACAGTAAATGAGACAAATGTATGTGAATGCATGTGTGTGTGTGTGTGTGTATATGTATGTATGTGTGTGTGTGTGTGCATGTATATGTATGGGTATAAAGTATATATGAAAGCTGATCAGAATTACATTTCACCTTTGTGAATGTACATTAATGACACTATGTAAAAGACACATCTAACACTTTATGTAGGGCATACGTAAATCTGTGTATCTATGTATTTACGTATGTAGGTTAGCTTAGCATTTTAAAAGCATCGAATCACCTTCTGTGGTTGAGTGTTCAATAAACCCTTGAACTATATGTTTAACACTTCTCTAACCCTGTCCATGGAGGACAGAAGAAAATGTATATATGCTGGTTAGCATTGTAAATGTGTGGCCACGTCTGTGGTAGAAAATAATAATAAAAAAAATAAATAAAAAAAATAAAAAAAATCCAGCGTGGGTCCAACCTATATGTTGTGAAACATCTTTTAAATTCTCAAGACTAGAAAGGCGTCTTCTGCTTTGACATTCTCTGTCGATACATCTTTCTGTTATATATATATATATATATATATATATATATATATATATATATATATATATATATATATATATATATATATATATATATATATATATATATATAACTGAAAACTCACACCCCAGAAGTGACTCGAACCCATACTCCCAGGAGCAACGCAACTGGTATGTACAAGACGCCTTAATCCACTTGACCATCACGACCGGACAAAATGAGGTGATAGCCGAGGCTATTTGAACCACCCCACCGCCGGCACTCGGATAGTAATCTTGGGCATAGCATTTTACCAAATCACCTCATTCTTTGGGGCACACGTGAGGAACACAAATGCGAACAAGCCTGAATGGTCCCCAGGACAATATGCAACTGAAAACTCACACCCCAGAAGTGACTCGAACCCATACTCCCAGGAGCAACGCAACTGGTATGTACAAGACGCCTTAATCCACTTGACCATCACGACCGGACAAAATGAGGTGATAGCCGAGGCTATTTGAACCACCCCACCGCCGGCACTCGGATAGTAATCTTGGGCATAGCATTTTACCAAATCACCTCATTCTTTGGGGCACACGTGAGGAACACAAATGCGAACAAGCCTGAATGGTCCCCAGGACAATATGCAACTGAAAACTCACACCCCAGAAGTGACTCGAACCCATACTCCCAGGAGCAACGCAACTGGTATGTACAAGACGCCTTAATCCACTTGACCATCACGACCGGACAAAATGAGGTGATAGCCGAGGCTATTTGAACCACCCCACCGCCGGCACTCTGTAACGGGGGGTGGGGGGAAATAGCTCTATCTTGTCCATTATTCCACCCCCCCAGTTAACTAACGAGGCCGGGGGAAACAGCTCTCTCTTGTCCGTTATCCCGTCCCCAGTTAGCTAACTATTCTAGAGCACCTCCAGAGTTCCTAAGGCAACCTCTCTCGTTCAACACCTTGTAACCTAGGTATTTGACTACCTAGGTTCCAAGCCTACAAGGCGCCGTCACTTGATCAGTTACCCGAAACTCTAGAGAGAACTCTAGAATACAGAATCATAGCCACAAACGTATAAGAGAAAACGAGAGGAAAGAAATGAATAGTGAAGTAAGTAGTGAGGGTTTGGGGTGAGAGGTAGGGAGGTGGGAGGAGCGAGGAGGGTCATTAGTTGAAAGTGAGAGTTTAGAGAAGGGTGGAGGGAGAGGTGTAGATAGGTAGAAGTAGAAGAGTAGATAGTAGAAGTAGAAGAGTAGATAGTAGAAGACGAAATGCTGCCACCATCCATTCTAGACCATTACATACAAGACAAGGAATGGAACTTGCCTGTATCACAAAATTCTCAAAAGATGTTATCATGAGTTCATTATTAGTAGTTCCCTCTGTACCATGTATCAACTCCAAACATGTACTCGTTAATATCATGAAACCAGTAACCACAGAGGCTTTCTCACCTCAACTCAAAATCTCTAGGGAACAAAGTTAAACACAATTTAAATAATAAATTCATAATTATATTTCCCATGAAGTATCATAATTTAGCAATTCAATTAAAATGTTCCAGTTTAATATGCAAAGTGAGTCATCATCCAAGAATTCGAGAACCCTACAACTTGACTGCCCCTGATCATCACACAACACTTGTAAAACACGACCAAGTCACCTTAATGTTCACTCACCGAGGACTGAGTCTAAGTTGAATAGAGAGGGGGGGGGGGGGTCTGTAGTTGACAGAGACTGTCTCGCCCCTGCCGGCCGACAGCCTCCCTGGTAGGGACGTCGTCTCTCTCTCGTCTGCTGCTCTGTCTGTTAATGCCTTTCTGCTGGATAGCTCTCCGAGTTTATATTGGGGAACCTAGTAGCTAACTCCGCCCACAAGTAGATAGCCTCCGGCACTACCAAGCCACTCCTTAAACGTCGGCTTGTTTGAAGGCTACCAGCCTACAATTAAGAGCTTAGCGGAAGCAAGGTGAAATTCTCATGATCTGACCTCAGGTCACTTGAGGTCATTAACGCTTTGAGGTGTGAGATCTCAGGCAGACAACTGGCGCCTTTCCAAATCCCTGTCTGTGACTCATATTCTATATATATTTTAAATAACCTAACCCAAACACTTTTACAGTGTTACATCTCCCCTTCTCCCCGAAATAAAGTTTTTGCAACACTGCTAAAGCAAGCTAGCTGTGTGCAACAACTTTATTAACGAAAAAAAAATACATCCTAGCTAAACAAATATACAACATCCTACTCTAAAAAATGAAATATATAGACAGACGTCCATTGTCTCTGGCTGGGCGACGTCACTGCTTGGTCTTGTAGATAATCCTGTACCACATTTCTTCAACACAACTGCCTCCGTCGCTTCTCCGTCGTTAACGCACAACAACACTTGGTCAACCCGAAAGCCGTTACTACTTGAACTGTGCACAGGACCGTGGAATTCGGTTGTCCCAGCTGATCTGTAATTGGCCCTACGTCAGTCACCATGAGAGACGTATATTGGGGTTCTTCACAGCTATAGGGACTACAAGTTTCGAGACCTTCATATAGTTGCCAACAGTAGAAATCCCATCCTACTCTTCTCCTCCCTGTTGCTCCAGCACGCCTCCTTCAGAGAGCTACTTCTGACAGCCACATCAAGTCCGCACGACACAGGAAGAATCACTCAACAGAGCTACCTGCTTGTAGGAGGGGCGGCCAGTTAAGGCAAACGATCCTGTCTTGCAATTACGCTCCATGCAATGATGCTGACACCAGCAAGGGACACGAGGCATCGTGTCTCACTCAGCTTGTCTTATCTTCTTCTTCTTCTTTCTTCTTTCTTCTCTCTTCCTTCTTCTCTCTTCCTTCTTCTCTCTTCTTTCTTCTCCCTTCTTTCTTCTCTCTTCTTTCTCCCATGGGTCTTAGACAAGCGACCTGGGGTCCATTGGGGGTCTGTCCGTCCTGGGGTCCATCCTGGGTATACCGATGTTGGTGGGACAGACTGGAGTCGTTGTTGCTCCTCTTCCATCATTACTGGGTCGTCTGGGGTCGTCTGCAGAACGACCTGGGGTCCACTGGGGTCCGTCCGTCTTGGGGTCCACTGGGTAGACCAATGTTGACCGACCGAGAGGGCTACATCTTGGGGTCCCCTGGGGTGGTGGTGGTGGTGGTGGTGGCCCTGACATCCAGGTAGGGGCTGGTCGTCGTGGTGGTGAGGAACTTCCCTGAGTGTGGTACACAGCAGCCGTCTCTCTCTTCTGCATATGCGTCGCGCCGCTCCTCTCTTCTGGCCCCCACCTGTGGATGAACATAAAGGCGACAATACCCGTGTTCCATCTTGTTGTGTGACCCTGTAGTTTGTATAGGGTTACACAGTCATAACATAACGCTCTCCTCCTGGCAACAACTACACTTCAATTTTTAATAATTCAATTAACTCTGAATGATATTGACTTGGTGGAACATAAAACAGTAACAGAGTAAAGTTAGAGAAGAGAGAATAAGGTCATCACTACTTTTAACTTGTCACAAAAAAAATCAAAACTAATAGACAAAACACTAGCCTAACTTAACTGTACCTTTCCTAATCTTAAGTACATAATTATCCGTTACTCCCACCCTTAACCTACAGCCACCTACGTGACCCAGAGTGTCTCCCTAGCTTCTCCGCCGGTCAACAACTCCCAAACTGTTGCCACCCCTGTGACCAGACTATCTAACGTCGAGCGTCCCCAACGTGAAGTCTACTGACATACTAAGGCTCCCCCTAGCATGCTGTACAAGACCAGTACACCTCGGGTTATTGCGTTCAAATGGAGTAAAACAGTCAATCGCAATAATCTGAGCAGAACCACTACTTAAAAACTACACCTGCCACTCCCCACTGACCTGGAGACCAGCGGTGGCTGGGTGTCCCCGTGGGACATGCGAGGTCACCTGTCACACTCAGCTGACCTGCACTACCAACACCGCTAAGTTCCCAAATCGCCAAATCTTATTACTAACATAAAACACTACACACGCAAGTTCTGGAGAACATTCCCTGAACTACACAAAACTCACAAAATCACTAAACACAACACCAGAGAATCACTATCTCCTAACCTGAAAAAAAGTTCGCTAACTCGCGAATAATAAACACCTGTCAAGATCTCCCTGATAGCGCCTGAGCGGCAAAAGACACGTGGGACTGAACAATGTTAAAAGAACACCAACTACCTACAACATTGTTCAACACCGCTGCCACCATTGTAACGGGGGGTGGGGGAAATAGCTCTATCTTGTCCATTATTCCACCCCCCCAGTTAACTAACGAGGCCGGGGGAAACAGCTCTCTCTTGTCCGTTATCCCGTCCCCAGTTAGCTAACTATTCTAGAGCACCTCCAGAGTTCCTAAGGCAACCTCTCTCGTTCAACACCTTGTAACCTAGGTATTTGACTACCTAGGTTCCAAGCCTACAAGGCGCCGTCACTTGATCAGTTACCCGAAACTCTAGAGAGAACTCTAGAATACAGAATCATAGCCACAAACGTATAAGAGAAAACGAGAGGAAAGAAATGAATAGTGAAGTAAGTAGTGAGGGTTTGGGGTGAGAGGTAGGGAGGTGGGAGGAGCGAGGAGGGTCATTAGTTGAAAGTGAGAGTTTAGAGAAGGGTGGAGGGAGAGGTGTAGATAGGTAGAAGTAGAAGAGTAGATAGTAGAAGTAGAAGAGTAGATAGTAGAAGACGAAATGCTGCCACCATCCATTCTAGACCATTACATACAAGACAAGGAATGGAACTTGCCTGTATCACAAAATTCTCAAAAGATGTTATCATGAGTTCATTATTAGTAGTTCCCTCTGTACCATGTATCAACTCCAAACATGTACTCGTTAATATCATGAAACCAGTAACCACAGAGGCTTTCTCACCTCAACTCAAAATCTCTAGGGAACAAAGTTAAACACAATTTAAATAATAAATTCATAATTATATTTCCCATGAAGTATCATAATTTAGCAATTCAATTAAAATGTTCCAGTTTAATATGCAAAGTGAGTCATCATCCAAGAATTCGAGAACCCTACAACTTGACTGCCCCTGATCATCACACAACACTTGTAAAACACGACCAAGTCACCTTAATGTTCACTCACCGAGGACTGAGTCTAAGTTGAATAGAGAGGGGGGGGGGGGGGTCTGTAGTTGACAGAGACTGTCTCGCCCCTGCCGGCCGACAGCCTCCCTGGTAGGGACGTCGTCTCTCTCTCGTCTGCTGCTCTGTCTGTTAATGCCTTTCTGCTGGATAGCTCTCCGAGTTTATATTGGGGAACCTAGTAGCTAACTCCGCCCACAAGTAGATAGCCTCCGGCACTACCAAGCCACTCCTTAAACGTCGGCTTGTTTGAAGGCTACCAGCCTACAATTAAGAGCTTAGCGGAAGCAAGGTGAAATTCTCATGATCTGACCTCAGGTCACTTGAGGTCATTAACGCTTTGAGGTGTGAGATCTCAGGCAGACAACTGGCGCCTTTCCAAATCCCTGTCTGTGACTCATATTCTATATATATTTTAAATAACCTAACCCAAACACTTTTACAGTGTTACAACTCGGATAGTAATCTTGGGCATAGCATTTTACCAAATCACCTCATTCTTTGGGGCACACGTGAGGAACACAAATGCGAACAAGCCTGAATGGTCCCCAGGACAATATGCAACTGAAAACTCACACCCCAGAAGTGACTCGAACCCATACTCCCAGGAGCAACGCAACTGGTATGTACAAGACGCCTTAATCCACTTGACCATCACGACCGGACAAAATGAGGTGATAGCCGAGGCTATTTGAACCACCCCACCGCCGGCACTCGGATAGTAATCTTGGGCATAGCATTTTACCAAATCACCTCATTCTTTGGGGCACACGTGAGGAACACAAATGCGAACAAGCCTGAATGGTCCCCAGGACAATATGCAACTGAAAACTTACACCCCAGAAGTGACTCGAACCCATACTCCCAGGAGCAACGCAACTGGTATGTACAAGACGCCTTAATCCACTTGACCATCACGACCGGACAAAATGAGGTGATAGCCGAGGCTATTTGAACCACCCCACCGCCGGCACTCGGATAGTAATCTTGGGCATAGCATTTTACCAAATCACCTCATTCTTTGGGGCACACGTGAGGAACACAAATGCGAACAAGCCTGAATGGTCCCCAGGACAATATGCAACTGAAAACTCACACCCCAGATGTGACTCGAACCCATACTCCCAGG
Organism: Procambarus clarkii; assembly: GCF_040958095.1. NCBI lineage: Eukaryota > Metazoa > Arthropoda > Malacostraca > Decapoda > Cambaridae > Procambarus > Procambarus clarkii. The sequence continues at coordinate 29,841,710 of NC_091196.1, forward strand.
AGCAACGCAACTGGTATGTACAAGACGCCTTAATCCACTTGACCATCACGACCGGACAAAATGAGGTGATAGCCGAGGCTATTTTAAACCACCCCACCGCCGGCACTCGGATAGTAATCTTGGGCATAGCATTTTACCAAATCACCTCATTCTTTGGGGCACACGTGAGGAACACAAATGCGAACAAGCCTGAATGGTCCCCAGGACAATATGCAACTGAAAACTCACACCCCAGAAGTGACTCGAACCCATACTCCCAGGAGCAACGCAACTGGTATGTACAAGACGCCTTAATCCACTTGACCATCACGACCGGACAAAATGAGGTGATAGCCGAGGCTATTTGAACCACCCCACCGCCGGCACTCGGATAGTAATCTTGGGCATAGCATTTTACCAAATCACCTCATTCTTTGGGGCACACGTGAGGAACACAAATGCGAACAAGCCTGAATGGTCCCCAGGACAATATGCAACTGAAAACTCACACCCCAGAAGTGACTCGAACCCATACTCCCAGGAGCAACGCAACTGGTATGTACAAGACGCCTTAATCCACTTGACCATCACGACCGGACAAAATGAGGTGATAGCCGAGGCTATTTGAACCACCCCACCGCCGGCACTCGGATAGTAATCTTGGGCATAGCATTTTACCAAATCACCTCATTCTTTGGGGCACACGTGAGGAACACAAATGCGAACAAGCCTGAATGGTCCCCAGGACAATATGCAACTGAAAACTCACACCCCAGAAGTGACTCGAACCTATACTCCCAGGAGCAACGCAACTGGTAACTACAGGGTGCCTTAATCCACTTGACCATCACGGCCGGACAAAAGGAAGTGATAGCCGAAACTATTTGAACCACTTCCCCGCCGGCAACTCGGATGGTAATCTTGGGCATAGCATTATGCTATGCTATGCCCAAGATTACCATCCGAGTTGCCGGCGGGGAAGTGGTTCAAATAGTTTCGGCTATCACTTCCTTTTGTCCGGCCGTGATGGTCAAGCGGATTAAGGCACCCTGTAGTTACCAGTTGCGTTGCTCCTGGGAGTATAGGTTCGAGTCACTTCTGGGGTGTGAGTTTTCAGTCGCATATAGTCCTGGGGACCATTCAGGCTTGTTCGCATATATATATATATATATATATATATATATATATATATGTATATATATGTCGTACCTAATAGCCAGAACGTACTTCTCAGCCTACTATGCAAGGCCCGATTTGCCTAATAAGCCAAGTTTTCCTGAATTAATATATTTTCTCTAATTTTGTTCTTATGAAATGATAAAGCTACCCATTTCATTATATATGAGGTCAATTTTTTTTTATTGGAGTTAAAATTAACGTAGATATATGACCGAACCTAACCAACCCTACCTAACCTAACCTAACCTATCTTTATAGGTTAGGTTAGGTTAGGTAGCCGAGAAAGTTGAGTTAGGTTAGGTTAGGTTGGTTAGGTAGTCGAAAAAACATTAATTCATGAAAACTTGGCTTATTAGGCAAATCGGGCCTTGAATAGTAGGCTGAGAAGTGCGTTCTGGCTACTAGGTACGACATATTATATATATATATATATATATATATATATATATATATATATATATATATATATATGCGTCGTGTCACTCATTTCTCTTCGCCGAAGCTAAGGGTCCTCACCGATCCAACACACACACACACACACTAGGGGACACAGGTGGAAACTGCGTGCCCGAATGAGCCACAGAGATATTAGAAAGAACTTTTTTAGTGTCAGAGTGGTTGACAAATGGAATGCACTAGGGAGTGATGTGGTGGAGGCTGACTCCATACACAGTTTCAAGTGTAGATATGATAGAGCCCAGTAGGCTCAGGAACCTGTACACCAGTTGATTGACGGTTGAGAGGCGGGACCAAAGAGCCAGAGCTCAACCCCCTCAAGCACACTTAGGTGAGCACCTAGGTGAGTATACACTGTACTCGTTCTAAACACAGAGAGAGAGACAAGAACTGAGGATAACGACACAAGAGCAAGAAAGGGAATGAGAAAGAGGGGAGTATAGGCAATAAAAATAAGGGATCAGGGGGAGTGAAGATGCAGCGGTGATGTCAAATTTTAAAAATAATGTAATATATGGATACAAATTAGGCAGAGAGAAGAGGGCGGAAGGGAAACAAGAAGGGTGTTTGAGTGAATTGGAACGAGGTCAGAGAGGGAGAGAGAGAAGGAGAGAGAGGGGGAGGGAGGGAGAGAGAGAGAAAAGAGAGAGAGAGAGAAAAAAAAGAGAGAGAGAGAAAAGAGAGAGAGAAAAGAGAGAGAGAGAAGAGAGAGAGGAGAGAGAGAGAGAAGAGAGAGAGAAGAGAGAGAAGAGAGAGAAAAGAGAGAGAGAGAGAGAGAGAGAGAGAGAGAGAGAGAGAGAGAGAGAGAGAGAGAGAGAGAGAGAGAGAGAGAGAGGGAGAGAGGGAGAAGGAGAGAGTTGGAGTCAGAAAAGTATAGGTGTTATCGGTTACTGTAAATAATATTTTTTGCATTATTCCTCGGAACGTTCTGCAGTACACACCCGCACGTTCTGCAGTACACACCCGCACGTTCTGCAGTACACACCTGCACATTCTACAGTACACACCTGCACGTTCTACAGTACACACCCGCACGTTCTGCAGTACACACCCGCACGTTCTGCAGTACACACCCGCACGTTCTGCAGTACACACCCGCACGTTCTGCAGTACACACCTGCACATTCTACAGTACACACCTGCACGTTCTGCAGTACACACCCGCACGTTCTGCAGTACACACCCGCACGTTCTGCAGTACACACCTGCACATTCTACAGTACACACCCGCACGTTCTGCAGTACACACCCGCACGTTCTGCAGTACACACCTGCACGTTCTACAGTACACACCCGCACGTTCTGCAGTACACACCCGCACGTTCTGCAGTACACACCTGCACGTTCTGCAGTACACACCTGCACGTTCTACAGTACACACCCGCACGTTCTGCAGTACACACCCGCACGTTCTGCAGTACACACCTGCACGTTCTTCAGTACACACCCGCACGTTCTGCAGTACACACCTGCACGTTCTACAGTACACACCCGCACGTTCTGCAGTACACACCCGCACGTTCTGCAGTACACACCCGCACGTTCTGCAGTACACACCTGCACGTTCTACAGTACACACCTGCACGTTCTGCAGTACACACCTGCACGTTCTGCACTGGGCTCCACGTTCCTCACGAAACAAACTTTGTTAAGTTTTACAAAACTTAAAGTTTTAAACTTAAGTTTTTTTATGTCGCAAAAAAATTTAATAAGAAATTAATTTGTAACAAGAACAAGATGTCATCATACTATCATGCAAGAGGAGCCACACATCTATGGTTAATCATCATATTATCATGCAAGAGGAGCCACACATCTATGGTTCATCATCATACTATCATGCAAGAGGAGCCACACATCTATGGTTCATCATCATACTATCATGCAAGAGGAGCCACACATCTATGGTTCATCATCATATTATCATGCAAGAGGAGCCACACATCTATGGTTCATCATCATACTATCATGCAAGAGGAGCCACACATCTATGGTTCATCATCATACTATCATGCAAGAGGAGCCACACATCTATGGTTCATCATCATACTATCATGCAAGAGGAGCCACACATCTATGGTTCATCATCATACTATCATGCAAGAGGAGCCACACATCTATGGTTCATCATCATACTATCATGCAAGAGGAGCCACACATCTATGGTTCATCATCATACTATCATGCAAGAGGAGCCACACATCTATGGTTCATCATCATACTATCATGCAAGAGGAGCCACACATCTATGGTTCATCATCATACTATCATGCAAGAGGACCCACACATCTATGGTTCATCATCATACTATCATGCAAGAGGAGCCACACATCTATGGTTCATCATCATACTATCATGCAAGAGGAGCCACACATCTATGGTTCATCATCATACTATCATGCAAGAGGAGCCACACATCTATGGTTCATCATCATACTATCATGCAAGAGGACCCACACATCTATGGTTCATCATCATACTATCATGCAAGAGGAGCCACACATCTATGGTTCATCATCATACTATCATGCAAGAGGAGCCACACATCTATGGTTCATCATCATACTATCATGCAAGAGGAGCCACACATCTATGGTTCATCATCATACTATCATGCAAGAGGAGCCACACATCTATGGTTCATCATCATACTATCATGCAAGAGGACCCACACATCTATGGTTCATCATCATACTATCATGCAAGAGGAGCCACACATCTATGGTTCATCATCATACTATCATGCAAGAGGAGCCACACATCTATGGTTCATCATCATACTATCATGCAAGAGGAGCCACACATCTATGGTTCATCATCATACTATCATGCAAGAGGAGCCACACATCTATGGTTCATCATCATACTATCATGCAAGAGGAGCCACACATCTATGGTTCATCATCATACTATCATGCAAGAGGAGCCACACATCTATGGTTCATCATCATACTATCATGCAAGAGGAGCCACACATCTATGGTTCATCATCATACTATCATGCAAGAGGAGCCACACATCTATGGTTCATCATCATACTATCATGCAAGAGGAGCCACACATCTATGGTTCATCATCATACTATCATGCAAGAGGACCCACACATCTATGGTTCATCATCATACTATCATGCAAGAGGAGCCACACATCTATGGTTCATCATCATACTATCATGCAAGAGGAGCCACACATCTATGGTTCATCATCATACTATCATGCAAGAGGAGCCACACATCTATGGTTCATCATCATACTATCATGCAAGAGGAGCCACACATCTATGGTTCATCATCATACTATCATGCAAGAGGAGCCACACATCTATGGTTCATCATCATACTATCATGCAAGAGGAGCCACACATCTATGGTTCATCATCATACTATCATGCAAGAGGACCCACACATCTATGGTTCATCATCATACTATCATGCAAGAGGACCCACACATCTATGGTTCATCATCATACTATCATGCAAGAGGACCCACACATCTATGGTTCATCATCATACTATCATGCAAGAGGACCCACACATCTATGGTTCATCATCATACTATCATGCAAGAGGACCCACACATCTATGGTTCATCCAATAAAATCAGCAGACTTCTAGATGTTACTACTGCTCGGCTTGGACTCGAATAATTATCTTGAGGTTATCTTGAGATGATTTCGGGGCTGTTTAGTGTCCCCGCGGTCCGGTCCTCGACCAGGCCTCCACCCCCAGGAAGCAGCCCGTGACAGCTGACTAACACCCACGTACCTATTTTACTGCTAGGTAACAGGGGCATAGGGTGAAAGAAACTCTGCCCATTGTTTCTCGCCGGCGCCTGGGATCGAACCACAGGATCACAAGTCCAGCGTGCTGTCCGCTCGGCCGACCGGCTCCCCTCGGTTACAAGTATCTCTGGGAATTTATTAGGAAAGGAAAGACTGCTGTATTAGGGGAGATGAATAACATAGTGGCTGTAATGTGAAGAGATACAACATTTCCGTTGTATTAGAGGAAGCAGTAAAAAAAAAATAAAAAAAAATAACTTAGTGAAAAATAACTACTGGTTAAGTACAATGTTATAACCTCGACGCTACTTGCAGGGTCGGCGTTCGAGCCCCGCGGCGTCCCAAGTGTTCGATGTCACCGTCTTCATGTCCCTGCTTTCTGGTCCACGTACGTCTTCCAAGTAACTGCCGTCCTATTATATATATATATATATATATATATATATATATATATATATATATATATATATATATATATATATATATATATATATATATATATATATATAATTTTACTTACCCCTGGATACCTATTTATTGCTCGGTGAAGAAGTGCATGAGGCGAAAGGAAACGTGCCCAACCATTTCTGTCCTGTCCGGGAATTGATCCAGGCATCCCCGATTGTTAGTGGAGAACGAAGCCATCAATCACAATCACAAGAGGACTAGAGGGAGAGAGAGCAGTAGAGAGAGCAGGAGAAAGAGAGCAGGAGAGACATCAGGAGAGGGAGAGAGAGAGAGCAGCATCAGTGGGTGGTGGACAGGATGCAGAAGGGACAGGTGGTCGTCGAGATGAGAGGGTGTGTCGAGTGGGCGGAAGAGGGGGGGGGGAGGGGGAAGCGGGAGAAAATGGGGGATCGGGGGGGGGGGGGTGGGAATGAAGGGGGGTGGGAAACGAGAGAAGTGGTGAGGGTGTGGAGAGGGTGGGAGTGAAGATAGTGGGAACATATACAGTGAGAATGGAAGGGCAAAAATGGAGGAGTTTGGAGTGAAAATTGAAGGGTCGGAGTGGTGGGGGTGTGTGTGAAAAAAAGGGGGGAAATGAACAGGAGAGGAGGAGGAGGAATGCAGAGGGTGGAGGGGGGGAAGTCAGTGTGGGAAGGATTTGGGGGGGGGGAGGCACCAGGTGATGGGGGACACTAAGAAAAGAGATGATGTAAATGGATCCAAATCCATATTGATTGCAGAAATCCACGAAAGCTCTGGCCGAAAGAAAACAACCTGATGGAAGCCTGAACAAAGAAAATATACATCACGGACGCCCCAGGAAACACCTCTTACATCACGGACGCCCCAGGAAACACCTCTTACATCACGGACGCCCCAGGAAACACCTCTTACATCACGGACGCCCCAGGAAACACCTCTTACATCACGGACGCCCCAGGAAACACCTCTTACATCACGGACGCCCCAGGAAACACCTCTTACATCACGGACGCCCCAGGAAACACCTCTTACATCACGGACGCCCCAGGAAACACCTCTTACATCACGGACGCCCCAGGAAACACCTCTTACATCAAGGACGCCCCAGGAAACACCTCTTACATCACGGACGCCCCAGGAAACACCTCTTACATCACGGACGCCCCAGGAAACACCTCTTACATCACGGACGCCCCAGGAAACACCTCTTACATCACGGACGCCCCAGGAAACACCTCTTACATCACGGACGCCCCAGGAAACACCTCTTACATCACGGACGCCCCAGGAAACACCTCTTACATCACGGACGCCCCAGGAAACACCTCTTACATCACGGACGCCCCAGGAAACACCTCTTACATCACGGACGCCCCAGGAAACACCTCTTACATCAAGGACGCCCCAGGAAACACCTCTTACATCAAGGACCCCCCAGGAAACACCTCTTACATCAAGGACGCCCCATGAAACACCTGTTACATCACGGACGCCCCAGGAAACACCTCTTACATCAAGGACGCCCCATGAAACACCTCTTACATCAAGGACCCCCCAGGAAACACCTCTTACATCAAGGACGCCCCATGAAACACCTGTTACATCACGGACGCCCCAGGAAACCTCTCTTACATCTAGGACGCCCCAGAAAACCTCTCTTACATCAAGGACACCCCAGAAAACCTCTCTTACATCACGGACGCCCCTGAAAACCTCTCTTACATCACGGACGCCCCAGAAAACCTCTCTTACATCAAGGACACCCCAGAAAACCTCTCTTACATCACGGACGCCCCAGAAAACCTCTCTTACATCAAGGACACCCCAGAAAACCTCTCTTACATCAAGGACTCCCCAGAAAACCTCTCTTACATCAAGGACTCCCCAGAAAACCTCTCTTACATCAAGGACACCCCAGAAAACCTCTCTTACATCACGGACGCCCCAGAAAACCTCTCTTACATCAAGGACACCCCAGAAAACCTCTCTTACATCAAGGACTCCCCAGAAAACCTCTCTTACATCAAGGACTCCCCAGAAAACCTCTCTTACATCAAGGACTCCCCATTAAATATTTTATAATAAATTAGAACAAAGATATATTTATAAATTCTCCAAACAAGCATTTGGAAGAAACGCCCGAGAATATTATACATTTTTGTCCCAAACATCAAACAAGTCACAAATTTAATTGAGAACAAATCTCTAACTACCTACGTCAAGCTGTAACTCATGGAACAATTAAAAGGTCTTTAGGTAGAAGGAAATTGGCAATAGCAAAATGAACAATCTGGTACAAATCTACCAGTGAGAAATATCCATTATTATATACAAATATTAAATGCAACTCCTGGCTTCTCCACTATTCCAAATGTAGTTTAAAAAAATGCAGTTATCAGATTATTCCATTTGCCGGTTTAACGTGCAATTTAAACCGAGAATTACAGATAAATTTCCCTGCTCGTGACATGAGGGATTATAATATTATACACTCGGATTATATATATATATATATATATATATATATATATATATATATATATATATTATATATATATATATATATATATATTATATATATATATATATATTTATATATATATAATATATATATATAATAATTTAAATATTAGCAGAAGCTGCATGTCTAGGAAAAACAATTCGGAGGAAAAGAGGAAACAAAACAGGGAAGGGGAAGAACCAGAAAAAAAAGAAAACTAGTGGAAACCATAAAACAATCGAGAGGGGGGAAAGGGGGAGGGGGGGTGGCAATATGGGTCTTTACCCGGTTTGGAGAGGGGGTGGAATAGGGGTGGAATGGGTAGGGGGTAGAGGTATGTTGAGTGTATGGACGGAAAGGGAAGAATGTGGAGGTATTCGTCGCGTCAGGGAAGGGGGGGAAATGGAACGTGATGAGGAAGGGGGGGTGAAGGATGGAAATGAGGAGAGGGGGTGAGAGGCAGCTTAGTTAAGGTAGGAGAGTGTAAGGGAGGGGTAGGGAGAGTGTAAGGGAGGGTAGGGAGAGTGCAAGGGAGGGTAGGGAGAGTGCAAGGGAGGGTAGGGAGAGTGCAAGGGAGGGTAGGGAGAGTGCAAGGGAGGGTAGGGAGAGTGTAAGGGAGGGTAGGGAGAGTGCAAGGGAGGGTAGGGAGAGTGCAAGGGAGGGTAGGGAGAGAGTAAGGGAGGGTAGGGAGAGTGCAAGGGAGGGTAGGGAGAGTGCAAGGGAGGGTAGGGAGAGTGTAAGGGAGGGGTAGGGAGAGTGCAAGGGAGGGTAGGGAGAGTGTAAGGGAGGGGTAGGGAGAGTGCAAGGGAGGGTAGGGAGAGTGCAAGGGAGGGTAGGGAGAGTGTAAGGGAGGGTAGGGAGAGTGCAAGGGAGGGTAGGGAGAGAGTAAGGGAGGGTAGGGAGAGTGCAAGGGAGGGTAGGGAGAGTGCAAGGGAGGGTAGGGAGAGTGTAAGGGAGGGGTAGGGAGAGTGCAAGGGAGGGTAGGGAGAGTGCAAGGGAGGGTAGGGAGAGAGTAAGGGAGGGTAGGGAGAGTGCAAGGGAGGGTAGGGAGAGTGCAAGGGAGGGTAGGGAGAGTGTAAGGGAGGGGTAGGGAGAGTGCAAGGGAGGGTAGGGAGAGTGCAAGGGAGGGTAGGGAGAGAGTAAGGGAGGGTAGGGAGAGAGTAAGGGAGGGTAGGGAAAATGTGTGACACGTAATGAATGGGGATGAATTTGTGGAGAAGTTAAGGGGAAAATTTTCCTGGAGGTAGGAAAGGATGAAGTAATATAGAGCCGGGGGGGGGGGGAGGGGCAAGTAATATGGGGAAAAGCCAAATGAGGCATAGTGTGGGTGAAGAGAAATGGGTAATGAGCTAGTAGCGGGGGATGGGATGGAGGGGGGGGGTGGGATGGAGGGGGGGGAATGGGATGGAGGGGGAGAGGGAGTCATAATCTGGAGGAAGGCGGAATCTTGGGGGAGAACGATTGTGCACCATCTTGGGAAGGAAAGCGGACGTTAACTATCAGAGAACGTTAACCAGATGATTACATGGAATGTGGGAGTGTGGGAAAGGTTAGTGAAGACGAGGGGGGGGGTGAATAGGTGGGGGGGGAGGGGAGGGAGGGGAGGGAGGGAGGGGGAGGAGGGAGGGGAGGGAGGGGAGGGAGGGAGGGAGGGAGGGAGGGAGGGGAGGGAGGGGAGGGAGGGGAGGGGGAGAGAGAGAGAGAGAGAGAGAGAGAGAGAGAGAGAGAGAGAGAGAGAGAGAGAGAGAGAGAGAGAGAGAGAGAGAGAGAGAGAGAGCGCAATTGTGAAAAATAGCATAAGGAGTCATGTAGAAAAAAAGCAAATGGAAGAAATTCAAAATAGTAATAGTGTTACTTTTTTGTACTTTTTTTGTTTTAATTTTTTTCATTTTTTTCATTTTCAGGTCTAGATGTTGTGCATGAAGTGACCAACCGCCGACCTGTTCCTTCAAAGCCTCATGACTGCTGCATCAAATAACCCTACCTTGAGGTGCTTCCGGGGCTTAGTGTCCCCGCGGCCCGGTCGTCGACCAGGCCTCCTGGTTGCTGGACTGATGAATTAGAATTAGAATCACCCTGAATTAGACAAAAGTGTCGTACGACTGTGTGTGTGTGTGTGTGTGTGTGTGTGTGTGTGTGTGTGTGTGTGTGTGTGTGTGTGTGTGTGTGTGTGTGTGTGTGTGTGTGTGTGTACTACAACGTGGCAAACCTGTGGAAGTTGACGGACACTCATCATCCAAAATTAAATAAGTCAGTTTACCAAAAAAAAAAAAAAATCAAGATTAGAAAAATTGGCCGAAGTATACAACAACATTTCCTTGAAAGATTCTCCGAAGAGTCATTACATTCATCAGATACGGACGTGTATAATAATACATTGTGGCGGGGGGACAGGAAGCCCGGGTGTATTCATACACGGTACACTGTATGAATACATGTATTCATACAGTGAGTCCTCCCTCCCCCCTACCAAGGCCAAATTACTAACCCCGCCCAGGATGCAAAAACACAACGAGCTGACTAACTATCCTGAGTACCTACTCACTGCTAAGTGAACAGAGGCATTAGGTGGAAAGGAAATAGTCCCAATCATTTCTAACAGAAGCTCAGCATCTTCTAACAGAAGCTCAGCATCTTCTAACAGAAGCTCAGCATCTTCTAACAGAAGCTCAGCATCTTCTAACAGAAGCTCAGCATCTTCTAACAGAAGCTCAGCATCTTTAACTCAAGCTCAGCATCTTTAACTCAAGCTCAGCATCTTCTAACTCAAGCTCAGCATCTTCTAATTCAAGCTCAGCATCTTCTAACCCAAGCTCAGCATCTCCTAACCCAAGCTCAGCATCTCCTAACCCAAGCTCAGCATCTCCTAACCCAAGCTCAGCATCTCCTAACCCAAGCTCAGCATCTCCTAACCCAAGCTCAGCATCTCCTAACCCAAGCTCAGCATCTCCTAACCCAAGCTCAGCATCTCCTAACCCAAGCTCAGTATCTCCTAACCCAAGCTCAGTATCTCCTAACCCAAGCTCAGCATCTCCTAACCCAAGCTCAGCATCTCCTAACCCAAGCTCAGCATCTCCTAACCCAAGCTCAGCATCTCCTAACTCAAGCTCAGCATCTTCTAACTCAAGCTCAGCATCTAAAACATCTTGTAGAGTCAAAGACAGCGCTCTTAGACATCCCTTTTACCAATAATGTCGTCGCGTCCCACCGTGCATGGCTACTGTGAAGTCCATCAACAACGGAAAGTTGCAGAAAGATGATACAATGCATCTGCAAAATACGAGTCTTTCTGAGGCAAAGACATTTGCTCTTTCAGACGCGTCAATTGTGCCATATTCACTGAACGTGAAATCTGTCCACTCCAATTTCTAACATTATAGTCACTATAGTCATGAACTGGAAGCTGTGAAATCACATATATCTCCCACCACGCGCCTCAGTACGTCGCCAGCTGCGTCACCCAGGCTGCGTCGCCATGTCCAAGTAA
>NC_091196.1:29858520-29863520 GCF_040958095.1 Procambarus clarkii
ATATATATATATATATATATATATATATATATATATATTTCATACTAAAATCCTTACCAAAAATATATACTTAAATTTCAACCACAATTTTAAAATCCCTTCGAAAATCAAATGTAAATCCTACCACAATTGACATTGAAATCCATTCCAAAACTCATACCACAGTTCTTTCTGAAATTCCTCCCAAATCCTTTAGAAATTTGATCATGTCATATTTTGTATATTATATAAAAAAAAAAACCTTGCGCTATATTTTTTAGACCCCAACCACTTTGGCTGGACGGTAGAGCGACGATCTCGCTTCATGCAGGTCGGCGTTCAATCCCCGACCATCCAAGTGGTTAGGTACCATTGCCATTCCAGGTTGAATATTTCTCAGATACACATGTTCAGTACACCCTAAAACCTGCAGTACTGCGATACGTAACTGGCTCAAAAGTTGAGTCTTTTCTCAACACACTGAATAAGTGTTGGTGTATTTCTGTGACCTTTCAGCGTCCGGTTCTGATGATGGGAAGTGAGCAATTAAGAAGATAAGATTAATATTAATACACATTCAAGTGAAAAATAAAAGCATTACAAACATACACATGCACGCTCGCACACGCATGCACACGCATGCACACACTCCACAATCCTGGAGTATGCGGCTCCAGCCTGGAGTCCATACCTAGTTAAACACGTCAAATTTAGAGAAGATTCAGAGGTACGCCACCAGACTAGTTCCAGAACTGAGAGGTATGAGCTACAAGGAAAGGCTACGGGAGCTAAACCTCACGTCCTTGGAAGACAAAAGAGTAAGGGGAGACATGATGACTACCTACAAAATTCTCAGGGGAATTGACAGGGTGGACAAAGACAAACTATTTAGTACATGTGGAACACGAACAAGGGGACACAAGTGGGAACCTAGTACCCAAATGAGCCACAGAAACGTTAGTAAGAACTTTTTCACTGTCAGAGTAGTTAACAAATGGAATGCATTAGGCAGTGATGTGGTGGAGGCTGACTCCATACACAGTTTCAAATATAGATATGATAGAGCCCAATAGGCTCAGGAACCTGTACACCAGTTGATTAACGGTTGAGAGGCGGGACCAAAGAGCCAAACTCAATCTCCGCAAGCACAACTAGGTGAGTACTCTGACGTTTGGGGGGGGGGGGGGGGCTCCGGGTGCGCCCGGGTCTCTCTCATTACCCCTATCCCTCTCTATTCCATTTCTCTAGTCTTTTTTACCGTATTCCTCTCCCCTCACTCTCTTTCCCACTCTCCCCTTCCTCACTCCTGCTCTCTCCACTCTCCTTCACCTTTCTCTTAACAATTTCCCTCCCCTCTATAAAATGTCTTCCCCCTCTCCCCCGTCTCTGATTTCGCTACACATATTACCCCTTCTCCTCTCTCTCTCTCCACCCCCTTCTCCACCTTACACCCCAATCTCCATCCCTCTCCCTCAACATCCACCTTCTCCTTCCATGCAGCTTGCTCCCCCCCCCCTCCCAATTTTTCCCTCTCCCCCACTGGCCTTTCCCTCCCCCCCCCTCACCATTTCAACCGGATAAATGGAGCAGGTAAACATCAGATTCTTCGGTCTCTGTCTCTCTCTGTATCTGTTTCTCTGCCACTGTCTTTGTCTTTTGCTCTGTTTATCTGCCTCTCTGTGCTCTGTGTTTCTGCCTCTCTTGATCTCTTTGCAACAGGGGGATGAGAAAATTATTTTAAATAAGACTTAGTGTTCTACTTTTGGTATTTTGGATAAAATGGTATTCTGCCACCATCAAGTTTATAGACTTTGGAAGTCTATGATATTAACTTGTCACTCCAGTAGGATAACATGAACTCGTGAACTTGGTGAGTCTTTCACTCTGCGCGAGAAATGACTCTTCTAATAAAAGAGAAGGTGCATAACACGTTTAAATTTGACGTATTTATTTCCCACGATCAAGCTGCATTTTTAACACACTATATTTCAATCAGTAACTGCCGAGTCCTCGTGATTTCCTGCATCAAAACATTGATTGCAACCATGATATATATGTGCTTCAGCCTACAGTTTAGACCTATTGTCTTGTGTATGACCCTCTGTCCTGCGTGACAGTGAATACCAGCATTATCCTCACTTTAATTAAGACTTAATTGAAATCCTCAGATTAGGCCAAATTGTAATTAATTTTGTCAATAAAGATGTTAATAATAATAATTACGTTCTCACCATTTAATCCCCAAAGATAACAGTATATGAGATTGAGTCACTGACACAAATCTGAACTGATTACACACCTGCTATGTATCCGTGACGCTAAGGACACCTTAATGGTGACCCACTACGGAACTTAACACCTCACCAAAGATCTTCTAGCAATTAGACGAGTGCTTCTTTCCCAGCAGGGTCATAGACCCTGCCCTGAAGCACCTCTTGAGTGAGGCTGCGTTTGTCTGTCTGTCTCTGGATCATAGTCCGAATCCTAATGTCCGCTGACCAGACCACACACTAGAAGGTGAAGGGACGACGACGTTTCGGTCCGTCCTGGACCACTCTCATTGATTATAGAATGGTCCAGGACGGACCGAAACGTCGTCGTTCCTTCATCTTCTAGTGTGTGGTCTGGTCAGCATTCTTCAGACACGTTGTGACTCATCGCCTAATGTCCGCTCTCTTCTTCTTGTTTTTAAATTCAGCTACTCGGAACAAGTTCCAAGTAGCACAAGCTATGGTGAGCCCGTAGTGGACTTACTTGGCACAGGAGCGGGGCTGTAAAGGTGTGGGTCCGCTCTCAAATGCTCCAGTATTTACCTGAAATGAGAAGCTTAAGTTCCTCCCATATCTCCCTCGACCCCACTTGGTGCGTGGCGAAGGTGCAGATAATGACAGGCATACCATTAAGATGCACTAACTCATGTGACCTTAAAGTACTTTTAGTATTAGCAGGAAGTCAATGGTGTGACCCCGAGTCGAAGTACACACACAAACCTCAGCACCCAAACCTCAGGGAGCCGGTCGGCCGAGCGGACAGCACACTGGACTTGTAATCATGTGGTCCCGGGTTCGATCCCAGGCGCCGACGAGAAACAATGGGCAGAGTTTCTTTCACCCTATACCCCTGTTACCTAGCAGTAAAATAGGTACCTGGGTGTTAGTCAGCTGTCACGGGCTGCTTCCTGGGGGTGGAGGCCTGGTCGAGGACCGGGTCGCGGGAACACTAAAGCTCCGAAATCATTTAAAGATAACCTCAAGATAACCCACTTCAAGGTGTGAAACTACACCAGAATCATTTATCCCAGTGAAACGCTTCCTCTCTCGGATAATTTAGATCTTTAGGTATATTTTGAAGCTATTCACTTTGCGGTTACCTTGCGGTGATTCTGGCGAGGGGGGGTGGGGGGCAGTCAAGGTCGTCCCCGCGGCCCGGTCTCTGACCAGGCATCTATATGGCATTACGTCTCCCATTCCTCCCACTGAATCAAGGGTTCTGCCACATGTCTTGTTAGCTTATACAAGACTATTTAACACGGTTGGTACTCGTATCAGCCCCTGTCCTCCCAAGCGTTCCCAGCCTTACTAGACTCTAGCACTTAAGTGCCCGAACCTAACCCACCCCGGGAACCAACGAACAGAAAACGGGACTTCATCTTCTATTTCGCGGGCCGCAGCTAGCCTTTTTTTTTTCTTTGGACATCAGATTTTTGGCCTAAGGTAAAGTGTATGTCAAAATGCGACGTGCTATTAGGAGGACGGGTTCAAGGGGACACAGGTGGAAGTTGAGTACCCAAATAAGCCACAGAGACAGCGAATTTGTTCAGTGTAAGATGAATAGCGGTAATGCACTAGGAAGTGATGTGGCGGTAGCAGACTCCATACACAGATTAAAATAGATCGATTCTGCACTTGAATCTGAAAATGCAGATTGACGAACACGCCCCCCTCACCCCCAACGAACACGCCCCTCACCCCCAACGAACACGCCCCTCACCCCCAATGAACACGCCCCCTCACCCCCAACGAACACGCCCCCTCACCCCCAACGAACACGCCCCCCTCACCCCCAACGAACACGCCCCTCACCCCCAACGAACACGCCCCCCCACCCCCCAACGAACACGCCCCCTCACCCCCAACGAACACGCCTCCCCACCCCCCAACGAACACGCCCCCCCACCCCCCAACGAACACGCCCCCCACCCCCCAACGAACACGCCCCCCCACCCCCCAACGAACACGCCCCCACCCCCAACGAACACGCCCCCACCCCCCAACGAACACGCCCCCACCCCCCAACGAACACGCCCCCACCCCCCAACGAACACGCCCCCACCCCCCAACGAACACGCCCCCACCCCCCAACGAACACGCCCCCACCCCCCCAACGAACACGCCCCCACCCCCAACGAACACGCCCCCACCCCCCAACGAACACGCCCCCACCCCCCAACGAACACGCCCCCACCCCCAACGAACACGCCCCCACCCCCCAACGAACACGCCCCCACCCCCCAACGAACACGCCCCCACCCCCCAACGAACACGCCCCCACCCCCCAACGAACACGCCCCCCACCCCCCAACGAACACGCCCCCCCACCCCCCAACGAACACGCCCCCCCAACGAACACGCCCCCCACCCCCCAACGAACACGCCCCCACCCCCCAACGAACACGCCCCCACCCCCCAACGAACACGCCCCCACCCCCAACGAACACGCCCCCACCCCCCAACGAACACGCCCCCACCCCCAACGAACACGCCCCCACCCCCCACCCCCCCAACGAACACGCCCCCACCCCCCCAACGAACACGCCCCCAACCCCAACGAACACGCCCCCACCCCAAACGAACACGCCCCTCACCCCCAACGAACACGCCCCCTCACCCCCAACGAACACGCCCCCTCACCCCCAACGAACACGCCCCCTCACCCCCAACGAACACGCCCCCTCACCCCCAACGAACACGCCCCCAACCCCAACGAACACGCCCCCTCACCCCCAACGAACACGCCCCCCC